>NC_137553.1:4847199-5122697 GCF_963082525.1 Nesoenas mayeri | reverse complement strand
TGGGCATAGACACTCAGTCCATCCAGTAGCTGCATCCTCACTCTCCCCGGTTGCCTCATGCACAGACACGTGTATAAAGGGGTCTCTTAGTCAAGCCCCAGACCATACGGTCTCTCCAGCAGTTGGCCTGAACACTCTGGTCCCTCCAGTAGCCAACTCCTCCAGTTGTCTCATCCCCAGGGGCACACCCGCACGCCTGGATCCCAAGCCACTTAACCCACTCATTAGGTGGTCACGCACCAATATGCATACCCTCACTCACTCCAGTTGCTGGCACCCCAGACACATGGGCCCTGTGACCCGTGGTCTGACTCTAGTTGCTAGCATTTAGGCCTCTATGCACACACATGCACACAGAATAGATAGTTCCCTCATTCAGGAAAAGAGTTTAAATGGATTTTAATGAGAAGATGGGACAGACTGTGCTGATCAGGTGCAGGGTATGGCCAGACAAGCATACTGATCGACCCTCTGTTTACCTGTGATCGGCCCCTTTTATCCCTCTGTTTTCCCACACTTGTTTTTCCTCAAACCGCCTAGAGCCCTCCTTTGCTTCCTCCCCTAAGCATCCCATAATAAGTTAGTTACTTAGTTATCAAGACAGTTACTTGATGCAACTTTTGACTGGAGGAAAGCCTTCATTGAGCATGTTCAACAGGGAACTCTCCTGCTGTGTGCTCAAGGAATCAAAAATCCTGAACTCCTTAACTTCTGGAAAAGATGCAAGTGACAATCCCAGCAACCTTCTTGCATGGCAGGAAGAGCAAGTTCTGTACATAAAAAATGAGACTGAGTACAGTAGAAATTCTAAAAGCTCTACTCCACTTATGTGGGCACCCAATGGGGACTTCTAGGTTCCTTTAATTTATTCAAAATTGAGTCCTCTATGATGGGTTTAGTGTGGATAACTTCTATAAAGGACCCTTAACCAAAGTTTTCTTATTCAACTTGAAGCTATCTATCCTTATGTCTTTTCTGTTCAAGAACTCTGTTTTAGGGAGCATGTAAGGCCTGGGCAAATAAAGATTTGCCATCACCTATTTTTCTCAAGTTTAAAACCAAACAAAACCCCCTCTACTACACTATGTGGTTTCATCTTAATAGTTAGATGCAGGTATTATAGTAGAGTGTGTGTGTGTGTGTGTGGCAGTGGGGTTCAGAAGAAGATCAAAGAAGCTTCTCTGGGCTCCTGTTCCAGTATTTGAACACCCTCATGGTTAAAACAAACAAACTCCTAATAGCTAATCAGAATTTCCCATGTTCCAACAGGTGTCCATTGCCTCCCATCCTATCACTGTGCACCTCCAAGAAGACTCTGGCTCCATTTTCTCTGTATCCTCTGGTCAGGTAGTTGCAGACAGAAATAATGCCTCCTGGCACCTTCTCTTCTGAAGGCTGAACAAACCCAGCTCTCAGCCTCTCATTGCATGTCACGTGCTCCAGCCCTTTGATCATCTTGGTGGCCCTCTGCTGGGCTTGCCCTTGATAATTTGAAACATTATGAGCTATTTTACTGTCACATTACCTCTGCTTTCATTTGAAACATTTAGAGGAGCTATACCCTTATTTTCACTGCAACAGAAGCTTACTATCAGTCTTCATAAGAAACAAGCTGTCAACAATACCTAAACTTAAAGCTGTAGCAGTATACAGTTCAGGACAACGTTCAGTTACCATGGAAGTTTGCTTAAGCAAGTCATGCAAAAATGCTTCCAAGATTTCAGCCCAAACCACTACTGCGAACTCATTGGTAAGAATACAGAACAAATTATCACCAAATAAATTAACCAGCATACATTCAGAAGCAAAAGAAAAATATTATGTGCAAGTATACAGCATACATATTTACAGGAAAGAGACCAAAGAGACTCCATCTTATTTCTTAGGAAAGAGAACCTTAAAATGAGAAGGGCCTGAGGGGTAAGAGGAAAGACAATAAATACTCGAGTAGCTCATATTACTAACATGCAAAGAGCCATACAATAAAGAAATTAAAGAAACATCAGTAAACTCTGAAAGATGTCAGAATAGAAAACAAAACTAAGGCAAGCAACGTATAAGGTCATATGTTGTAAAGATTATGCCAGACTGCCATCTAATCTGAGGAAGACCTTCCTTGCACAAAAGAAAAAAAATAAGGTGCAAACAAGAATAAAAGAATATATAGCCCATCTCCACCACACAACGGAGTACAGTACAGACACCTCAAGTTAGTGCTGGAAATAGAACAATATAGTCGTATTAGTGCAATGTTGTTTCCAGTAGAGTCAAGTAGCTCTGGCAGCGATGCTAATTACCCAATGAACAATGCTACTGTAGTCCAGTTATACTTCTCCCAGAACCTTAGCTAATTCCTGGTAGTGTGTCATTATAATTATTCTTTGGCACCCATATATATGAGCGGGAACTAGTCCATTTGGAAAGTGCTACAGAGAAAAATACTTTGGAAGACTACTAAATATAGATATCAGTCTCAAACTTCAGCTAACATCTTTTTTTCATTTCTTCTTTTTTTAGAAATACTTCGAAGTACTTATTCTCTTCCCAAGTTGCTTGATTACTACTGTCTGGGCTGGACAGGAATGAAAATATTAAAATCGTGCAAGAAAAGGCAAATATTTTAACGTCCTTAGTTTTTGGTAAGGAATAAATAGTTGATAAAAATATCTGCACTAATATGCCTTAATTCACAGGCACAGCAAGTGACAAGCAAAATTTCAAAGCACCTAAGAGCTTAATCCTTGATTGTCTAGACTAGGAGTTCCTCAGCAAGTTTGCTGATGATACCAAACTGGGAGGAAGGGCTGACACACCAGAAGGCTGTGCTGCCATTCAGCGAGACCTGGACAGGCTGGAGGACTGGGCAGAGAAGAACCTGATGAAGTTTAACAAGGGCAAGTGTAGGGTCCTGCACCTGGGGAGGAATAACCCCAGGCACCAGTACAGGTTAGGGGTGGACCTGCTGGAAAGCAGCACTGCAGAGAAGGACTTGGGAGTTCTGGTCGATAACAGGTTGACCGTGAGTCAACAATGTGCCCTTGTGGCCAAGAAGGCCAACGGTATCCTGGGGTGCATTAAGAAGAGTGTGACCAGCAGGTCGAGGGAGGTTATCCTCCTCCTCTACTCTGCCCCGGTGAGTCGGCTTCTGGAGTACTGCGTCCGGTTCTGGGCTCCCCAGTTTAAAAAGGATAAGGAATTACTGGAGGGAGTCCAGCAGTGGGCTACAAAGATGATTAGGGGCCTAGAGCACCCTTCTTATGAAGAGAGACTGAGAGACCTGGGCCTGTTCAGCCTGGAGAAGAGAAGGCTGAGAGGGGATCTCATCAGTGTTTATAAATATCTCAAGGGTGAATGTCAAGAGGATGGGACCAGACTCCTTTCAGTGGTGCCCAACGATAGGATGAGGAACAACAGGCACAGACTGAAGCATAGGAGGTTCCATCTGAATATGAGGAAAAACTTCTTTACTTTGAGGGTGAAAGAGCACTGGAACAGGCTGCCCAGAGAAGTTGTAGAGTCTCCTTCTCTGGAGACATTCGAGACCCACCTGGACACATTCCTGTGTAATCTACTCTAGGTGAACCTGCTTTAGCAGGTGGGTTGGACTAGGTGATCTCTAGAGGTCACTTCCAACCCTAACCATTCTGTGATTCTATGATTCTGTATGCAATATTTCCTATGCAAGTTATTGGACTGATGTATGGAGATAGAGAAGGTACCGCCATTTCATTCAGCAATCGTGATGATACGTATACCATCATGACTATCAGAAAAATTTCTTTGTTGCCATACTACATATGTCAAAGCTGCTGATATTGTGTATTTTGTCGAGCAGTAAACTTGCTGTCAAAGCACACCTCAAAGTGTATCCCTGGAGGACCAATTCAGTAACAAAGACCAAAAGAGCCAGATAACTAGCTCCCTAATAGATAGACTAAAATGACAGCAAAGTTGGTCAGACTAAACTTATCTGCTACAGGGGAGCACCTATTTAACCATTAAGCAAGTTTGCAGAGCACAGCTAAGAGACTTGGCAGCTGGCACAGCAGGGGGCACAAAGGAGTCCCAGAAACTGCTCCAGAGAGAGTATAGGGACTGCTTAAAGCTGTGTAACAATGGCAGTGACATGCCATGGGGCTTGGTGCCCAGCACTGGGTGGAGCAAGTACCCCTGGTATGGCAGAGAGCTTGACTCAGACACAGAGCCCTGGAGGGAGGATGCAGCTGCCCAGGTGTGGGGCTGCAGGGAGTGCCTGGGGCCTCTCCCTGGGACTGGGGGTGATGGTGGCATCACCTGTGAGAGACATGCTCTGGTCGAGGCACTGAGTCAGCAGGTGAAGTAGCTATGGGAGGAGGGGAGCAGGCAGGAGATGGACAGGGTCTTCCACAGAGACCCTATAGAGGCGAGACCCTGAGCCACATGAATACTGTGTTCAGTTTTGGGCCCCTCACTACAAGAAAGGCATTGAGGTACTGGAGAGAGTCCAGAGAAAGGCAACAAAGATAGTGAAGGGTCTAGAGAACAAGTCTTATGAGGAGCGGCTGAAGGAACTGGGGCTGTTTAGCCTGGAGAAAATGAGGCTCAGGGGAGATCTTATCACTCTCTACAACTATCTGAAAGGAGGTTGTAGCATGGAGAGTATTGATCTCTTCTCCCAAGTAGCAAGTGATAGGATGAGAGGAAATGGCCTCAAGTTGCGCCAGGGGAGGTTTAGATTGGATATTAAGAAAAATTTCTTCACTGGAACAGGCTGCCCAGGGAAGTGGTTGAGTCACCATCCCTGGAGGTGTTTAAAAGACATATAGACGAGGTTCTTAGGGACATGGTTTAGTGCCAGAGTTAGGTTAATGATTTGACTTGATAATCTTGAGGGTCTCTTCCAACCAAAATGATTCCATGATGCAAGGAAGGAGGGATGGCTAGTGGTTATGCTTGAATGACAGCAGGATGGACGTGCCCAAGTCGGGGGGAGGGAGTGGGTGGAGCTGGAAGCTTCTGACTTGTGGCAGCAGAAGAAAAGCTCCTGAACTGTTGTGGCAGGTTGACCTTGGCTGGCTGCCAGATGCCCACCCAGCCGCTCTCTCACTCCCCCTCCTCAACAGGACAGGAGGACAAAATAAGATGAAAAAGCTTGTAGGTCGAGATAAAGACAGGGAAGTCACTTACCAATTACCATTGTGGGCAAAACAGATTCGACTTGGGGAAAAATTAAATTTAATTTTCTTGCCAATTAAAATAGAGTTGGATGATGAGAAACAAAGACAAAAATTAAAACATCATCTTTCCCCCACCCCACCCAGACTCAACTTCATTCCTTCCTTCCTGACTCCTCTACACCCACCTCCCCACCCCCCTGAGCGGTGCAGGGATATGGGGATTTGGGAGTTGTGGTCAGTTAATGATACTTTGTCTCTGCCACTCCTTCCTCCTTACACTTTTCCCTTGCTCCAGTGTGGCTCCTCTCCATGGGCTGCAGGGAAATACCTGCTCCACTGTGGTCTCTTCCATGGGCTGCAGTGGAATATCTGCTCCGGCACCTGGAGCACCTCCTCCCTCTCCTTCTTTGCCCTTGGTGTTCACCGGGACGTTTCTCACACTTTTTTTCCTCACTCCTCTCTCTGCCATGTGGCGTTTTGCCCTTTCTTAAATATGCTTTCATAGAGGCGCCACCAGCTTTGCTGATTGGCTCAGCTCTGGCCTGCAGTGGGTATGTTGTTGAGCTGTCTGGAACCATCCATGTCTGGCACAGGGCAGCCCCTGGTCTCTTCTCACAGAAGCCACCCCTGCAGTCCCACCCCTGGCTACCAAAACCTTGCCACAGTACACCAAATAGAACTGTGCATCAGCACCAAGAGGGAACATTGGGTGACCGCAGTTGGAGTCTCCCTTCTGCAGGGGACCCATCCGCTGACCAGACTTAGGATCATAGAATAATTCAGGTTTGGAAGGGCTCTAGTCCGACACACTGCTCAAAGCAAGGTCAACACTGAATTCAGACCAGGTTGCTCAGGACTTCATCCAGTCAGGTCTTGAAAACATCTGAAGACAGAGATTGCACAACCCCTCTGGGCAACCTGCTCTACTGCTTGATTGACTTTATTGTGAAAAAGTTTTCTCCTTACATTGAGTCAGAGCCTCTCTTGTTTCAGCTTATGGCCACTGCCTCTCATCCTCCCATCATGCACCACCGTGAAGAGCCTGGTTCTGTCTTCTTGTAGGAAAGGATCTGTCACAGGAGGTTTGTTGCTTGCTGGAGGCCCAGATACAGGATACTACAGAGAGGCTGCCAAGGCTCGTCCAGTCCTTTGACCTATTATCCCTTAGTGCTCATTTGTGTGGATGCTGGTAACGCTGCAAAAAAAGGGACGTAGAGCAAATCACAAGTGACAACAGAGGTCTGGGAACAAGGGTGAAGCACATGGGAGCCCAGGTGTTCTTCTCAATACTGCGGGTGAAGGGAAAAGGCTCCGGCAGGAGCAGATGCATCCTATAGGTGAACACCTGGCTGCACAGCTAGTGTGCATGGGATCCTAGTTGATTGCTGAGGACTGCTGAGAAGGAACAAGAACCACCTGACAAAGTGGGGCATCTTTGCCAACCTGGGGAGGAGGACTTTGAACTAGGTCTGACAGGTCATGATGACCAAGTCCTGAAGAGAAATAAGGGAACAGGGGCATGGAGAAAGTAGGCTCTCACTTTCCCTGTGAAAGCAGCACAAGTGGGAGCCCATCTCAAGTGCCTGCACATAAATGCATGCAGCATGGAGGGGGGACACACATGACAAAACCAAGACAAATCAATATTCTGGGCATGGTTGCAGGGCTCTGTTCTCATTGGGATTACAGAGATGTGGGGGATAGGTCACATAAATGAAGTGCAGCCATGGATGGATGAAGCTCTTCAGAAAGGACAGGCTGGACAAGAGGCAGGGGGGAGTTGTGATCTGTGCAAAGGAGTAGCTCAAACACACACAGCTTTTCCCTGGAGCGGGGAAGGAGCCAGTCAAGAGAATGTGAGTACAAATCAGAGAACAGACCAACAGAGGTGATGCCTGGGTGTACTGGTTTTGGCTGGGATAGAGTTAAATTTCTTTGTAGTAGCCTGTATGGGGCTATGTTTTGGATTTGTGCTGAAAACAGTGTTGATAACACAGGGATGTTTTAGTTATTGCTGAGCAGTGCTTACACAGCGTCAAGGCCTTTTCTGCTTCTCACGCCGCCCTGCCAGTGAGTGGGCTGGGGGTGCACAAGAAGTCGGGAGGGGACACAGCTGGGACAGCTGACCCGAACTGACCAAAGGGATATTCTATACCGTATGATGTCACTCTCAGCAATAAAAGCCGGGGTTAGAAGGAGGAAGGGGGAGACGTTTGGAGTTACGGGGTATATCTTCCCAAGAAACTGTTATGTGTGATGGAGCCCTGCTTTCCTGGAAATGGCTAAACACCTGCCTGCTGATGGGAAGTAGTGAGTGAATTCCTTATTTTGCTTTTTGCTTGCATGCACAGTTTTTGCTTTACCTGTTAAACTGTCTTTATCTCAACCCATGAGTTTTCTTATTTTTACCCTTCCGATTCTCCCCCCATCCCACTGGGCAGAGAGTGAGCCAGTGGCCGTGTGGTGCTTTGTTGCTGTCCGCGGTTAAACCACAACACTGGGGAGATGTCTGCTATAGATCACCTGATCAAGAGGAAGTAGAGGAAGCCTTCTTTACGCAACTGGAAAAAGCCCACACGATCACAGGCCCTGGTACTCATGAGGGACTTCGACCACACCAACATCTGATGGAAAGGCAACATGAAAGGACAAAAATTGATCCAGGAATTTTTTTTGAGTGTGTTGAATACAAGCTCTTGATGGAGATAACAAGCCAACTAAGGGAAGATGTTGGACCCGTCACCCACAAACAAAGAACAGGTTGTGGACATAAAGGTCAATGGCACCCTTGGCAGCAGCCACAATGAGGACGAAGCTGAATATCCTGAAAGAAGTGAGCAAGACACATAGCAAAACTATAACCCTGGACTTCAGGAGAGCAGATTTTGGCAGGATACTATGAGAGACTGTTCTAAAGGGCAAAGGGCTCAGGAGGGCTGATTGATCCTCAAAAAGACAACCTCCTCAAAGCCCAAGAATAATCCACTCAGACATGCAGGAAGTTGAGCAAGTGTGGCAGAAGGCCAGCACAGACGAACAGGGGATTCCTGACTGAGCTCAAAGACAAAAAGGAAGTACACAGAAGGTGGGAGCAGGGAATGGCTTCCCAGGACGAATATGGAGATGCATGCAAGGATTTAGTTAGGAAAGCCAAGGCTTGGCTAGCAAGAAATGTAAAGGGCAACAAGAAGGGCTTCTATAAGTACAGCATCAGCAAAAGAAAGGCTAAGGAAAACGTGCCCACTGCTCACCGGTGCTCGGAATCTAATAGCTAAGAACATCAAAAAGACTAAGGAACTCAGTGCCTTCCTTGCCTCAGTTTTTTACAGGTAAGGTTGGCCCTCAGGTCTCTCAGATGCCTGAGCCTAGTGGCAGACTCTGGGGCAGGGAAGTATTACTCACAGTAGAGGAAGACTGAGTTAGGGAGCACTTCAGCCAACTGGACACACACAAGTCCATGGAACCAGATGAGATGGCCCTGAGGGTTCCTGACGACTGGAAAAAGGCAAACATCACACCCATCTTCAAGAAGGAGAATCCAAGGAGAAAAAGACTGGTCAAACTCACCTCAGAATCTGGGAAGGATGGGGAGCAAATCCTCCTGGAAGCCATGCCCAGGCGCACAAAGGAATTGGTCTTGCTCCAGTATGCCCATGTCTTTCTTGTAATGGGGAGACCAAAAGTGGACACTACTCCAGATAAGGTCTCACAAGTGCCAAGACAAGAGAGGGAAAGGATCACTTCCCTGGAACTGCTGGCTGCACTGTTACTAATACAGCTCAAGGAGGCTGTTGGCCTCCTTTGCTGCAAGGGCGCACTGTTGGCTCATGTTCAACTTGTTGTCCACCAGGACCCCCAGGTCCTTTTCATAGAATGTCCTGAGTTGGAAGGGACCGACAAGGATCATCGAGTCCAACTCCTGTCCCTGCATACGGCAACCCCACAGTTCACACCATGTGTCTGAGGCCATTGTCTAGTCGCTTCTTGAACACTGTCAGGCTTGGGGCTGTGACTACCTCCCTGGGGAGCCTGTTCCAGTGCTCCACCACCCTCTGGGGGAAGAACCTTTTCCTAATGTCCAATCTAAACCTCCCCTGGCATATCTTCCTGCCATTCCCTCGGGTTCTGTCATTGGTCGCCAGAGAGAAGAGATCAGCACCTACCCTTCCTCCTCCCCTTGTGAGGAAGCTATAGACCAAAATGAGGTCTCCCCTCAGTCTTCTCTTCTCCAGGCTGGACAAACCAAGTGACTTTAGCCACTTCTCATTCGACTTCCCCTCCAAACCCTTCACCAACTTTGTAGCCCTCTTCTGGACACTCTCCGGTAGCTTTATATCCTTTTTATACTGTGGCGCCCAGAACTGCACACAGTACTCCAGGCGAGGTCACACCAGTGCAGAGTAGAGTGGGCCAATCACCTCCCTCGACCGGCTGGCAATGCTGTGCTTGATGCACCCCACCCCAGGACACGGTTGACCCTCTTGGCTGCCAGGGCACACTGTTGGCTCATGTTCAACTGGCCGTCAACCAGAGCCCCCAGATCTCTCTCCGCAGAACTGCTCTCCAGCCTCTCGTTCCCCAGTCTGTATGTACAGCCAGGGTTGCCTTTTCTGCAGAGCTGCTTCCTAGGCAGTCATCCTCCAGCCCGTACTGTTGCACGGGGCTATTCCAGCCCAGGTGCAGGACTTGGCATTTGTTTTTGTTGAACTTCATGAGGTTCCCGTCAGCCCATTTCTTCAGCCTGTCCAGATCCCTCTGAAAGTCCAGCACATTGACTGCTCCCCCTCCAATTTGGTATAATCTGCAAACTTGCCAAGAGTGCACTTTGTCCCCTCATCCAGGTTGTTAATGAAGACATTAAACAGTATTGGTTCCAGTCTCCTGAGGGACCGCAGTAGTTACTGGACCCCAGCTAGACTTTGCACCACTGATCACAACTCTTTGAGCCCAGTGGTCCTGCCAATTTTCCACCCGCCCATATCATGCCAATTTGGTGATAAGGAGACTATGAGAGAGTGTTTCAAAAGCCTTTCTTCAGTCAAGGTATACAACATCCACTCCCCTCTCCTTGTCAACAGAACCAGTCACCACATCATAGAAAGAAATGAGGTTGGTAAGGCATGATTCGCTCTTGGTAAAGCCATTTTGGCTGCTTGCAATCATCTTCTTGTCCATCATGTGTTTAGAAATGGCTTCTAAGTGGATTTGCTCCATAACCTTTCCAGGGACTGAGGTGAGTCTGTCTGGCCTGTAGTTCCTTGGATCCTCCTTCCTGCCCTTCTTGAAGATGGGTGTGACATCTGCCTTTTTCCAGTCATGAGGAACCTCCTCCAATTGCCATGACCTTTCAAAGATGATAGAGAGAAGCCTCACAGTGTCATTGGCCAGCTCCTTCAGCACCCTCAGATGCATGCCATCTGATCCCATGGGCTTGTGTATGTCCAAGTGGGTTAAGTGATTCCTAACTCTTTCTTCCTCTACTGTGGCTACTGCTTTACTCTCCTAGACTCTGCTAGGATGCTCAGGGACCTGGGAGGCCCAAGGGCAGACCTTACCAGTGAAAACTGAGGCAAAAAAGGCATCGAGTACCTCAGCCTTTTCCCTGTCACTTGACACAAGGTCCCCTGCCCCATTGAACAATGAGCTCATGCTCTCCTTAGTCTTCATTTTGCTACTGATGTACTTAGACAAACCTTTCTTGTTGCCCCTCACCTCCCTTGCTAGGTTCAACTCCAGCTGAGCTTTGGCTTTCCTGACTGCATTTCTACTTGTGCACGCAGTGTCTTGATATGCCTCCCAAGTAGCATGTCCCTGCTTCTACCTCCTGTGTACTTCCTTTTTGTGTCTGAGTGCAGTCAGGAGCTCCCTGTTCATCCATGCTGGCCTTCTGGCACACTTGCTCAACTTCCTGCACATTGCAAATGGATGGTTCTCTGACAAACTCTGAGGAGTTTGTCCTTGAAGATCAACCTTCTCTCCCGGGCGTCCTCACCCTCCAGGGCAATTTCCCATGGGATCCTGCCAAGCTGGTCTCTGAACAGGCCAAAATCTGCTCTTCTGAAGTCCAGGGTTGTAATTCTGCTATTTGTCTTGATCATGCCTCTCGGGATCTTAAACTCCACAGTTTCATGGTCGCTGCAGCCAAGGCTGCCCTCGACCTTCACACCATCAACCAGTTGTTTGTGAGTAGCAGGTCCAACAGTGCATTTTCCCTAGTCGGTTCGCTGATCACCTGCATCAAGAAATAGTCTTCTGTACGCTTCAGAAGTCTCCTGGATTGCTTGCGCCCTGCTGTATTGTCCTTCCAGCAGATACTGGGGTGGTTAAAATCCTGCACGAGTACCAGGGCCTGTAACTGTGAAGCTTTCTCCGGCTGCCTAAGGAAGGCTTCATCTACCTCTTCTTCTTGATCAGGAGGTCTGTAGCAGACACCTGGCACAGCATCACCTGTGATTGTCTGTCTTCTAATCCTTACCCACAAGCTTTCAACTGCTTTGTCACCTGTCCTAAGGTAAAGCTCCATGCGTTCAAGCCGCTCCTTTGTGTAGAGCTCAACCCTTCCTCCTCGCCTGCCCACCCTATCTTTCCTGAAGAGCCTGTATCCCTCCATTGGAGCACTCCAATCAGGAGAGCTATCCTACCACGTCTCCTTAATCCCAATGAGGTCATAGCTCTGCAACTGTGTACGGACTTCTAATTCCTCCTGCTTGTTCCCCATGCTACACGCATTTCTGTTCAAGCATTTGAGATGGGCTCCAAGTCGTGCTGCTTTTACAGGGAAAGCGTGAGAGCCTCCCCTGTCATGCTGTCCCCCAGATACATTTGTTCTGCCCCTTGTGCCTTCACTTCTCTTCAGGTTATGGTAGCCCTCTCCTGGCATACCTAATTTAAAGCCCGCCTCACTCGGTTAGCAAGCCTGTTTGCAAAAACACTCTTGCCCCACTTTGTCAGATATATCCCATCCTTGCTCAGTAGCCCTCGCTCCTCAAAGAGGGTCCCATGGCCATAGGAGACAAAGTCCTGCCTGTGACAGCAGCCATACAGCCAGGTCTTGACCCACTGGATGAGTCCACTTCTACCTGAGCCTTTCCTCCTCACTGGCAGCATTGAGGAGAATACCACCTGGGTCCACATGCCCTTCACCCTCACCCCCAGAAGTTCTGTAGTCACTTGTGAAATACTCCAGGTTACCCCTGGCAGTAACATTGGTGGCCACATGGAAGTGCAAGAAGGGGTAATAGGCTGAGGGCCAGACAAGCCTTGGTAGTGCCTTTGCAACATCCCAGATCCTGGCCCCTGGCAAGCAAAAAACCTCCCAAGACATCAGTTTGGGTCAGCAGATAGGTGCCTCTGTCCCCCACGGTAGGGGGTCTCCAATGACTGTCACTTTCCTTTTTCCCTTTGCGCAGGCACAAGGTTTGGGCTCAGCTGGCTCTGATGCATACCCTGAAGGGTCTTGTTTGTCCTCACCAGTGCCCAGGGCACTATGCCCAGGGCACTATACCCAGGGCAGTTGTAGGTCTGCAGGTGGAGCAGGAGCCTTTCTTCCATTTGCCAGAAGTCACAAGCTTTCAGCCTTCTCCATCTTGACAGCCACCCTCAGCTATCTGTTTGACCATGGTCTCTAGCTGTCCCTCCTTCCTTGCTGTGTGTGGCTCAGGCTGTTGTCTCTGCAGAGTTTCTGCAAAGACCCTGTCAATCTCCTCATTGTCCTCCCCGATGATTTGCAGCCTGCTCACCTCTTCCTGCATCTCCTTCACCTGGTGACTCAGCATTTCGACCAGAGTGCATCTCTCACAGGAGATGCCACCGCTGCCCCCAGTCCCACAGAGAGGCCCCAGGCACTCTCTGCAGCCTGAGACCCAGGACGTGTCATCCTCCCACCCCACCCCAACTCTGTTTGGATCAAGGCCTCCAGTGTGCCAAGGGCATTATCACCAGTCAGTGCTGGGGAGCATGTCCTGCTTCACATTGAGACCATCGCCGCACAATCTCCAAGCAGCCCCATGCAGTCCTCAGCATAAGTGCCTGTCCCCTCTGCACCACAGCCGTGTTAATAACTGCTGCGACAACTGCCATGTCACCACCTGCTGCTCTCTGTGAGCCAGATCCTCCCTAATCAGGAGTCAGCCTTTCTGTGTGCAAATTGCTGTGCAAACTGAGAGCAGCCCCTGCAGCATCCCAGGTGCCCTGCACCACAAACCGCCCCTGCCAGTGGTTGCACCTCTGCAGCGCTCTGGGCTGCTGCACTCCCTAAGGAGCAACTAAATAACAAAATCATTGCGTGCTTTGTAGAGGCTAGGAATTTCTATGTGTTTGGAAGACGTCATCTTTTTCTTGCACTTGTAGATGCTCAGTATACTGACAGATGAACCAGCTATGACTGTTTTTGAAATTACTGGAGTTAGAAGAGCTAGCAAAGTTACTCTTGCTTTAGTACATATTCTAATATCCCTTTAGAGAGTAATTTTTGACTTATACGAAATACAGCTTGACTAATTATTTACCTGTCGACTTCATAAATGTAAATTATGAACTGACAACAAATGTTCTTAAAAATATTATTTAAGATTATTTACCAAGGGTTTAGCTTTTAGTTTAATATGTTGCCTAGGCACCCTCATTTTGGGGGAGTCATCTTTGAGCAAAGTTTTTCTCAATCTGCTATATAAACTGTTGTTGGATTGAATGTCCTATCAAGCTGATCGGAGGACTTGCTGTTCACCCATTCCCCAAAGCTTAGTTTCAGAGACAAATTGCAGTACCTAGTTTGACAAAAAATGCCAGTTTTTTTAGGTTGGATACTTAATTTGTCTGAGGGGTTATTTGTGACTCATTTCAGTAATGCTTTCATGATTTCTGGTGAAGTAGGAGGTGACTACTGGAAAGAAGAACTTTTTTGTAAGTAATACTGCGTTCAGTAAGGATTTAAAGTGTCTATTTTATTAATTTCCTCTGAACGTGCACAGATTGTTCTTGTTTGTTCATATATAGACATGGGGCTATATCCTGAATTTTCCCTAGCTGACATTGCTTTAGTACAACTTGGAAAGTTGGAACAGACGAGAAGGTGTTATCTTAATTGCAGAGGGAAGGGTATGCTGGAGAAAGTGGTACTATGTTGTGCATATAGCTACATCCTTGCAGTAGCTGGCTATGAGAATGTAGCCTTACTGGTTATGAGCCTCTTGTCATTTTAACTTTAGTATAGTGTGTACTTCAAGAAACCACATCTTCTTGTAGCTTTTCTTTCCTTCTGTAACAAAGTAGAGCACCTCAGGTACTGATTGTCTTCCAACTCAGGTTATTCTTTTAAACCTTAACGAAGCAATAGCGCTGGGTAGGGATATACAAATAAGTTACTGTTAAATCAGGTAGCATAAGAACTCGAGTGTGTCAGTTATTTTTTGGTAATTCCTTTTTTTTTTTTTGGTCCCCAAAGATGATAGTCACTATTGCAGATTAATTGACTTGCTCTAAGTTTGCACATTTGCTGATATTCTAGGAACTTGGGTTTTTGTTCATACCAGAAACAGATATTTTTGCCCCGAGTATCGTTACTGCCAAATACCACACAGTTCTTTATACTTTTTAAATTGTTAGAGAAGCTTGCTTGCAGCAGTCTCCTCTCTGGTGTTCTAGTTGCAGACTTAAATGTGGCATTACCAGCCATAGAATAGTCTATAGCCATAGAATACTCCTGTAAAGAAGACTGGTTTTAAAAAAATTACTTGTGCAGAGAATAGAACACTAATTCATTGTAAAATAGTATTTTAAAATAACTCTGTGACAATTGGCTTAAGAATCTGCTAATCGCTAAGTTAGTGTTATTTAAAGGGGGATGTGCCACGTAAAGGAATGGTTGATTTTGTGTATGATGGTGGGTGCATGGGTTTCCCCATCCTTCTGCATTACCCACCAAGTACACCTGGGTCCCTGAGCAAAGGCAATCCCACAATGCCTTTCCCTGCCACTTCCCTATGTGCACCTTATCTCCTCCCACAATATGTAGAGGCTGTGTTTGACCAGGACCAGGTCAGTTATCTGATCCTCTGGTGTTAACCTGCCAAGTGGCTTCTGCTAATTTTACATCCCAGTGCTTCTATTCCCCAGCACCCAATGCTCTCAGCATAGCCTTTAACAGTCATTCAGTCTTTCTGGAGGTTTGTGGGTGACAGGAGGTGTGATACACTCACTCAGTGCCATGTTTCCTGGCCCAGGAGTCTATGAGGTTGTTTCGGAAATTAGTCCCATTGTCTGACTCGATTCTTTCTGGGGTGTCCTGTTGCCACAGAACTGGCCTGTCAAGGCCCGGGATGGTGTTTCGAGCGGTGACATATTTTACAGGGTATGTTTCTAGCCACCCAGTAGTTGCTTCCATGCAGTGCTTGCCTTGGCAATTTTGTGGCAATATGGTCAATCTACCAGACCTCGCCATATCGATATCTGTATATTCATATATGTATATATAAATAAAAAAGGAAAGGGGTGGTTGGATTTTTTTTTTCCCCCCCCAAGGAAGTGTGTGAAAAGCAAGAAGAAATAGGCTCAATATGATATATACTTTATGTATTATATTCTTACCTGCCACGCTAATCATAGTGTGGTAAAACAAGTTTATTCATGCCCTGGGGTTGGCTGCTATGTTAGTGTGTTATCATCTTTCGGGCTCATTTTTTTCTGAGTTTTTTTGTTTACTTGTCGTTTGCTTGTGGTTTAGGGGTTTTTTTTGTTTGTTTTTGTGTGTGTGTGTGTGTGTGTGTGTGTGTGTGTTTTACTTTTTTAAGAGACATTTAGATGATCTTTAGAAGGTAAATTTCCTTCTTTATGTTACAAAGAAATAGAAAAAAAGGGTGTTTTACAAATAAAGTACAAATAAAAATACATCTGTGAAACATTCCTGTTAAAATATTATTTCCAAAACAAATGTGAAAAGTAGTTCCCCCAATTTGATTTTACAGTAATTGAACCTATTCTGAGCATTTTTAGAATTTACTTTAAATTTTTCATCTTAAAGTCCTCTTCCATATGCCTTATCTTCTTCACTTGGTATGGCTCCATAGCAGTTCTATTGCAATAATGTTTTCTTATATTTGGTGTGCAGTGTACGAAGGCATTCCTTAAGTGTTTGGGTTTTTTTTTTTTTTTTTTTATACTATTTTAATCCAGTTAATATTTCAAATAAAATAGCTGTTTATACACTACCCTTTTTAAAACAATGACTGTGTAACTGAAGCGATGTATACTTCAGTGGTTTAACTCAAATCACAGGAAAAAACTTGTATTATTGAAGTAATATACATTTAATTAGTTGAAGGCCTGAGAAAATGTGTTAGGATTATGAATGAATGAAACATGCTCTACAACAGAGTAGCTTCATAGCTTACTACCAGCACTATTGTGAGCACAGAAAGGAGAAGAGTCATGAGAGACTTGTGTTTCTTACAGCTGAAAGATTTATGGAAGTACCAGTCTTGATTGGTTATGATAGCAGCCTTGTTAGACTTGGAGAGCCCATCTTCCTCCCCCCTCCTTTCTCAAACATTGAAGGATTCAGCAGCAGTGTAGGTCAAAAAGAATCAGGGTTAATTAATAACTCCAATTTGGAAGTCCAAGAAAGTCTGGTTGTAGGATAATATTTTAAGTACACATGCTTATTTTAGTCATAAGGAACAATTCCATGAAGCAAGAAAAAGTTCAGTGGAAAGAGATTAAGCTGATTTGTATGTTAAAAAAAAAATAGTAAATCAGCCTCAACTTTAAAAAAATATATTTTTTACAAATTGTGTTCATAACATCTTATTAAGAGTAGAAGAATAAAATACTTCAAGCACAACACTTGAATGACTGAACGTTGCTCTAATTTATCCAAAGCCAAACCAGTAGTATAGAATTTTTTTCACTGACAGTTAAGTAGTTTAGTCAGTTTTCCTTTCTGTTCTTAACTAGGATTATAGAAAATAAGTATTCATTATCAAATTTTCCTTTTAGATAAATGAATTGGTGGATGCCCGTGATGTCAGCATTGGAGCCTGGTTTGAAGCTCATATAGAAAATGTTACTCGAGCAACAAAAGGACATAAAAATGGTAAAGCTCAAGTAAAGAGTGACAATTCGTATAAAAGGACTAATGGAAACTTAAGTCAAGATTATTCTAGAGAGAAGAATGCAAATTATTTGGACAGTACACCATCCACGTCTTATTCAGACTGCATGGACACTGATGAAGAAGCTATTTATCATATCAAGTATGATGAGTAAGTGCTTCTGATATTATTTTGAGGACATTGTATGTTTTGATTTGGTGTGTATAAACAAAGAATTTTGTTGAAGAAACTTGGAATCAAAGAGAGCAAGTTCAACATTGCAACCAAGGAAAGAAATGTTAAAAAGCCATAATGCCTTTCATTCAGATATAATGAATATCCTCAGAGTAATGAGTTGCTGGTGGTTTGTTTCGGTTTGGTTTCTGTGTTGAGTTGTTTTTTTTTTTTTTCCTTTTATTCACAAATTCCCATGAAATATTAACTTTATCTTGACTTTACAAAACTCAGAATCCCTATCTCTAAGGAAAGGAACCTATGCATTGGATTTTTCTGTACTTGTTTTTCTATGTAAAATATAAGTTAATATTTTCTTTAGAAACTACTCTGCTCATATTCAGTTCCTTCCATTGAAGTCTAAGCAAGTGTTTTATGTAAGAAAAATATGGTGCTTGAATTGTTTACATTTTGTTTTAAAAGTAATATTTATGCATGAAATGACAGGTCTGCATTTCACATAGAGGTTTCTTATAGAGAATCTGGTGACTGGGAACATGAAATCAGTTCCGAGCTGGAGCGAGGGCACAGAGAGATTTTTTTATTTTTATTTTTTAAATCTTCAGTACAAGCAAATTTCAGAATCTACGGCAGATGTGCTAGAGTAGAGGCTTTGAACCATAAGCTCAGTGGGATTTGCAGGGATTTTTCAACATCAGCTTTTGCACTGATGCAGTCACGTAAATTGGATCCTAGTTTTTTAATGATGCCTTAATTTGCTGAAGCAGCTAACTAAGCTTCTAAACCAATGGCATCAATGAGAATTTTTTATTACAGACAACAACAAAAATATCGCACTTTGTCATGTGAGATTAAAGGTAAAGGAACATATGCTTACTTTACGCAGAAGCATATTCAGTATTAGTCTTGTTGAAGATACATTCAATTCAAGTTTTCAAAATATTTTCCTAAGTATCAATTATCAAGTTTTTTTGGTTTTTTTTTTTTGCTAGGGAAAAAAACAAGAATGTTGAAGACTTAAGCGGAGCATCTTTTAGCTGCTCTTGGCAACGCTAGATACAACTTTTCTTTATATACTTACCTTGGAGGATAATATAGCTTTTGTCTGAACATGGAGTTCAAATGCAGTTTTATATCTGCAACCATCAATTTTTTATCTGCAGATACGTTTGTCCACACACACACGCAAATAGATAACTACAGTGTTGAAAGCAAAAGTTTACTTCAAAAATTCCTTAAAATACTTATGCATCCCATCCGGACCCATGGATTTATGGATGTCCAGATTGCCTAATTGCTCCTTAACCCAGTCCTCATCAACCGAGGCAAACTCCTCCATTGTCCTGACTTCCTCTGGGGCCTCAGGGGTATGGGGCTCCTCAGGACAGGCTCTGGCAGAGTAAACAGAGACAAAGAAGGCATTCAGTAACTCTGCCTTCTCTGTATCTTCTGTCACCAGGACATCCACCTCGTTCATCAGTGGGCCTACATTGCCTCTGCTGTTAGTTCTATCTGCCACGTATTTGAAAAAGCTCTTTCTGTTGTCCTTGACCCCTCTCGCCAGGTTTAATTCTGAGGAGGCCTTAGCTTTCCTAGTTGCCTCCCTACACCCTCTGACAACAGCCTTATATTCTTCCCAAGTGGCCAGCCCCTCCTTCCATGATCTATGAACTCTCCTCTTCCACTTGAGCTTACCCAGCAACTCTCTGTTTAACCATGCAGGTCTCCTGGCTCCCTTCCTGGACTTCCTACGTGTCAGGATGCTCTGATCTTGTGCCTGGTAGAAGCAGTCCCTGAACAGTAACCAACTATCTTGGGCCCCTTTACCTTCAAGCAGCCTTGCCCATGGGATTTCCCCTAGCAATTGCTTGAGAAGGCCAAAGTTTGCCCTGCTGAAGTCCAGGGTTGCAATTCTGCTTGCTATCCTGTTCCTGCCACACAAGATCCTGAACTCCACCATTTCATGGTCGCTGCAACCAAGGCAGCCCTCAACCTTTATCGCTTCAACCAGACCCTCCTTGTTAGTGAGGATGAGGTCCAGCAGTGCACCTCTTCTAATCGGCTCCTCCACCCTTTGCATCAGAAAGTTATCGTCAAGGCACTGGAGGAACCTCCTAGACTGTGGCTGGCCGGCCGCGTAGTCCTTCCAGCAAACATCAGGGAAGTTAAAATCCCCCAGGGCAACCAGGGCCTGTGACTGTGAGGCTGCTCTCATCTGTCTGTAGAAGGCCTCGTCAAGTTCCTCACCCTGATCTGGTGGCCTGTAATAGACACCCGCAACAGTATCTCCCCTGCCAGCCTGCCCCTTGATTTTCACCCATAGTCTCTCAACTCGTCCCTCATTCATGCCTGGATAATACTCAATACATTGTAGTTGCCCTCTCACATAAAGAGCAACTCCACCACCATGCCTGGCTGGCCTGTCTTTCCTGAAAAGGACATAGCCGTCCATGACCACATTCCAGTCATGTGTGCTGTCCCACCATGTCTCCGTAATTGCCACCAGGTCATAGTCTCCTGCCCGAACACTGTTTTCTAACACCTCCTGCTTATTCCCCATGCTGCACGCATTGGTGTACAGGCATTTCAGAGACTGAACTGAGCACACTGATTTTACCCTAGGAGTATAGGAGGCCTCCCAGCCTTCATCAACTCTAGAGTGCTGCCCCACTGATGCAAGCCCAGCTACCACCCCACCCCCCTTCGAATCTAGTTTAAAGCTCTCCAAATGAGCCTTGCTAATTCCTGTCCCAGCATCCTTTTGCCCCTGTGAGATAAACCTTTCCCACGTATCACTGTTTGGACTGGTGTCTTGTAAAACCAGACTTTATCAAGGAACCCAAAGCCCTGCCTGTAGCACCAGTCTTGTAGCCAATTTTTTATGGACTGAATTTTTCTATTCCATCCCATGTCATCACCCAAAACTGGAAGGAGGGAAGAGAAAAATCACTTGAGCCCCAGACTCTTTTACCATCCGTCCCAAGGCCTTGAAATCTTTCTTCATTCCCGTCAGACTGCGAGATGCAGCTTCCTCCCCACCTGTCTGGAAGATCAGCAGTGGGTAGTAGTCTGTTGGGTGCACCAGGTTGGGGAGCATCCTGGTGATGTCCCTGATCTGGACTCCAGGTAGACTGCACACTTCCCTACGGTGAGGGTCAACTCTGCAGATTGGGCCCTCTGTTCGTATAAGTAACGTTTAAATATAGGATGAAATTTGACATGGTGTAAGCAGTACTACCTAAATTTAATCTATTTTCTCTATGCTTATTTTGGTTTGTTATTTAGGACAAGTGAAAGGGATGGAAAGAAATTGTCTAGATGGTAGAGGTCATAAGATGGAAAATATACTCTTTTTTTGTGGAATTACAGCATTAGATATATCTGAAGTCAGAAGTTTACTATAAAACTACAATTTATTCCTTTCATGATGTAATTAAGAACAGCATTATAGTGCTTAATGTACTTAGACCTAATTCCAAAAGTGTGAGTTAGACTCAATCTCTAATAAAGTATCTGGATGTTCAATCTGTGATGTTGGGTATGGACAAATATGAATGTTAGCTGCGTCTCTCCTGTGTGTCATTGTATGTAAATATTGGTGTGCCTTAGTCTATCAAAAAGATTCCTTAGAGCAGGCTAAAGGTGAGTGGTAACAACTGTAAAAGCCTCTGCACCTGGTAGACTTTTAATAATGAGACTTCTTGCAGGTTGGGCAGAAATTATGAGACCTAGAAGGGGAAGATATATTCAGCTGACACAGTTTTTGCCCTCAAATCCATAAAGTTAGAGCACCCTATTACTAAAAGGTGTAAACAGTGCAGTTTTTGCAGTACATGAGAACATTCTTGTTTTTTATCCTTGAACCAGCTTCTAGGTAACAGAGCTAATGATTTAGACTAAAACCAGATTAATGTCTTCATTATTCAGGTAGACTGAACGCCTTTTAAACACCTTCAGGTATGGTGACTCCACCACTTCCCTGGGCAGCCTGTTCCACTGCCTGACAACCCTTTCCATGAAGAATTTTTTCCTGATATACAATCTAAACCTCCCCTGGCGCAACTGAGGCCATTTCCTCTTGTCCTGTCAGTTGCTACTTGGGACAAGAGACCAACTCCTTTCAGGTAGTTGTAGACAGGAATAAGGTCTCCCCTCAGCCTCCTTTTCTCAAGGCTAAACAGCCCCAACTCCCTCAACCGCTCCTCATAATACTTGTGCTTCAAGCCCCTCACCAGCTTCGTCACCTTCCTCTGCACTCTCTAGTACCTCAATGTCCTTCTTATGATAAAGGGCACAAAACTGAACACAGTATGCAAGGTGCAGCCTCACCAGTGCCAAGTACAGTGGCACAATCACTTCTCTAGTCCTGCTGGCCACACTATTCCTGATGCGAGCCAGGATGCTTTTGGCCTTTTTGGCCACCTGGGCACACTGCTGGCTCATATTCAGACAGCTGTCAGTCAACACCCCCAGATCCCTTTCTGCCAGGCAGCTTTCCAGCCACTTTTCCCCATTGCTGTAGCACTGCCTGGGGTTGTTATGACCCAAGTGCAGGACCTAGCACTTGGCCTTGTTAAACCTCATACAATTGGCCTCAGCCCAATGATCCAGCCAGTCCAGATCCCTCTTTATGGCTTTCCTACCCTCCAGCAGTCTCTCAGAGGACCCTTCTATTGTGGGGTTACTGAGGATCGAAGAACAACAGGTGCTGATCACTACCACAACAGTGCACCAGTGGCAATATTGCACCAACCAAGACACTCTGATTCCCATCCGTAAGCTGATTCATCAACTGGAGAGCCAAGGAGTGATCAGCAAGACTCCCTCACCCTTGAATAGTCCAGTATGGCCAGTGCAGAAGTCCAATGGAGAGTGGAGACTAATAGTAGACTATTGGGGCCTGAATGAAGTCATGCCGCTGCTGGGTGCTGCCGTACCAGACGTGCTAGAACTGCAATACAAACTGGAGTCAAAGGCAGCCAAGTGGTATGTCACAAATGATATAGCTAATATGTTTTTCTCCATTCCTTTGGCAGCAGAGTGTAGGCCACAGTTTGCTTTCACCTGGAGGGGCATCCAGTATACTTGGAATAGACTGCACCGGGGTGGAAACACAGCCCTACCATTTGCTGTAGACTGATCCAGACTGCACTGTGACAGGGTGAAGCTCTGGAACACCTGCAACACATTGATGACACCATCATATGGGCAAGATAACAGAAGTTGTTTTTGAGAAAGGGAAGAAAATAGTCCAAATTCTTTCAAAAGCTGGTTTTGCCATAAAACAAAGTAAGGTCAAGGGACAGAGATACAGTTTTTTACTAATGAAACAGCAAGATGGATGTTTTCAGATCCCAATGGATGTGATCAACAAAATAGCAGCTATGTCTCCACCAACTAGTGAAAAAGAAACACAAGCTTTCTTAGGCATTGTGGGTTTTTGGAGAATGCATATTCTAAATTACAGTCTGATTGTAAGCCCTCTCTATCAAGTAATCCAGAAGAAGAATTATTTTGAGTGGGGCCCTGAGCTGCTGCAAGCCTTTGAACAAATTAAACAGGAGATAGTTCATACAGTAGCCCTTGGACCAGTCTGGGCAGGACAAGATGTTAAAAATGTGCTCTACACCACAACTGGGAAGAATAGCCCTTCCCAGAATCTCTGGCAGAAAACTCCAGGGAGACTCAAGGTTGTTCCTTAGGGTATTAGAGTCAAGGATACAGATGATTCAAGGCCTGTTATAGTCCAACTGAGAATGAGATATTGGCAGCACATGAAGGGGTTCGAGCTGCTTCAAAAGTGATGAGTACTGAAGCACATCTCCTCTTGGCACCCCGACTGCCAGTGCTGGGCTGGATGTTCAAAGGGAAGGTCCCCTCTACACATCATGCAACTGATGCTATGTGGAGTAAGTGGGTGAAGTGATCACACAGTGGGCTCAAATAGGAAGCTCCAGTCACCCAGGAACCTTGGAAGTGATCATGGACTGGCCAGAAGCCAAAGATTTAGGAATATTGTCAGAGGAGGAGGTGATGCATGCTGAAGAGGCCCCACTGCATAATAAACTACCAGAAAATGTGAAGCAGTATGCCCTGTTCACTGATGGATCCTGTGGTACTGTAGGAAAACATCGGAAGTGAAAAGCTGCTGCGTGGAGTCTCACATGACGAGTCACAGAAGGCACTGAAGGACAAGGTGAATCGAGTCATTTTGCAGAGGTGAAAGCCATCCAGCTGGCTTTAGGCATTGCTGAACGAGAAAAATGTCCAGTACTTTATCTCTATACTGCCTCATGGATGGTAGCAAATGCCATGTGGGGATGGTTGCAGCAATGGAAGCAGACCAATTGGCAGCTCAGAGGTAAACCTGTCTGGGCTGCTGTAGTATGCCAAGATATTGCTGTTTGGATAGACAACCTGACTGTAAAAGTATGTCATGTAGATGCTCACGTACCCAAGAGTTGGACCACTGAAGAACATCAAAACAACCAGCAGGTGGGTGGATCAGGCTGCTAAAACAGAAGTGGCTCAGGTGGATCTGGACTGGCCACATAAGGGTGAATGATTTATAATCTGGTGGGCCCATTAGACCTCAGCCCATCAAGGAAGAGATGCAACATATAGACAGGCTCATGATCGAGGGGTGGACTTGACCATGGACATTATTGCACAGGTTATCCATGAATGTGAGACATGCCCTGTGATCAAACAAGCCAAGTGGTTAAAACCTCTCTGGTATGGAGGACAATGGCTGAAATATAAATATGGGGAGGACTGGCAGATCAATTATATTACATTCCCACAAACCTGCCATGGCAAGCACTATGTGCTTACAATGGTGGAAGCAACCACTTGATGGCTGGAAACATATGCCATGCCCCATGCCACCACCTGGAATACTATCCTGGGCTTTGAGAAGCAATTCTTATGGTGACATGGCACCCCAGAACGAATTGAGTCAGACAGTAGGACTCATTTCCGAAACAACCTCATAGACGCCTGGGCCAAAGAGTATGGCATTGAGTGGGTATATCCTATCCCCTATCATGCACCAGCCTCCGGGAAAATCAAATGGTATAATGCACTATTAAAGATTACACTGAGAGCAATGGGTGGTGGAACCTTCAGAAATTGGGATTCACACTTAGCAAATGTCATCTGGTGAGTTAACACTTCCTCGTACTGTAGAAGGGGTTAAAATCCCTGTGGTGTGGATGAAGAATATTTTAGGGAAGACAGTCTGGGTTACTCCTGCCTTGGGCAAAGGCAAACCCATCTGTGGTATTGCTTTTGCTCAAGGGCCTGGTTGCACTTAGTGGTTAATGTGGAAGGATAGAGTGTACCTCAAGGGGATTTGATTTTGTCTGAGAATAGCCAGTGTTTTGAACCGTATGGTGTCATCTGTACTGTATGTAATCACTATTATAGTTGCTAGACACCATATCAACAGTATTACAGTAAGAATCACCCTGATCAATGAAAAATGAACTTTGATGAAACCAAGCAAAGGACTGGTGATAGAACCAGAATTAGCTTCAGCATGCAAACATCCAACACCACACACCACATCTCCTGCCCTGAAGGAATGCTATGACAGACAAAGCCCAAAGTAATGGACTAAATGACCTCAATAGACATTTTAGAGAGATAGCCTATAGACTAAGGAGATGATGCCTCATGAGCTGACCGAAAATAAAAAAAAAATGTTGTTTTGAAGTGTCATCTTCTCTTACTCTACATAAAAACAATAAATGTTGTCGCAGCTGAAAGAACAAGGAAAACAATTTTGGAGTGAACATTTCTGTATGAAAACCATCAAGAAAGACTATGACAGTGAATCTGACAAACTAAACTATGATGATAAGATACAGGATATAATTATAACAACAACTAAGTAATGTGCTGACTAGAGCACTTCCAGACAGCTGAAGGAACATTTTTCTTACTTCAGTGAATAAATGGACCTGGAATCAGAGGACAAGGAAGAACTGGAATGATTGTTTGATAGTTTGAGTTGGAAGAAGAAAGCTAGAGCAGTGGTGTCCAAATTTTTTTGTTTGCGCACCCCATCAGTAAAAAACTTTTGAGCATGCACCCTCAGTATATGCAAATCTATTTATAAATTACATACATGGTACATTTATTTATAAATTAAATAAATGTACTGCTCTACTAATATATTATGTACATTATAAAACATACACAAAACCATAAAATAAAAAGGACAAGATGAAATAAACACTATTTTAAATTTATTTTCTTTTATTATTTTATTTTATTTTATTTTTTAACAGGACAAAATACATTTTTTTCCTGCACCCTAATGGATTGCCTTGCATACCCCCTGGGGTGCATGCACCCCACTTTGGCATCCACTGAGCTAGAGAACCAAGACATCTTTGACAATAATGGACAAATGAGTAGTATGAGTCAAAGTTTAAAGTAGCTTCTCTTTTCCCCATATCACATTTTCTTCAACCATCCTATGCAGTTTGCAACTTGATCTTCTGGTTCTCTGGAACTACTGCAATATTTAATTATATCATTCACTTGGATAAACAGAACTATTTTATGGTGCTCTCAAGTAGCTCTAGACTGTCAGAAATGCTATAAATTAAGAACAGTTTTTTCTTACTTTTAAAAGGAGAAGTGATATATATTGAGGCCTACCAGATAATATGTGGCTCCTGTTACTACTATTACTTTAGGACAAAGGTAAAAGGATACAATAAAAAAGTTTAAGATAGATGAGAAAAATGAAATATATAGCCATTTTTATTACTGATAGCAATCAGTTTGCAAGAATTTCCTCATGTCCTCTAACAGAGGAACTGCAAAGCAAACTCAGTGAGAGGAAGGGGAAGGACAGAGCCAGAAAACATCATTTTCCCATTTCTGTTTTAAACTGGTTTATTAACTCAAATTGCACTGATTTTATTTGCACTGTTGTTTGGATAGAGATGAGCTTATTCACCCCTACCACCACTGTAAAATGTAGTTACATAGGTTCTTCCATATTCCCTTCTTTTGTAGGAAAAAAACTTATCTAATGTTTGTAGTAAAAATTTAGGTTTTGATGGAAGTTAAAGTAACATGTTAATGACCAGTTCTGTTTTGTATAAAAGCATCTAAAAATTGTTCTAGAGCTCTCAGTTTCAGCACATTCTCTGACCCTGCTCCATAAACTCATGGAGCATTTCAGATCAATTCATTCTCTTTGAATTCTAGCTATTGTTATTAAAATACCAGTCTACTGTTTTTCTTAGCATACAAATAAACTAAGTGAGCTGTATGTATTTAGATGGCTATTTTTTAAATGTAGAGTAGGACCGGGGGGGGGGGGTAAATACAGAGGAGCAATAAAGAAATCAGTTGAGTGATAAGCAATAAGAAAACTGTAGTGCATTGTGCTTCACAGAACAAAGTCAGGACAGCTTAAAAAAAAAAATCAGAAAAACAGCAGAAGAAAATTAAGTAAACAGTGTGGTGAGGAAGTTGAACTTTTTGGGGAAAAAAGTAGATGAAGACAAAGGAATACAGTTACATAGTCAGTAGCAAATTAACAATTAAATCTTTGAGGTTAAAATGTAAGTTAAAGTTGTTGTGTTACACTTAATTATGATGGTTTGTAAAAAATAATCTTGAAAGAAATGAAAATAGGATCAAGAATTGCATAAAAACTGTATGGGTGCAGATTTATACAAAGATAGCAATTATGTGAGAGGTTTGAGAACAGGTTACAAATAAGGAGACAAAGAAATAAGACATGACAGTAGTAACTGAAAATGAGTAGAAACTGAAAATTTATTTTACAAACCCAAATACCTGAAATCAAGTGCTTCCCATTGAAGCATATTCTTTACACAAGTTTATCAATTTCAGGAAGTTTATCTTGTACTTTTACCATTAATTGAGATGAATAACTGGGGTAACTCAGGTGACTCAGAATTATACCTGGATGAATCATAAGAAACATCAGGGCTCAGAAAATTTTGCTTTCTGCATACTGTCAAAGTTGATTGGCCATTGGACATTTCTTTAATAGTACACTGCAAATAAAATCTTGTGTATTAATGACACCTATAGACAATGACACAAATATTACCCTTAGTTAATAAATGAAAACTAAACTGCAATAAATTTTCTTCTTTTAAAATTCTGTAATATCTGTCAGTAATGCCACAGATCAACCTCTCAGTGATCCCATTAAAAAACAATCTGTTTTATAATTCCTGTTTTTTAACTTTCACATATTTTTAAACTTAGAATACAACTTTAAACTGCTTTTTAGAGAACTGCCCTTTGCGGGGGGACATGGTGTATTTACTGTTCAGACGGACATAAGTGGTCAAGTAATAATCTAAAATCAAATATATCTGGGTTTTTTTCATAGTTCCAGCAAGTTTGACACTTTCTCGCTCTACACAGATAATGATTATTCATCCTTATATAATGCCAGGGTTAAAGATAGCAGTATTGACTCTTTCAGTCTTTTGCATCTGTTAAGAACTCAAATGAGATGTCAGTTATGACAGTAAGTTTTGTGATTTGGATACCTTCCTAGGAACTTATCTCAGACTATGAACTCACCCCATATAGATCATCTAAAATATCAGCTATTTACCTGCTTATGAGATTATATTTATAGCACTAATGTGTTGATATATTGCACCAAAAATTTACTCTCAATATGCCATGCAATAAAGTTATAGTGTAGTAACAACTTTTCAGACCAAAAAATCTGTGTAATAACAATTCTTTTATTACACACAAAAGAAACCTCAATTAAATTAGTTCTGTGCTCTGATCCCTTATTTTTTTTAATGTTATTCAAATATTTAACTAACAGTCTTAATCATACAATAAGAAAAGCATACTTTTGAAATCTCCATCTCCAAATGTCAGTGGATAAGCTCCTGGCTTTTCAATCTTGTACATTTCCTCTATAAAAAGGATTCTACAGTCATTTATTGCATCTTCTGGGCCTCTGAAAAATAAATAAATAAAAAATAATGAAGTACATTGAACTCTGTTTCTCAGCCTTAGCCTCTATAATTGGCAAAGCCTAAACAAAGTAATATAGTTAACTGGCATCTGTTTTATCAATGATAAGATATATTTTATTGGTTTCACAAACAAAATTCAATGCAGTGCTCTAACATGTAGAAAAATCAAAACACAGTGTACAGTCTAGTTAGTGTCACAGATGAAGAACATCTCAACACAATGTTTCATTGTTCAGCTTGATTCTTCTAAGACTACTTCTAATATAATACACACCACAACAGCGATCTTATCTTAAACCAACACACAGTTATGCCTCATTCTCAGTTATTTAGATAACAGGAAACTTTGAATTGAAAGAATAGTGAAAGCATATATGTATACATGGATATTTGTGCGCGTGCGCGTGCGTTTGTGTGTGCATAATGCAAAATACAGAAATAGAAATATATCTTAAACCTTAGGTAGATCTATAAGGAAAAGTCAAAATAGACACAAATTCAACATGAAGGGATTGAGAACAGCCTTGTGGAGAAGGGCTTGGGGGTACTGGTGGATGAAAGATTGGACATGAGCCAGCAATGTGAGCTTGCAGCCCAGAAGGCCAATTGTATCCTGGGCTGCATCAAAAGGAGCGTGACCAGCAGGTCGAGGGAGGTGATTCTGCCCCTCCACTCTCATGAGGCCCCACCTGGAGTATTGCAACCAGCTCTGGAGCCCTCAGTACAGGAAAGACATGGACCTGTTGGAGAGGGTCCAGAAGAGGGCCACGAACATGATCAGAGGGAGGGAATACCTCTCCTATGAGGAAAGTCTGAGAGTTGGGGTTGTTCAGCCTGGAGAAGAGAAGGCTCTGGGGAAACCTTATTGCAGCCTTTCAGTACTTAAAAGGGGCCTATAAGAAGGATGGGGCCAGACTTTTTAGCAGGGCCTGTTACGACAGGGCAAGGGGTAATGGTTTTAAACTAAAGGAGGGGAGATTCAGGCTAGACATGAGGAAGATGTTTTTTACAGTGAGGGTGGTAAAATACTGGAACAGTTTGCCCAGAGAGGTGGTAGATGCCCCATCCCTGGAAACATTCAAGGCCAGGCTGGACGGGGCTCTGAGCAACCTGATCTAGCTGAAGATGTCCCTGCTCATTGCAGGGGGATTGGACTAGATGATAACCTTTAAAGGTCCATTCCAACCCAAACTATTCTATGGTTCTATAAATTGCTGGCTATTAGTAAGCACTATTTAAATTCTGAAGCATACTGTATTTAGTAAAATTTTGTTGACAATTTTGTATTGACAATTTTGTTGACAATTTTGTATTGACAATTTCAGCATAAATCGGGTATTGCAGCTACAAATGAGACTTTCCCTAGTAGCTAGTGAGATGGAAAGTTTGGCTGGAGAAGAAGAAAGAGGGGACGAGAAAAAGGTGTCTTTAGTAACAGGTTAGACAAACGTCTTTCAGAAATAACAACAGGTACAGTTTATCTTAAAGAATGGTCTAAGAGGAACTCATTCAGTCCCTTCCAACCTTGCTGTTTATGACTACTTAGATGCTGAATTTAGCTACTGTATCGCAACTAGGACCTTGGGTCAGGATAATCACTATGGTGAGTGGCTCTAAATCACATCAATCAAGGATTCCCTTTAAGAAGCTTTGTTACCTATAGGGAAATAAGCTACATGTGTGTGCAAGAAGTCTATAGACAGGTTTTTTTGACAAGTGAGCTTTAATAGAGCTGGTCAAGAAGTGTTTCAGCAAATTGCTACACCACATACCACTATGTTATGAGAGCTATTTTGAGAAATTAACCAGAAGTAGCATTCTGGATCTCAACAAAAACATGTCTTCAAAGCTCAAGCAGCAAGTACCAAAGGTGTTAGATGAAAAAAAGATATTATCTTGGATATGGAATTATACCACATGAATATATATAAACATCAGTAAGAGAATCTATAGAAAGTGAAATTCCAGGTCTAAATAAAAAAAAATAAAATATAGCATTAAGAATGCATTATGGTGCACCCAAACAACATGATAATAGCAACTATGAGATGCTGAAGGCCATCAGATATACTAAGAAGAAAGGAAACAACAGTACTAGATCAGGTACCAGACCCAATGTCAAGATAAATTTTTAGACACTGCCAATGTCCTGAGTGACTTGGTCCACTGTGCAAGACCTAGTTCATCGCATTATTCCATTGCTCTGTAATGATGTACTTAAATTCAGTATCTTTGCAAGAGCGAGAAAAACCAAGTTACGATCAATTTCAAAAAGGAAAATTAAATAGAAGTACAAAAGGTTCCTCAAAAAATAGTTAAGAGTAAAATCTGTACAGGAAGTGTGAAGACTACTTAAAGAACATGCTGGACACTGAGAACAAATGTACACTACCGATCAAAAATATCAAAAGTGAGTAAAAGGAATCCAAGCAAGGCTAAACAGCAGGGAAATGGAAAATACAAGGAGCAAGAAATCATCCTACAAAAAGTAAAAGTTGTGTCTAAATGAGGAAGATCGAAAGGCTCAAAATCCATCAGGTTAAATGTAAAAACACAATAAAATGACAGGGATCTACAAACTGCAAAAATGCTTGGAAAAGCACTGATTAAGAGCAGAAAGCCCAACACAATCTGTAGAACTAACAGATGATTAAAGTATAAAACTATGACATATTTCAAGATTCTTTCTACTACCTTCCATTATTGCTACTCTAATGAATTTCTCGAATTCATAAAATATTTGCTCAGAGAAAGATGCATAATGAATCTGTAGTGAACTGATTTTACCGTTAGTCTTGAATGAATCCAAAGATTTAAATAAGACAACTCATGGTACTGAGAGAAGCCCTTGCTAAATTCAAACCTTCAAACACCTTCAAACTGAGTGAAGAAAAAGTTCATCAACCTTGAAGTCCAGCAAACAAAAAAGCATTTGAACTTTTTTGGTATTGTGACTCTCATTGTCAGCCAGCTACCGAAGTCTGGATGAAATATGAGAGGATTGTCTCACAGTGACCCTCCATCAACAGGCACATATATGCTTCTTGAAAGTTCAGAGAGCAAAATAATAGTACCCTAATTATGAATAATTGCTTTTGCTGTGAAAGAAATACTTCCCAAAGAACAGAAGAATAGATGAATTTCAGAGATATTGTAAACTGAGTTCACCAGTTCTCTGGGGTATCAGAGAAACAGGAATGACCACTCTGAACTGAAAATAATGAAGTATGATCAGAGTCATGAGACTCCTACAGTCTTGGGCAGACTTGATCTGTGCTTTGCTGATATTTTTATTTAAGCTGCATTAAGTCTGGTTTGTATAGGCTTTAGAAACACTACAATGGCAACCTTTAATTGCAGTGCAGATACACAACAAATGAGAATTATTAATATTAGGTTGGTGCAAAAGTCATTGTGGTTTTGGACTGTGAATTTTAAATCATTATACCTAGGCTCAAACGCATCTTTATTAATCAAAATAGGAATCATTACAATCAACACATTTTTGCCGACGAGAAATAAGTTTATTTATTTCTGTAGCATAAAAATCTGTGCTTCGGGATTCGACGATCTCTTGAAAAGCATTTCCTGCATCCTGCTGGTTGTGGAAGCACTTTCCCTGAAAAACGTCAAGATGCTTGAAGAAGTGGTAGTCAGTTGGCAAGAGGTCAGGTGAATATGGCGAATGAGGCAAAACTTCGTAGCCCAATTCGTTCAACTTTTGAAGCGTCGGTTGTGTGACGTGTGGTCAGGTGTTGTCGTGGAGAAGAATTTGGTCCTTCCTGTTGACCGATGCCGGCTGCAGGCGTTGCAGTTTTCGGTTCATTTCATCGATTTGCTGAGCATACTTCTCGGATGTAATGGTTTTGTGGGGATTCAGAAAGCTGTAGCAGATCAGACCAGCAGCAGACCACCAAAAAGTGACCACGACCTTTTTTTGGTGCAAGTTTGGCTTTGGGAAGTGCTTTGGAGGTTCTTCTCAGTCCAACCACTGAGCTGGTCATCGCTGGTTGTCGTATAAAATCCACTTTTTGTTGCACATCACAATCCAAACGAGAAATGGTTCATTGTTGTTGCATAGAATAAGAGAAGACAACACTCCAAAACTATGGATTTTTTTGATTTTTGGTCAGCTCATGAGGCACCCACTTATCGAGCTTTATCACCTTTCCAATTTGCTTCAAATGCCAAATGACTGTAGAATGGCTGGTGCAAAAGGAATTGCAATTCTTATTCAACTTCAAAATGGCTTGTAAAGCAGCAGAGACAACTCGCAACATCAACTACACATTTGCCCCAGGAACTGCTAACTAATGTACAGTGCAGTGGTGGTTCAAGAAGTTGCGCAAAGGAGACGAGAGCCTTAAAGAAGTTGACCATGACCAATTGAGAGCAATCATCAAATCTGGTCCTCTTACAACTACACGAGAAGTTGCTGAAGAATTCAAGGTCGACCATTCTATGGTCATTCGGCATTTGAAGCAAATTGGAAAATCAAGTATTTCCCATTGAAGCATATTCTTTACACAAGTTTATCAATTTCAGGAAGTTTATCTTGTACTTTTACCATTAATTGAGATGAATAACTGGGGTAACTCGGGTGACTCAGAATTATACCTGGATGAATCACAAGAAACATCAGGGCTCAGAAAATTTTGCTTTCTGCATACTGTCATAGTTGATTGGCCACATATATAAGCTATTAACATATCATTGAAGTCTGAACGCTTAGTCAGGCAGAATACTCAGTGAAATAAATAAGATTCTACTTAGAAAATGGACTTCATTTGTTCAAATAAATTCACCGTCCTGGAATACAATCTTTCTCTATTGTAACTTTTTCAAATTTCTTCCAGAGGGTAGTGAAATAAGAATACTATGGGGAGTCGTACTTACCATCTTCAAAATTTAAACATAACTATCAGGTTACTTAGGTTTAAAATAAAAATTAAAAATTACCTATAAAATTTCTAACAGAAATGGAGTTTTTATTAGCTAATGTAGACACCACCTGAAATATCTAAATTTTTGCCAATATAAAGCATATTTTGGTTAACCCATTTGGGGGGGGGGGAACGGGACGGGACAAAAGAACCTTTGCCAAAAAAAACAAAACGACCAAACCGAAAACACCAAAAAACAACCAACACAACAAATGAAAAAATAAACAAAGAAAAAACAAATAAAAAAAAAAGACACCCCGAAGAGCAGTTTTAAAAACATTATCAATAACCAGAGGTTCATACCTGAGGTTCATATACATCAACCTCTGGACAGTTTTGTTTTGCAGAAGGTCGTGAAGTCCATTTCTGCAGTTCACCAAATGTCATACACATATTAAATGCATTACAATAAAGAGACAAGATATTGTTTATTACAGAGTTGCACAAGTCTGGATGCTGGAACAAAGCCAACATGCCAGAAAACAAAAGACACAGACATTATATAGAAAATCTTATCACTGCATTCACACCCTCAGGGCAGTCCTAAAGAGCCAATTGGTTACGCATTTGCATATTGATTACATAATCATTTTACCACTATGCATGCTCCCTGAGGAGGGGTCTCAGGCTGGGCCTGGTCTTCCCTCCTGGGGGTGTGATTTTTAGTATAGTAAGCAAAGTTCAGCTAAAGGATATTTTATCCAACAGTCTCGAGATATATGTTAAAGAAGAGTCAACTAATTGTGCAGGCTCCAGAATGTCTAAGCTGCAAGGACAAGAACTCTTGATAAGGAGTTCTCTTTGTTAAAAGAGCAAACTGACCAGAAACCGGTCCACAGATTCACATATCCTTGGGTTAGTAATTGCTGACAGGATTCATTCTTTCAAGTGGTAATGACTACACTACGATCTTGAGATGTCTGTATTGCTTTTTCTTTAAAAAAAAACCTTCTCCCTTGCTAAGTTTGTGGTTAATAATTCAAACTTCCTATTCAATGTCTTGTTTTATATTTGAGGATGTTTTTTCTTAAATGACAATTGTCTCCAAAATGAGTTCATATGCCTCCTCCACATTTTGAATCTCAGGAATCCATAATACACTGAAATATTTCATCTCAATCACTCCTTTTAACCTAAATTTAAAACCAATACTCAAAACAGATTTGCATATGCTTGCAAAAGCTACCGGTTCAATACCTTTCACATTTAAAAAATGCAACTATTTCAGATACGTGAGCAAAATATTAAATTGCGGCCATTCTCTCCCAATCAATCATGTCCTACATTAAAAATGTTCATTAAAAGTCAACATTCCTCCATTCTTACAATAAAAAGCATCCTAAAATCTGAATGGTTAACATAATTTTAAGGAAAATATTTTTAGAATTAGGATACCGTGTGTTCTGGTGAAATTCAGGAGGTGCCACCACTAAAGCAAACTTTTTCTTAGCTAAAAAGAAATGTTCACTTCAAGTTACACTGTAACATCAGTTTCACTCTTGGTAACACATGCATCCCAGTGTCAAGGAGACTGTAAAGACTGCATTATTTAAGATGGAGAAAACAAGCAATGTCACAGCCTATTCAAAGTTATAATGTGGATTTCTGCAAAAAAAAAAAAACAACTGAATTTCTGAAGAACAATACTCAAGTTCCTAAAATCAAACAGGTGTACTGAGTCTGGCTGGGATGGAGTTAATTTTCTTCATAGCAGCCCACATGGTGCTGTGCTTTGGATATGTGACTAAAACAGTGTTGAAAACACACCAGTGTTTTGGCTACTGCTGAGCAGTGCTCATACAATGTCAAAGCTTTCTCTTTTTCCTACTCCACATAGATAGGTTGGTTATCAATTGCACTTCCGATGTAGCCCCTTACAGTAAAGGAAGACCTATGGGGATGTCCCACTGAGGCCCAGTGGCCTCCACCAGTCAAAAAGGGTCCTGATCCACTCAGAGCCCATTTATTGCCAACAGGCTCTTGCTTTAGAGGTGCAGCACCCAGGTAATATAAGAGGTAGTTTATGCTATGCCTGTTCTGTTCCCATCTCCCTGAAGTTGCAGCTATAGTTACCACCAAACCCCCTTGTGTCCAGGTAGTTAAAAATCCCTCTAATCCTGTGCAGAAGGGCCCTGACCCAAAGCACCTTGAAGCATGGAAAGACCATTTGGCCTTCGTCATTCCTGAAAAGGCAATTCTCAATTTGGTTGCAAGAGGTGGCAAGGTGCGCAAGCCTCGTATCGGGAATGAGAGTGTGTTTTTTTTTAGGGCCAGCTCTGTTCAATATTTTTATCAATGATCTAGATGCAGGAGTTGAATGCACCATTAGCAAGTTTGCTGACGATACCAAACTGGGAGGTGCTGTTGACTCTCTCAAGGGACAGGAGGCCTTGCAGAGGGATCTAGATAGATTGGAGCATTGGGCTATGATTAATGGGATGAAATTTAACAAGAACAAATGCTCGAATCTGCACTCAGGATGGAGTAATGATGGGCACAGGTATAGACTGGGAGAGGAGTGGCTGGAAAGCAGCCCCACAGAAAGGGATCTGGGGTTGCTGGTCAACAGCAGGCTCAATATGAGTCAGCAGTGTGCCCTGGCAGCCAAGAGGGCAAACCTCATTCTGGGGTGCATCAAACACAGTATAGCCAGACAGTCAAAAGAGGTGGTTATCCCGCTGTATTCAGCATTGGTGCAGCTTTACCTTGAGTACTGTGTGCAGTTCTGGGCCCCTCAATTTAAGAAGGATGTGAAGGTACTCGAACGCATCCAGAGGAGGGCAACAAAGCTGGTAAAACGACTAGAAGGCATGTCCTACGAGGAGTGGCTAAGGACTCTGGGTTTGTCTAGTTTGAAGAAAAGGAGGCTGAGGGGCAACCTCATTGCTTTCTACAACTTCCTGAGGAGGGGAAGTGGAGATAGAGGTGCTGATCTCTTCTCCCTGGTATCCAGTGATAGGATGTGTGGGAATGGCTCAAAGCTGCACCAAGGGAGGTTTAGATTGGACATTAGGAATAATTTCTTTACTTACGCTTGCTTACGCTTAAGGTTTTACATCTTAGTCTTCATGATGTCCTTTGCAATGTTCCTTCCCTGAAGGATGTGCACAAACCATTACCATTCAGCACTGGTTTTTTTCGTACCTCTGCTATCATTGACAGAGTCTGACCTTGAGGTCCCAACCATATTGTTCTCACCCTTCTCTCCTTTCCCTATTCTGCAGCTACTGATGATCCCTAAGACTCGTCTATTACAGAAACCCCTCCTTTTTCCACTTCACAAGCTCTCATAGGGACTACAGTGACAGCATGTATTCCCCCTATCAACACTGTCACCACAGCTCTAATTACTGGGGTACTAGGACCAGTTTTGTATGAAGGAATTCTGAAAAGAGTAACTCAACTACCTGCTGCTTGGCTTGTAGCCTGCACAGGATGCATTTTGTTATTTTCTTAGTGATTTCTTTACTGAGAGGATGGTCAAACACTGAACAGGCTTCTTAGAGAGGTGGTTGATGCACCATTCATGTGTGAGATCTATTCATTGAGATCTATTGAGAAATTATAGACTTCTCTAGGGGAATTAAGGCAGATATCAAAGGTTCCAAAGGAATTTAATTCACACATGAACCCCAGACCTGACTCAGCTGTGGAAATACTGTATGTTAACGTTAATCTAATGATCAGTAGCAAACAAAACCTAAAAGCTTTAGATTTTGTTTGCTTGTTTAAGAATGTAAACAGACTTTCTCTATTAGCCAAAGAAATCTTACCCCAGCAGAATTTTAGCATGAACCTCTTTGTTAGTCCTTGAAATTTCTCTCAGAGAGGTAATTTCTGCATCAAAACCAGAATCCTCTTTCTTCTGGAGCCTCAACATTGTAGTTAACCATCACCACATCACCCACTTTTAGTTCATTCCACTTCAGAATGGTTCTTGCTCGTGGTCGAAGATTTTTTGTGTCCATTTCTACTATGCCATTCTCTGGATACCTTGAAAGGCAAAATCAAAGAGAAGTGACAATTAGTACTCCCAAAATAATAAGAAGTAAGTTAAAGACAACGTTTTTCAGAATCACAATTTTCAAAATAACTTTTGGGAGTGTTAATGCTTAACTCTGTTTAAAAATTTGATCCAGTATGTTTTTTCTAAATTTTATGTTAGGCTAAATGCAGACTGGTGACTTGACTAATCTCATAGCAGAAAAAGCATCCAGCAATCCAACGTAAAAAAAAAAAAATCATGAGCATTTGATAATTTCTTTTAAAAAGTTCAAGTTTCCACATAGGAACATATCAAATTTGTTCTCAGTAAAGTCAAAGGACCCAATTATGACAACCATGAAAATCAACAAAGATTAAACTTGAATTGTCAAAACTGCTTAATTCTAGTTTAACTTGGCTTTCATACATTTGTTACATTTCCACCAATTTCAGTAGTTAAGACAATGTTAGCTAATTGTGCTGGTTTGAATGAAAATGAGTTGTCTTCATGGAGTTAGAAACCTTTCTTTTTAAAGCTAGCATAGTCATTGTTTGAATTTAGTTTGAGAACTAGAAAATGACACCCCAGAACAGAGTGAATGTTCTTAATTGCTCTGGTCTGAGAGCCAAGGACATTCTGAGCACTCTGCCCACAGGTGTGAGGTAGTAAGAGGAACATAGATGGGGCAGACCAGACCTTGACTGACATCCAGACTGATCAATAAGAGTATTCCATCCCGTTAGCGTAATGTTTCTTATTTAAGGAGAGTTGAGATCTTCTGATTTTTTCTTTGCTTTCTTCACTCTTTGTGTTGGAACCAGGGGGGGAGTTCTGTTCAGGACTTCCTTTAGTTTGGCCTTTTGCCACCCTGCTGTTTGCAGAGGCTTCTGGGCCTTTCTGCCTGGCTCAGGGATGCAAGCTTCAGTGCCTACTGATGACCATCCTTTTGTTCCTTGCCAGGCCCATTGTTGAAGATCCATGGGATAGATCATGATCTGGCAATATTAAAATAATGGATTCCATGAGCCAGATTTTCTCATTTTCACCAAAAATTTAGTGAACCAAGAGTCATGGGGAATTGGAAATTCTTCAGAATAGCAGATCCTTAAGGGAAGGAACATTGCAAAGGACATCATGAAGACTAAGATGTAAAACCTTAAGCGTAAGCAAGCGTAAGTAAAGAAATTATTCCTAATGTCCAATCTAAACCTCCCTTGGTGCAGCTTTGAGCCATTCCCACACATCCTATCACTGGATACCAGGGAGAAGAGATCAGCACCTCTATCTCCACTTCCCCTCCTCAGGAAGTTGTAGAAAGCAATGAGGTTGCCCCTCAGCCTCCTTTTCTTCAAACTAGACAAACCCAGAGTCCTTAGCCACTCCTCGTAGGACATGCCTTCTAGTCGTTTTACCAGCTTTGTTGCCCTCCTCTGGATGCGTTCGAGTACCTTCACATCCTTCTTAAATTGAGGGGCCCAGAACTGCACACAGTACTCAAGGTAAAGCTGCACCAATGCTGAATACAGCGGGATAACCACCTCTTTTGACTGTCTGGCTATACTGTGTTTGATGCACCCCAGAATGAGGTTTGCCCTCTTGGCTGCCAGGGCACACTGCTGACTCATATTGAGCCTGCTGTTGACCAGCAACCCCAGATCCCTTTCTGTGGGGCTGCTTTCCAGCCACTCCTCTCCCAGTCTATACCTGTGCCCATCATTACTCCATCCTGAGTGCAGATTCGAGCATTTGTTCTTGTTAAATTTCATCCCATTAATCATAGCCCAATGCTCCAATCTATCTAGATCCCTCTGCAAGGCCTCCTGTCCCTTGAGAGAGTCAACAGCACCTCCCAGTTTGGTATCGTCAGCAAACTTGCTAATGGTGCATTCAACTCCTGCATCTAGATCATTGATAAAAATATTGAACAGAGCTGGCCCTAAAAAAAAACACACTCTCATTCCGATACGAGGCTTGCGCACCTTGCCACCTCTTGCAACCAAATTGAGAATTGCCTTTTCAGGAATGACGAAGGCCAAATGGTCTTTCCATGCTTCAAGGTGCTTTGGGTCAGGGCCCTTCTGCACAGGATTAGAGGGATTTTTAACTACCTGGACACAAGGGGGGTTTGGTGGTAACTATAGCTGCAACTTCAGGGAGATGGGAACAGAACAGGCATAGCATAAACTACCTCTTATATTACCTGGGTGCTGCACCTCTAAAGCAAGAGCCTGTTGGCAATAAATGGGCTCTGAGTGGATCAGGACCCTTTTTGACTGGTGGAGGCCACTGGGCCTCAGTGGGACATCCCCATAGGTCTTCCTTTACTGTAAGGGGCTACATCGGAAGTGCAATTGATAACCAACCTATCTATGTGGAGTAGGAAAAAGAGAAAGCTTTGACATTGTATGAGCACTGCTCAGCAGTAGCCAAAACACTGGTGTGTTTTCAACACTGTTTTAGTCACATATCCAAAGCACAGCACCATGTGGGCTGCTATGAAGAAAATTAACTCCATCCCAGCCAGACTCAGTACACCTGTTTGATTTTAGGAACTTGAGTATTGTTCTTCAGAAATTCAGTTGTTTTTTTTTTTTTTGCAGAAATCCACATTATAACTTTGAATAGGCTGTGACATTGCTTGTTTTCTCCATCTTAAATAATGCAGTCTTTACAGTCTCCTTGACACTGGGATGCATGTGTTACCAAGAGTGAAACTGATGTTACAGTGTAACTTGAAGTGAACATTTCTTTTTAGCTAAGAAAAAGTTTGCTTTAGTGGTGGCACCTCCTGAATTTCACCAGAACACACGGTATCCTAATTCTAAAAATATTTTCCTTAAAATTATGTTAACCATTCAGATTTTAGGATGCTTTTTATTGTAAGAATGGAGGAATGTTGACTTTAATGAACATTTTTAATGTAGGACATGATTGATTGGGAGAGAATGGCCGCAATTTAATATTTTGCTCACGTATCTGAAATAGTTGCATTTTTTAAATGTGAAAGGTATTGAACCGGTAGCTTTTGCAAGCATATGCAAATCTGTTTTGAGTATTGGTTTTAAATTTAGGTTAAAAGGAGTGATTGAGATGAAATATTTCAGTGTATTATGGATTCCTGAGATTCAAAATGTGAGGAGGCATATGAACTCATTTTGGAGACAATTGTCATTTAAGAAAAAACATCCTCAAATATAAAACAAGACATTGAATAGGAAGTTTGAATTATTAACCACAAACTTAGCAAGGGAGAAGGTTTTTTTTTAAAGAAAAAGCAATACAGACATCTCAAGATCGTAGTGTAGTCATTACCACTTGAAAGAATGAATCCTGTCAGCAATTACTAACCCAAGGATATGTGAATCTGTGGACCGGTTTCTGGTCAGTTTGCTCTTTTAACAAAGAGAACTCCTTATCAAGAGTTCTTGTCCTTGCAGCTTAGACATTCTGGAGCCTGCACAATTAGTTGACTCTTCTTTAACATATATCTCGAGACTGTTGGATAAAATATCCTTTAGCTGAACTTTGCTTACTATACTAAAAATCACACCCCCAGGAGGGAAGACCAGGCCCAGCCTGAGACCCCTCCTCAGGGAGCATGCATAGTGGTAAAATGATTATGTAATCAATATGCAAATGCGTAACCAATTGGCTCTTTAGGACTGCCCTGAGGGTGTGAATGCAGTGATAAGATTTTCTATATAATGTCTGTGTCTTTTGTTTTCTGGCATGTTGGCTTTGTTCCAGCATCCAGACTTGTGCAACTCTGTAATAAACAATATCTTGTCTCTTTATTGTAATGCATTTAATATGTGTATGACATTTGGTGAACTGCAGAAATGGACTTCACGACCTTCTGCAAAACAAAACTGTCCAGAGGTTGATGTATATGAACCTCAGGTATGAACCTCTGGTTATTGATAATGTTTTTAAAACTGCTCTTCGGGGTGTCTTTTTTTTTTATTTGTTTTTTCTTTGTTTATTTTTTCATTTGTTGTGTTGGTTGTTTTTTGGTGTTTTCGGTTTGGTCGTTTTGTTTTTTTTTGGCAAAGGTTCTTTTGTCCCGTCCCGTTCCCCCCCCCCCAAATGGGTTAACCAAAATATGCTTTATATTGGCAAAAATTAGATATTTCAGGTGGTGTCTACATTAGCTAATAAAAACTCCATTTCTGTTAGAAATTTTATAGGTAATTTTTAATTTTTATTTTAAACCTAAGTAACCTGATAGTTATGTTTAAATTTTGAAGATGGTAAGTACGACTCCCCATAGTATTCTTATTTCACTACCCTCTGGAAGAAATTTGAAAAAGTTACAATAGAGAAAGATTGTATTCCAGGACGGTGAATTTATTTGAACAAATGAAGTCCATTTTCTAAGTAGAATCTTATTTATTTCACTGAGTATTCTGCCTGACTAAGCGTTCAGACTTCAATGATATGTTAATAGCTTATATATGTGGCCAATCAACTATGACAGTATGCAGAAAGCAAAATTTTCTGAGCCCTGATGTTTCTTGTGATTCATCCAGGTATAATTCTGAGTCACCCGAGTTACCCCAGTTATTCATCTCAATTAATGGTAAAAGTACAAGATAAACTTCCTGAAATTGATAAACTTGTGTAAAGAATATGCTTCAATGGGAAATACTTGATTTTCCAATTTGCTTCAAATGCCGAATGACCATAGAATGGTCGACCTTGAATTCTTCAGCAACTTCGTGTAGTTGTAAGAGGACCAGATTTGATGATTGCTCTCAATTGGTCATGGTCAACTTCTTTAAGGCTCTCGTCTCCTTTGCGCAACTTCTTGAACCACCACTGCACTGTACATTAGTTAGCAGTTCCTGGGGCAAATGTGTAGTTGATGTTGCGAGTTGTCTCTGCTGCTTTACAAGCCATTTTGAAGTTGAATAAGAATTGCAATTCCTTTTGCACCAGCCATTCTACAGTCATTTGGCATTTGAATTGAAGCAAATTGGAAAGGTGATAAAGCTCGATAAGTGGGTGCCTCATGAGCTGACCAAAAATCAAAAAAAATCCATAGTTTTGGAGTGTTGTCTTCTCTTATTCTATGCAACAACAATGAACCATTTCTCGTTTGGATTGTGATGTGCAACAAAAAGTGGATTTTATACGACAACCAGCGATGACCAGCTCAGTGGTTGGACTGAGAAGAACCTCCAAAGCACTTCCCAAAGCCAAACTTGCACCAAAAAAAGGTCGTGGTCACTTTTTGGTGGTCTGCTGCTGGTCTGATCTGCTACAGCTTTCTGAATCCCCACAAAACCATTACATCCGAGAAGTATGCTCAGCAAATCGATGAAATGAACCGAAAACTGCAACGCCTGCAGCCGGCATCGGTCAACAGGAAGGACCAAATTCTTCTCCACGACAACACCTGACCACACGTCACACAACCGACGCTTCAAAAGTTGAACGAATTGGGCTACGAAGTTTTGCCTCATTCGCCATATTCACCTGACCTCTTGCCAACTGACTACCACTTCTTCAAGCATCTTGACGTTTTTCAGGGAAAGTGCTTCCACAACCAGCAGGATGCAGGAAATGCTTTTCAAGAGATCGTCGAATCCCGAAGCACAGATTTTTATGCTACAGAAATAAATAAACTTATTTCTCGTCGGCAAAAATGTGTTGATTGTAATGATTCCTATTTTGATTAATAAAGATGCGTTTGAGCCTAGGTATAATGATTTAAAATTCACAGTCCAAAACCACAATGACTTTTGCACCAACCTAATATTAATAATTCTCATTTGTTGTGTATCTGCACTGCAATTAAAGGTTGCCATTGTAGTGTTTCTAAAGCCTATACAAACCAGACTTAATGCAGCTTAAATAAAAATATCAGCAAAGCACAGATCAAGTCTGCCCAAGACTGTAGGAGTCTCATGACTCTGATCATACTTCATTATTTTCAGTTCAGAGTGGTCATTCCTGTTTCTCTGATACCCCAGAGAACTGGTGAACTCAGTTTACAATATCTCTGAAATTCATCTATTCTTCTGTTCTTTGGGAAGTATTTCTTTCACAGCAAAAGCAATTATTCATAATTAGGGTACTATTATTTTGCTCTCTGAACTTTCAAGAAGCATATATGTGCCTGTTGATGGAGGGTCACTGTGAGACAATCCTCTCATATTTCATCCAGACTTCGGTAGCTGGCTGACAATGAGAGTCACAATACCAAAAAAGTTCAAATGCTTTTTTGTTTGCTGGACTTCAAGGTTGATGAACTTTTTCTTCACTCAGTTTGAAGGTGTTTGAAGGTTTGAATTTAGCAAGGGCTTCTCTCAGTACCATGAGTTGTCTTATTTAAATCTTTGGATTCATTCAAGACTAACGGTAAAATCAGTTCACTACAGATTCATTATGCATCTTTCTCTGAGCAAATATTTTATGAATTCGAGAAATTCATTAGAGTAGCAATAATGGAAGGTAGTAGAAAGAATCTTGAAATATGTCATAGTTTTATACTTTAATCATCTGTTAGTTCTACAGATTGTGTTGGGCTTTCTGCTCTTAATCAGTGCTTTTCCAAGCATTTTTGCAGTTTGTAGATCCCTGTCATTTTATTGTGTTTTTACATTTAACCTGATGGATTTTGAGCCTTTCGATCTTCCTCATTTAGACACAACTTTTACTTTTTGTAGGATGATTTCTTGCTCCTTGTATTTTCCATTTCCCTGCTGTTTAGCCTTGCTTGGATTCCTTTTACTCACTTTTGATATTTTTGATCGGTAGTGTACATTTGTTCTCAGTGTCCAGCATGTTCTTTAAGTAGTCTTCACACTTCCTGTACAGATTTTACTCTTAACTATTTTTTGAGGAACCTTTTGTACTTCTATTTAATTTTCCTTTTTGAAATTGATCGTAACTTGGTTTTTCTCGCTCTTGCAAAGATACTGAATTTAAGTACATCATTACAGAGCAATGGAATAATGCGATGAACTAGGTCTTGCACAGTGGACCAAGTCACTCAGGACATTGGCAGTGTCTAAAAATTTATCTTGACATTGGGTCTGGTACCTGATCTAGTACTGTTGTTTCCTTTCTTCTTAGTATATCTGATGGCCTTCAGCATCTCATAGTTGCTATTATCATGTTGTTTGGGTGCACCATAATGCATTCTTAATGCTATATTTTATTTTTTTTTATTTAGACCTGGAATTTCACTTTCTATAGATTCTCTTACTGATGTTTATATATATTCATGTGGTATAATTCCATATCCAAGATAATATCTTTTTTTCATCTAACACCTTTGGTACTTGCTGCTTGAGCTTTGAAGACATGTTTTTGTTGAGATCCAGAATGCTACTTCTGGTTAATTTCTCAAAATAGCTCTCATAACATAGTGGTATGTGGTGTAGCAATTTGCTGAAACACTTCTTGACCAGCTCTATTAAAGCTCACTTGTCAAAAAAACCTGTCTATAGACTTCTTGCACACACATGTAGCTTATTTCCCTATAGGTAACAAAGCTTCTTAAAGGGAATCCTTGATTGATGTGATTTAGAGCCACTCACCATAGTGATTATCCTGACCCAAGGTCCTAGTTGCGATACAGTAGCTAAATTCAGCATCTAAGTAGTCATAAACAGCAAGGTTGGAAGGGACTGAATGAGTTCCTCTTAGACCATTCTTTAAGATAAACTGTACCTGTTGTTATTTCTGAAAGACGTTTGTCTAACCTGTTACTAAAGACACCTTTTTCTCGTCCCCTCTTTCTTCTTCTCCAGCCAAACTTTCCATCTCACTAGCTACTAGGGAAAGTCTCATTTGTAGCTGCAATACCCGATTTATGCTGAAATTGTCAATACAAAATTGTCAACAAAATTGTCAATACAAAATTGTCAACAAAATTTTACTAAATACAGTATGCTTCAGAATTTAAATAGTGCTTACTAATAGCCAGCAATTTATAGAACCATAGAATAGTTTGGGTTGGAATGGACCTTTAAAGGTTATCATCTAGTCCAATCCCCCTGCAATGAGCAGGGACATCTTCAGCTAGATCAGGTTGCTCAGAGCCCCGTCCAGCCTGGCCTTGAATGTTTCCAGGGATGGGGCATCTACCACCTCTCTGGGCAAACTGTTCCAGTATTTTACCACCCTCACTGTAAAAAACATCTTCCTCATGTCTAGCCTGAATCTCCCCTCCTTTAGTTTAAAACCATTACCCCTTGCCCTGTCGTAACAGGCCCTGCTAAAAAGTCTGGCCCCATCCTTCTTATAGGCCCCTTTTAAGTACTGAAAGGCTGCAATAAGGTTTCCCCAGAGCCTTCTCTTCTCCAGGCTGAACAACCCCAACTCTCAGACTTTCCTCATAGGAGAGGTATTCCCTCCCTCTGATCATGTTCGTGGCCCTCTTCTGGACCCTCTCCAACAGGTCCATGTCTTTCCTGTACTGAGGGCTCCAGAGCTGGTTGCAATACTCCAGGTGGGGCCTCATGAGAGTGGAGGGGCAGAATCACCTCCCTCGACCTGCTGGTCACGCTCCTTTTGATGCAGCCCAGGATACAATTGGCCTTCTGGGCTGCAAGCTCACATTGCTGGCTCATGTCCAATCTTTCATCCACCAGTACCCCCAAGCCCTTCTCCACAAGGCTGTTCTCAATCCCTTCATGTTGAATTTGTGTCTATTTTGACTTTTCCTTATAGATCTACCTAAGGTTTAAGATATATTTCTATTTCTGTATTTTGCATTATGCACACACAAACGCACGCGCACGCGCACAAATATCCATGTATACATATATGCTTTCACTATTCTTTCAATTCAAAGTTTCCTGTTATCTAAATAACTGAGAATGAGGCATAACTGTGTGTTGGTTTAAGATAAGATCGCTGTTGTGGTGTGTATTATATTAGAAGTAGTCTTAGAAGAATCAAGCTGAACAATGAAACATTGTGTTGAGATGTTCTTCATCTGTGACACTAACTAGACTGTACACTGTGTTTTGATTTTTCTACATGTTAGAGCACTGCATTGAATTTTGTTTGTGAAACCAATAAAATATATCTTATCATTGATAAAACAGATGCCAGTTAACTATATTACTTTGTTTAGGCTTTGCCAATTATAGAGGCTAAGGCTGAGAAACAGAGTTCAATGTACTTCATTATTTTTTATTTATTTATTTTTCAGAGGCCCAGAAGATGCAATAAATGACTGTAGAATCCTTTTTATAGAGGAAATGTACAAGATTGAAAAGCCAGGAGCTTATCCACTGACATTTGGAGATGGAGATTTCAAAAGTATGCTTTTCTTATTGTATGATTAAGACTGTTAGTTAAATATTTGAATAACATTAAAAAAAATAAGGGATCAGAGCACAGAACTAATTTAATTGAGGTTTCTTTTGTGTGTAATAAAAGAATTGTTATTACACAGATTTTTTGGTCTGAAAAGTTGTTACTACACTATAACTTTATTGCATGGCATATTGAGAGTAAATTTTTGGTGCAATATATCAACACATTAGTGCTATAAATATAATCTCATAAGCAGGTAAATAGCTGATATTTTAGATGATCTATATGGGGTGAGTTCATAGTCTGAGATAAGTTCCTAGGAAGGTATCCAAATCACAAAACTTACTGTCATAACTGACATCTCATTTGAGTTCTTAACAGATGCAAAAGACTGAAAGAGTCAATACTGCTATCTTTAACCCTGGCATTATATAAGGATGAATAATCATTATCTGTGTAGAGCGAGAAAGTGTCAAACTTGCTGGAACTATGAAAAAAACCCAGATATATTTGATTTTAGATTATTACTTGACCACTTATGTCCGTCTGAACAGTAAATACACCATGTCCCCCCGCAAAGGGCAGTTCTCTAAAAAGCAGTTTAAAGTTGTATTCTAAGTTTAAAAATATGTGAAAGTTAAAAAACAGGAATTATAAAACAGATTGTTTTTTAATGGGATCACTGAGAGGTTGATCTGTGGCATTACTGACAGATATTACAGAATTTTAAAAGAAGAAAATTTATTGCAGTTTAGTTTTCATTTATTAACTAAGGGTAATATTTGTGTCATTGTCTATAGGTGTCATTAATACACAAGATTTTATTTGCAGTGTACTATTAAAGAAATGTCCAATGGCCAATCAACTTTGACAGTATGCAGAAAGCAAAATTTTCTGAGCCCTGATGTTTCTTATGATTCATCCAGGTATAATTCTGAGTCACCTGAGTTACCCCAGTTATTCATCTCAATTAATGGTAAAAGTACAAGATAAACTTCCTGAAATTGATAAACTTGTGTAAAGAATATGCTTCAATGGGAAGCACTTGATTTCAGGTATTTGGGTTTGTAAAATAAATTTTCAGTTTCTACTCATTTTCAGTTACTACTGTCATGTCTTATTTCTTTGTCTCCTTATTTGTAACCTGTTCTCAAACCTCTCACATAATTGCTATCTTTGTATAAATCTGCACCCATACAGTTTTTATGCAATTCTTGATCCTATTTTCATTTCTTTCAAGATTATTTTTTACAAACCATCATAATTAAGTGTAACACAACAACTTTAACTTACATTTTAACCTCAAAGATTTAATTGTTAATTTGCTACTGACTATGTAACTGTATTCCTTTGTCTTCATCTACTTTTTTCCCCAAAAAGTTCAACTTCCTCACCACACTGTTTACTTAATTTTCTTCTGCTGTTTTTCTGATTTTTTTTTTTAAGCTGTCCTGACTTTGTTCTGTGAAGCACAATGCACTACAGTTTTCTTATTGCTTATCACTCAACTGATTTCTTTATTGCTCCTCTGTATTTACCCCCCCCCCCCGGTCCTACTCTACATTTAAAAAATAGCCATCTAAATACATACAGCTCACTTAGTTTATTTGTATGCTAAGAAAAACAGTAGACTGGTATTTTAATAACAATAGCTAGAATTCAAAGAGAATGAATTGATCTGAAATGCTCCATGAGTTTATGGAGCAGGGTCAGAGAATGTGCTGAAACTGAGAGCTCTAGAACAATTTTTAGATGCTTTTATACAAAACAGAACTGGTCATTAACATGTTACTTTAACTTCCATCAAAACCTAAATTTTTACTACAAACATTAGATAAGTTTTTTTCCTACAAAAGAAGGGAATATGGAAGAACCTATGTAACTACATTTTACAGTGGTGGTAGGGGTGAATAAGCTCATCTCTATCCAAACAACAGTGCAAATAAAATCAGTGCAATTTGAGTTAATAAACCAGTTTAAAACAGAAATGGGAAAATGATGTTTTCTGGCTCTGTCCTTCCCCTTCCTCTCACTGAGTTTGCTTTGCAGTTCCTCTGTTAGAGGACATGAGGAAATTCTTGCAAACTGATTGCTATCAGTAATAAAAATGGCTATATATTTCATTTTTCTCATCTATCTTAAACTTTTTTATTGTATCCTTTTACCTTTGTCCTAAAGTAATAGTAGTAACAGGAGCCACATATTATCTGGTAGGCCTCAATATATATCACTTCTCCTTTTAAAAGTAAGAAAAAACTGTTCTTAATTTATAGCATTTCTGACAGTCTAGAGCTACTTGAGAGCACCATAAAATAGTTCTGTTTATCCAAGTGAATGATATAATTAAATATTGCAGTAGTTCCAGAGAACCAGAAGATCAAGTTGCAAACTGCATAGGATGGTTGAAGAAAATGTGATATGGGGAAAAGAGAAGCTACTTTAAACTTTGACTCATACTACTCATTTGTCCATTATTGTCAAAGATGTCTTGGTTCTCTAGCTCAGTGGATGCCAAAGTGGGGTGCATGCACCCCAGGGGGTATGCAAGGCAATCCATTAGGGTGCAGGAAAAAAATGTATTTTGTCCTGTTAAAAAATAAAATAAAATAAAATAATAAAAGAAAATAAATTTAAAATAGTGTTTATTTCATCTTGTCCTTTTTATTTTATGGTTTTGTGTATGTTTTATAATGTACATAATATATTAGTAGAGCAGTACATTTATTTAATTTATAAATAAATGTACCATGTATGTAATTTATAAATAGATTTGCATATACTGAGGGTGCATGCTCAAAAGTTTTTTACTGATGGGGTGCGCAAACAAAAAAATTTGGACACCACTGCTCTAGCTTTCTTCTTCCAACTCAAACTATCAAACAATCATTCCAGTTCTTCCTTGTCCTCTGATTCCAGGTCCATTTATTCACTGAAGTAAGAAAAATGTTCCTTCAGCTGTCTGGAAGTGCTCTAGTCAGCACATTACTTAGTTGTTGTTATAATTATATCCTGTATCTTATCATCATAGTTTAGTTTGTCAAATTCACTGTCATAGTCTTTCTTGATGGTTTTCATACAGATGATCGGGTAGTGAGGTGGACTGCGAACTGGCTGAAAGGAGGAAGCCACACAGTCAATGGTGGCCAATGGGGTGGAGTCTAGTTGGAGGCCTGTATCTAGAGGAGTGCCTCAGGGGTCAGTACTGGGGCCTGTAATATTCAATATATTCATCAACGATTTGGATGAGGGAACAGAGTGTACTATCAACAAGTTTGCTGATGACACCAAGCTAGGAGGAGTGACTGACATGCCAGAAGGCTGTGCTGCCATCCAGCGGGACCTGGACAGGCTGGAGAGTTGGGCGGGGAAAAATTTAATGAAATTTAACAAGAAAAAGTGTAGAGTGTTGCATCTGGGTAGGAACAACCCCAGGTTCCAGTATAAGTTGGGGAATGACCTATTAGAGAGCAGCGTAGCGGAAAGGGGCCTGGGGGTCCTGGTGGACAACAGGATGACCATGAGCCAGCACTATGCCCTTGTGGCCAGGAAGGCCAATGGCATCCTGAGGTGTATTAGAAGGGGGGCGGTTAGTAGGTCGAGAGAGGTTCTCCTTCCCCTCTACTCTGCCCTGGTAAGACCACACCTGGAATATTGTGTCCAGTTCTGGGCCCCTCAGTTCAAGAAGGACAGGGAACTGCTGGAGAGAGTCCAGCATAGGGCAACAAAGATGATTAAGGGAGTGGAGCATCTCCCATGTGAGGAAAGGCTGAGAGGGAGCTGGGTCTCTTTAGCTTGGAGGAGACGGAGGGTTGACCTCATTAATGTTTACAAATATATAAAGGGTGAGTGTCACGAGGATGGAGCCAGGCTCTTCTCGGTGACAGCCAATGATAGGACAAGGGGTAATGGGTTCAAACTGGAACACAAGAGGTTCCACTTAAACTTGAGAAGGAACTTCTCTTTAATGGTAACAGAACACTGGAACAGGCTGCCCAGGGAGGTTGTGGAGTATCCTACTCCGGAGACATTCAAAACCCCCCCGGACACCTTCCTGTGTAGCCTCATCTAGGTGTTTCTGCTCCGATGGGGGGATTGGACTAGATGATCTTTCGAGGTCCCTTCCAATCCCTAACATTCTGTGATTCTGTGAGAAATGTTCACTCCAAAATTGTTTTCCTTGTTCTTTTAGCTGTGATCAAGTGTAGAAGCAGTTACATTTATACAGTCCTAAATTTACATTTGGCCCTTTGAAGGCAACTGTGAGGCTGATGTGGCCCCCGGTGAAAATGAGTTTGACATCCCTGATCTAGTTTATCAAAATGAGTTTATTTATTCATATTAATAAGCACTAAGTCTTCATAGAATTAATCAGTTATTATAATGGACTCAGTGCAGTCAAGCTACCAGTGAATTATGTTGCCACTGAGCATTTAGATCTATTTTCTTTCTTTTTTTTATATTCCCCACTTCCCCATCCCCTGATGGCCAGTGTAGCAGAGCAACAGGCTAGGTTGCAACCTAACTTGGAAAATGACAATGACCTTTCATAAATGTTAGGCTGAAGAACACAAGTTAATATTGACAGTAGCTACTTAGTTGTAAGTGTTATATAGGTATATACTGTTGTGGTGATTTAACTGTAATTGAGTTAGTTTTCCATGCAGTTAAAACCTTTTCTTAGCAGCTAGCACGGTCTTTTGTTTTGGATTTAGTATGAGAGTCCCGTGATAAATCCCTGAGTTTCCCATGTTTTGCCTGAGAAGACCTAATTTATTTCTCTCAGTAGTTTTCAGTGTTTGGGATTTGGCATGAAGGGAATGTAAGAACTCGTTGATATCTTGGCTGTTGTCAGGGAAACCAAGGATGACTTTGGCTCCAGGTGCATATTTGTAGGAGGGAGCCACAGGCAGGACAGCACTTAGACTGGCATCCAGACTGATCAATGAAATATTACATACCATTAGTGTCATGTTTGGTATATAAATGGAGTTGGCTTTTCCAGCTAGTTAGTTCTGGTCCGGTCCAGTTCTGTTTGGAGTTCAGTGTTAGTTTGTCCTTTTGCCATTCTGTGGTTTTGCAGTTGGCCTTTGGGCCTTTCTACCTTTTGCCTTTTTGCTTTCTCACTGTGATCAGCTGTTCAGGACCAGGGTGCTTTCCTCTCCAGGACTGGCTGTTCAGCGCGACTAGAGTTTCGTGCACTTAGTATATTTTTATTATACATATATTATTATTATTATTATTTTAGTAGTATATTATTATTATTTTGTTGCCTTATTAAACTGTTTTTTTTTCTCAACCCACAAGTTTCTCCCTTCCCTTTTGATTCTCTCCCATACGTGGATGGGGGGGTGGGGGGGAGTGAGTGAGTGGCTATTGTGGTCTGATTGCTATCTGGGGATAAACCACGATAATTGTTCCTGTTGGACTGATCTTTTTAAACCCATACTTCATTGTAATAGCAAACCTACTACATCCATGGCATGTTAATGTGGGCACACCTATATATTCTTCTGCCATTATGTTGTATTTATAAATCTTAAATCAGTTTTCTAAGACCTGTGGCTTTTTATCTTTTTTGATAGGAAAGAGTGGCCCTGAATGCAAGCACTGCAAGGCTGACCCAGATAAGGAATGTCGCTTTTGCTCCTGTTACTTGTGTGGTGGAAAACAGGATGCTCACATGCAACTCCTTTGTGATGAATGTAATATGGCTTATCATATATACTGCCTGAACCCTCCCTTAAGCAAGATACCAGAAGATGAGGATTGGTAAATATACAAGGATGATTTACTTATGTATATTCCCATTCTACACAAGGTACCTCTTTGTTATTTGCAACTAGAGGAATTACTGAAGAGCTTTTATATTTCTGGTATGTTTTTCATCCTTGCACTGTATGTAAACATATTTACATTTTATGTTAAGATTCTATTTATAAATATAATTCATAAATTATTGGTATTGAGCATTATTGATCATTACAGTATTTCAGAAATTAGCTTGTTCAGTTTATGATCTCTGTGATATTAACTGATGTTATTACACTTAATTAGCACCACCTACAGTGGTGCTTCCCCAACCTTTTATTTGTTTTATTCAGGCTTCATTGTTGCTTCTACCTTTTCTTTCCTCTCAGTCTCAGCCCCTGTTGCTGCCTCCTTGCCCTTCCCTTATCCTTTAACTGCCTCATTCATTTTTTTCTGCTGTGAGAAAACTACTACCTTAATCCTCCCCATTTCCAGTAACTCCAGTACCACCAGCAAAAAAGCCAAACTAGTAGGATTTGGTGGACTCAGCTGATTCCATTCTGAACTGATTCTGTATGGAGCCAGCATCAGCCCATTGAAGTTTATAATCTTGAGTTCCATGCCACATCTCACCCATAATAGTTATGTGCAACTCATACCATTTGTACTTATAACCCTACTTGTAAAATATATTAAATGCTAATCTTTTATAAGTGACTTATAAATATAATTTTATAATTAAGTTTTCCTTTATGAATACATAGATAGATGTCTACGGACATGTTTTAAAGAAAAACTTTGAACTGCACTTTCTGATAGATTTTAGTGGAACTGCACACTTCAAATGTTTTAAGTAATTTAGAAGTTTTAACATTATATGGAAGTAAATTATTAGTGTACTATATTACATTAGCTGCCTCATATTGAGTAAATTTGTTTATAGTTCAGTGTCTAATGCTCTACCTTTTTTCCTGGGCTAATATATTTCAGTTTCCCCAGACTCCAGGTATATTTATACCTATGTACAACTTCAATTATGACATTTAGTGAGGGTTTTTTCATTGTGTATATATGCACACTGAGATGCTTCTGCTGATTTAAAAGGAAATAGACATTTCCTTTTGAATATCCTGAACTGAAAAGAATTTTACTCATATTTTCTCTGTCTGGAGAAACTGCTGAATTTGAACAATATCTAGAAAATAATTTCAATACATATTGCAAATATGTATCAGTTGTTTGGACTAAATATATCCATTATTGTTTGTGTGTTTCCTATTTCTTGTATATGTAAAATAATTGTATACACAGATGTATACAATCTTTATTCAGCAGTCTTTGTTGGACAGCATGTGAATCCCAGCTATTCCCAGGTTTTCTACTTTTGTGCAAAGAAGACTAATCTGCCCCAACATTTATTCACTTCCTACTAATTGCTTATGGAAGTGAGCTGAAGATCTTAGTGCTTCCAAATCATGTGTTGGAAAGCATTATCTGCTATAGCGCTTCAGAGCTGCTCACAGTCCTTAAACATTGATCTTTTGTGACTGTGCTTGACTTTTGGCTAAAAGAACTGAGAAGTTTTTTGACTATAGTCATCCAGAATATTAAAGGAAATATTATTTAGGATCTGTCCTCTGACAGTGCATCCATTCTTCTTCAGGTCCCCTTACTCCTAAAACACTCTATACCAGTACTCCAGCAACAAAAAGTAATTTTATGTTCCAATATTAATCACAACAAGGTTACAAAACATAAAATACACATCCTCCAAGTTTATTTTTTTTTTAAAAAAGAACAATCATCAAAGAAAGAACATAGCCTGAATGTCAATGTCCAGATGGAGTTTGCCTAGTGGAAAATTATGGACAATTTCTTCTTTACCTTTAGATTAAACAGGTATGAAATGATTGGTTTAGTCTATATTTTTCAGGTTTTAGGAATTTAGAGTACTTTTGCATTATTTTTTGGTTTTGGTGTAATAAACTACTTTAAGAGTACCAAGACCCCAAGAGTTAAACTGAATTGTGAATTGTGACTGTGTTCTGCAGTAAGTATCAGTATGAATTCTAGGTTGCAAATAAAAACATGATTTGAGGTAGCTCCCATCTTCTTAAAGGGTTTAGAGTGTGTACACAAGGCAATTCTTGTGAAATATCTGTACATAGTGAGTTGTTGCCCTATCGTAACTAGTTCATAATCAAAGATAAAAGATATATAGTAGTAGTAGTAATCTAATTATATTGTTATTATTATAGATCAGACTTCTTCCACTAGTGAATTTTGGACCAAACTCAGCTCATGGAAGCCAGAAGCAATGACAGTTACCTTTGCCTTGGCACTCCTGGAGTGGGAAAAAAGTGCTGTTAGAAGCAATAAAAATATCTGTGTGCTCCCTTCCTCCCTTTGCCTTATCTACTCTTTCCTGCAATCTCCTATCCTTTTTCTACTGTAATGGTTTTACGGTGCCTGGAATGAGTCCCAATGCCATATGAGGCAAAGAAATATATATAAATGGAATTTAATACTCTTCCTATGTACTGAGTACCGAGTCACGTTCCCGATGCCTTAGGTATGGTGGGGTGTTATATGGATGCATTATATGTATGCATGTTTTGTGGTACTCTAGGGCTGTTCCACTTCCAGCTGTCTGAAGTGAGATTTGGTGTGGTAAAAAGTAGATGAGTGGGCAGGATGTGGAAATTAACCATGAGCATTAGTTAGCAGCATACTCTAATCTCATTTCTCCTCTCCTGATCTGAAAAAACAAGAAAAACAAGACAAAATTAGGAGGGAATACAGGAAACATGGGGACCTCTTGTACATGACATGAGAAAAGCAGCGTGAAATGTTTCGCCTCTACCACCCTACTTTTTAAAAAAAAAGTCTTGTTTTAGAAGTGGACAGTATTTGTTCTTGTTATTTTTTCAGCCTGAGTCCTCAGATTTTAAAAACTGTCATATATTTGCTAGCTTCAAAATATGTAGTCAGGATGAACAGAATTGATACTATTTTGCTTAGAATGAATGTATTACCATTATTAGTGAGTAATAAAGAATTTACTGAAACTTTTATTTTAGGTATTGTCCTTCATGCAAAAATGATTCTAATGAAGTTGTAAAAGCTGGAGAAAAACTCAAACAGAGTAAAAAGAAAGCAAAGATGCCATCTGCCAGTACTGAAAGCCAGAGAGACTGGGGCAAGGTAGAGTGTTTTTTAATTTAAAAATAGCTCACCATTCATGTGCGTGTTTCATCTTTAACTATGTTAATAAATGCATTACATGAAATTCAGTACAGGACTGAACAGACTGTAAAGCAATGTTGAATCCTGTACACTGACTACTGAAAGTTAAAACATCTGAAGAATTATTAAGATGACTAGAGGTAAAATAAGAAATGCAAATGAATTAATCGATTAAAACTGCTGTTGACAAGTTTTATGTTAATATATTTTGAAGTGTTTACTATAATGGTTGGATGTCTTAGTATCTGCATCAACTTTTATATTTTATTTTTTTTTATAAAATACATTCTCTCTGACATGTTTTTTAGGGCATGGCTTGTGTTGGTCGCACTAAGGAATGCACTATTGTCCCTTCTAATCACTATGGTCCTATACCTGGTGTCCCTGTTGGGACAACCTGGAAATTCAGAGTTCAGGTATGTTTTTAGATTTGTAATTAAAATAAATCTAAATAATAGGTAGTTTGGGCACAAAAATTATTTTTGGATTGGTAATTGTCATGTTCACTAAGAATAAATACAGAGAGTATATTTTAATTCTAATATTCAAAATACTGCCAACTACAGTGGAATTTGAAGTATACTGATTTGAAAATACAACCTATTATCATCATAATTGTAGAAAGTGCAGTTGTGCAAAAGTACTATTTTTACAGTACTTACTATTTTTAAAGGAGAATCTTCTATAATTAGGATGGACTTATATTTAGCATGTTAAACTCCCAACTGAAATAATTAGAGGAAGTTGAATATTTTCTGAAGTCTACTGACATGGAACATGAACCAATCCATCCCACTTATGGATATAGATTACAGAATTCAGAAAATATTTGACTGTATCCGGTGGTGTCTCTAATGCTTATTAGTTGGTCTGGATCCCCACTGAGGGCTCCTGTGCAGGTGCAATACAGTTCCTGTTTCAGTGCATACTTCCAATGTGTTGTGATGCCAGGCTTAGTGCTAGTGTGCATGCTACCCATAATTAGCACAGGTAAGAAATAAGATTTTACTGAGGGTTCTAAAGTTCGGGTGGGGGTAGAACCCACTGTCCCTAAGGTAAGAGCCACCTCCGATTGTATCACTATAAATTGATTACCTGTTCCTTTTGGGTCATATACAGGGTGTTTCAAAAAGTTGGACCCAATTTGAAATCACTATATCTCTGCAACCACAAACCGCTCATGAATGAAACTCTTAGGGTCCGTACAGCAGGTGGAGGGAACATAGAGCATTTATAAAAAGATTACTAAAACTTGACAGCTGATTAAACCGTTTGTAAATTTTTGTGCAATTGTAACATGTTGGATCCATCTTTCTGAAACACCCTGTATAACTCACATCAGCATCTTTTAGGCTGATGAATGTTTTAAACTAATACAAGTCAGTATTGGCTACTGAAAGGCATAGTCCATCCAACCATGTCTACTTCTTGCATTGTCCCTTTTGTTTTCTGTCATAAATGTTTCTCAGGCTATATGATAAACTATATTGGAAAGTAATCTGGCAGAAAAACAGTCCTTTGTGAGGGAGGGTAATTTTCCCAATCCATTTCACTTTGTGGTTATACAAATACTGCGTCAGCACAAAGGGAGCAGGAATGAACAGTGTGGAGAAGAAGAACATATTTCAGGAGTATTCCCACCATAGCCAGAGACTTTTTCTTCCCTTTGGGGAGAGGGACATGGCAAGAACCAAAAGCCTCTTCTAATGTGTTTTTGAAGTCTTCATCCCACCCATTGCCTCCAGGGAGAGTGCTTATAAAAAAACTCTGGTTTTTTTATGGAAAATGGGTGTCTGAATAATTTTGGCTTGGGTATGACATGCAAGTCTACAGGCTAAAACAGTCAACAGCAGAGGTTTTACCCCTTAGTAACAGTTTTCAGTTTCTCCCCTTAATATAATTCACAGTGAAACAGCTGCATACTAAACAAGTTCCTTGAATCTTGTCTGACTTTGGTGCTAATGTGAGCACTACCATCAATATGGATATTAGAGAAGAGCAAAGAAAATTAATTTTCTAATGTAAAATTGCAGTGTTAGTGTCAATTGTTCATTGATTTTATACACAACTATTCATTTGAAAAAACTAAAGCAAACTAAAACAAATACTTCAGAACACAGTTGTATTCTGAAGAATTATTTCTGTAATCATTAATCTTGAAATTAGTTTCCAGGTAAATTATATTCTCTTAGATAGGGGAAGTTTTGAAAATCAGTTCTGCAAATTCAAGATCTCTGGATCAAATTTTGTTGTTACTGGATCAACCAGTATCAGCAGGAATAAAAGTTAGGATTTCATCTCTTTAAGGATTCCATTGGTGGAATAGATCAAATAGATCCCAGAACTTTCAAGTGATGATTGCAAACAGGAATTAAGTAAAGAGTTTTGTTTTTCTCAGAAAATTAAGCAGATGAGACTTATAATGTAGGGCATAGATATTAGAAGAGTTATCATTTGTGCATAACTATTTAATAATGGTTACATATTAACTACATACTTTTTAAAAAGACCAACATTTTTCCACACAAAAAGTTACACTTTTATTTCTGATTTGACTGTTCTTTTGTATGAAAATGAGTTCTTAGCAAATTTATGAGAATTTAGAATGAAAATGCTGTGAATGCCATCTCATGGTTTTCTTCCTTTTACGTGTAACAAACTTATTAAGAATATTTAAATGTGATATATATTATGCATGGTCATGCAGTTTGAAAGCTTGCAACTCTCTTTTTCCTAGAAGGAAATTGACTTAGAACTGTTTCTGGATACAGCATCCAAAGGGCAGAAATCTAAATTTTAAGTCAAATTCTGGATACCTTATGAAAATGAAAGAAGGGAGAGAGGAATGAATGAAATTATATTTAATGGAATGGGAGAGAACAGAGTGATAGTGAGGTCTGTGCTGTTCAACGTGTTCATAAATGGTCTGAAAAAGTTGACAAACAACTGACAGTTAAGTGACAATGCTAAGTTGTCATGGATAGTAAAGATGAGCAGGGGGAAAATCATAACTTTTCATAGCTGATAAAGACCTTTCAGCTAATTATTATCATTTAGGAAAGAGAACTTATAATAGATAATTTAAAAAATGTCATCTTTGTGCTCAGTAGTGGTCAGAAATGCAAATCAAGTGTTAGGAATTATTAAGAAAGGAAGATGAAAACAAATATAATTATAAAGAACAAGGATGGTTAAAGGTATGGAATGGCATTCGTACAAAAATTGTATGAAAGATGGTATGCTACAGAAGTCTATTAAAATTGAAGAAGGTGAATAGGGAACAACTGTATGTTATTTTTGATGCAAAAGGAGTGGATATCAAATGAAATGATCAGGTGCTCAATTAAAAATGAATGGCAGCAGTACTAATTCATGCAATATGCAGCAACACTGTGAACTCTTTCCTGTAGGATATTGTGAAAGTCAAGAGTATGCAAGAGTTCAGAACTCAAGTAGATAAATTAATAACCATTGGTTGACTTTTCTTCCATGAAAATCTAAGCCACACATAGCTGTAAACTGAGAAAATTTACATGGAAATATCATTGTTTTCACACTGATCAGCTATCTGTTTTTATTTGTTGTCAGAGACAGGATATTTGGCTAGCTGGAACTCTGTTTTGATGCAGTTTGATGACTGTTATATTCTTATAACAATAGCAAAGCAATGCAAAATGTTACAAAACTGTATAAAAGTATTTGGAGAGGGAAGTACAGGAGTTGGGCAGAACTGGAAAAATGTTCAGAGACGAAGGAAGGCTGTAAATGTGATTGCGTTTTCCTGAATTGGTTAACTTAACAATACATAATTTTCACCAAAAAATTAACTCACTATGATCTTTCTTGCATAATTATTTACAAAAAATTAAAATACTACTGAATTAGAAAGATAATCTGTATCTTCTTTGAGTTGGTCTAAGCAACAATGAATCTGGTCTTAGATGTTGCTTATGGCAAGAATCGTGAAGGTTATTCCTAAGGAATAAAGTGTACCTATTCATCTTTGTGTCAACACTGTTCTATATTGTCCTGTCTTTTCATTGGATGTCCTTTCTTTTGTGTTTCTTTTCCTTAAAAACAACCTAAAAAAATTCATAACATTATTTATTTTAATGGCAAACCTGTTATCCAAATATACTTATGGAAATATTTTTTTAAGCATAAAACATATTGCAGACAGCCAGTTGTTTCAAAAAGTTATTTTTCAATTTGTTCTTTTTTAACACTTAAGGTGAGTGAAGCAGGTGTTCACAGACCCCATGTTGGTGGAATTCATGGACGCAGTAACGATGGAGCTTATTCGCTTGTACTAGCTGGAGGATTTGAAGATGAAGTGGTATGTCATTTAGTCAAATCACTAATGTTATTTTAAAGTTTATAAAGATGAAAAGTGATGTCTGTTGCTGATCCTAAAATTAGTACTTATGAAAATATGAGTATGCAAAAATTACTACTACCCAATATCTAATTTGCTATGTGTTACTATTTTTAGAATAATTTTTTAAATATTTTTCTTTAAAAATATTCTTGGTCTCATATTAATTGTGTCTGAATTTTAAAATGTTGATGAGAGTCAAGTTTCAATGTGCTTATATAGTCTGAATTATAAAGTCTCATATTTTACAAGTCACAGAATAACAATCATTGAGGTTGGAAGGGACCTTTTGAGAGGGTCTAGTCCAACATTCCTGCTCAAGCAGAGTCACCTAGAGCAGGACTGTGTCCAGTCAGCTTTTGAATATATCTATTTACAGAGACTCCACAGTCTCTCTGGGCAGCCTGTTGCAGTTTTCGACCACCCTCACAGTAAAAAGTGTTTCCTTCTATTCAGACAGAACCTTCTGTGTTTCAGTTTGTGCCCATTGCCTCTTGTCTTGCCATTGAGCACCACTGAAAATAGCCTTTTCACTCCCCCTTCAGATATTTGTATACAGAGATGAGAACCCCCCTGAGCCTTCTCTTCTCTGGGCTAAACAGTCACAGGTCCCTCAGACTCTCCTCATAGGAGAGATGCTCCACTCTTATAATCATCTTAGTGGCCCTTCGTTGGACTCTGTCCAGTATGTCCATGTCTCTCTTGTACTGGAGAGCCTGGAACTGGACACAGGGCTCCAGGTGTGGCCTCACCAGTGCTGAGTAGATGGGAAGGACCACCTCCCTCCATCTGCTAGCAATGCTATGCAGTCCTGTGTCGCGGTTGAGACGGACAAACGACATGGACCAGGTTCTTTCAAGATGAAAGTAATAGAGCGCCATTTATTGCTACAAGTGCATTTTTATACAATTCTACCAGTTCATGTGTCTTTTCACTATTGGTTACAAGTTACAGCACTAACATCTCATTGGTTAATTTTTCTATCATCCATGTTATTCTTCTATCCCCTTCTCTCTCATGGGTACATCTCTCCTCTCTCTGGATACTCCTTTACTCCCATCCTTCTCAAGGGTAAATCTTAATATCTCAAGGCTGATCTCTACTCTCATATTTTCTGTCAAGGATTCCGCAGACCTGCTGCAGTTTCCCACAGTCCTGGATATTGTTAGCCTTTCTTTCCATAAGGGTACATTGCTGGCTCATGTTCAACTTTTCCACTAGGACTCTGTCTCATTCCACTTGGTGGAATGAGGGCTATGGATACTCTGTGTGGTAACTCAAAGTAATGACAATTACTCCAGAGGTTCAATTAAATCATGAACTTACTAAAATCTCAGTGGAATTACAGCAAATAGTGGCTTGGCAAAAGTTTGTAACTATATCATAAAACTCAGCAAGACTTTAACAACAAAACTTGCAAGATATTTCTCTTATGTGCCCAGAACAAAGTCAGAGAGAAAGAGAGAGGAAAAGGAGAGAGAGAGATTAAGATATCAGAAGAAAGGCAAGATCTCAGCACTCTACAGGTCGTTCCAGCAACCTCCTCTGTAGCTGTCTTAGTGATGAGTGCAATGAAACTTCATTAATGACATGCAGCACACGCACAGACACACCCCTCCAGTGTCCTGAATGAGAAAGTTTTATAACCCAGTCCATTTGCATGCGAGATAGGAGAGGACGTTCATCTCCTCCCTCTGCTCACTCCATGCTAATCAAGAAGATTGTTCCAGAAATAGGTTGGGGGTCTCTGGTGGTCTCAAAAGTGCCTAGAAGTGAGTCATTTTGTCTGCTAAGAGTAGCTAGTGGTTCGTGATTTCTCCCAGTGGCTGATTGTCTGCTAGATGACCCATCTTGGTTTCAGCCCAATTAAGCAGGAATGAGGACTGAGGTCTTGGTAGGACCTTCACAAACACTGTTAGTTGTCTTTATCTCAAAAATTTATGCCTTCATTTTGCAAGGCCTTGAAGAAATAGGCACAAGTACTATCTCCACAGCACTTTAATCTATTCCTGTCAGAATCTGCAAAAAACAGCTGTTTAAGGCATAACATATACTGTTAATGTGTCCTTTGTTTTGCAATTATGGGGGGGTGCTTCAAGGCTGTCACATACTCCAAGGGTGTTTTCTGCCAAGTTACTTTCCAGCTGGTGGGCCCCCAGCATGTACTGGTACCTGGGATTATTTTGCTCCAAGTTGTAAGACCTGATATTTCCTTTTGTTGAACTCCATGATGTTACTCTCAGCCCATTTCTCAAGTGTGTTGAGATCCCCTTGAAAGGCAATGCAACCCTCCAATATATCAAGTGATGCAGAAGTTATATACTTGAAGTTCTGTCCTGGTCATTTCTTCTACTGCTGTCAAGTTAAACAGATGAATGCCTCCTCTTTTGGAGTCATTATACCTCTGAAGTTAAATACATCGCATTTTAATTTTAGTGAGGTCAGGACAAAAAAATGCCTGTGACTTGGACGTACAGGAAAGACATAGTGGAGAAAGTCTAGTAGAGGATCACTAAGCTGATCAGGGATTTGAAACACATGACATAAATAGAGAGAACTGGGTATGTTCAGCTGTAAGAAGAGAAGGCTTAGGGAGATCTTACTGCTGTCTTCAGCTACGTAATGGGAGCTGTTGAGTCAAAAATGTGCCCTTGTGGCCAAGAAGGCCAGCGGCATCCTGGGGTGAATTAAGAAAAGTGTGACCAGCAGGTCAAGGGAGGTTATCCTCCCCCTCTTCTCTGCCCTGGTTAGGCTGCATCTGGAGTACTGTGTCCAGTTCTGGGCCCTCGAGTTTAAGAAACACAAGGAATTACTGGAGGAAATCCAGCAGTGGGCTACGAAGATGATTAGGGGCCTAGAGCATCTTTCTTATGAGTAGAGACTGAGAGTGCTGGGTCTGTTCAGCCTGGAGAAGAGAAGGCTGAGAGAGGATCTCATCAGTGTTTATAAATATCTCAAGGGTGGATGTCAAGAGGATAGGACCAGAATCCTTTCGGTAGTGCCCAACAACAGGATGAAGGGCAATGAGCACAGGCTGAAGCATAGGAGGTTCCATCTGAATATGAGGAAAAGCTTATTTACTTTGAGGGTGACAGAGCACTGGAAAAGGCTGCCCAGAGAGCCCTCTCAGTAATTATTCCACATAATCCACCCCATGACTATAGTCACTCAAGCTTCACAATATTTAGTCACAGAGATGTCAATTGTGTGCTCGTTGTGGGTACTGTTAAGTATGTATATCTCTTGTGGAGATATTAGATAGGTTAGACGTTTCATCACAATCCAAATTCTAACATATAGTGCTATTATTAAAACAAGACACAACAAAGTGAGTGCTAATAGGACAACAATAAGAAGCAACATGTCGTTAAAGAGTCCAGTAGCAGTCAGTGCCCATCCAAAAAGAGTGTCCCACCACTTGTATTCTCCATTCTTCAACACTCATGCCAGCACGTGGTGTATTTCTTCTGCATCATGATGGATAGTAATCACAGCATCACAGTATCACAGTATGTTTGGGATTGGAAGGGACCTCAAAAGATCATCTAGTCCAATCCCCCTGCTGGAGCAGGAACGCCTAGGTGAGGTCGCACAGGAACATGTCCAGGCGGGTTTTGAATGTCTCCAGAGAAGAAGACTCCATAACCTCCCTGGGCAGCCTGTTCCAGTGCTCTGTCACCCTCACTGAGAAGAAGTTTTTTCTCAAATTTAAGTGGAACCTCTTGTGTTCCAGCTTGATCCCATTACCCCTTGTCCTATCATTGTTTGCCACCGAGAAGAGCCTGGCTCCATCCTCATGGCACTCACCCTTTATATATTTATAAACATTAATAAGGTCACCCCTCAGTCTCCTCCAAACTAAAGAGACCCAGCTCCCTCAGCCTTTCCTCATAAGGGAGGTGCTCCACTCCCTTAATCATCTTCATTGCCCTACGCTGGACCCTCTCCAGCAGTTCCCTGTCCTTCTTGAACTGAGGGGCCCAGAACTGGACACAATATTCCAGATGTGGTCTCACCAGGGCAGAGTAGAGGGGAAGGAGGACCTCTCTTGATCTACTAACCACCCCCCTTCTAATACATCCCAGGATGCCATTGGCCTTCCTGGCCACAAGGGCACAGTGCTGGCTCATGGTCATCCTGTTGTCCACCAGGACCCCCAGGTCCCTTTCCCCTACACTGCTCTCTAATATGTAATTTCCCAACGTATACTGGAACCTGGGGTTGTTCCTGCCCAGATGCAGGACTCTACACTTTCCCTGGTTAAATTTCATTAGGTTATTCCCCGCCCAACTCTCCAGCCTGTCCAGGTCTCGCTGGATGGAAGCACAGCCTTCTGGCGTGTCAGCCACTCCTCCCAGCTTAGTGTTATCAGCAAACTTGCTGATAGTACACTCTATTCCCTGGTCTAAATAGTTAATGAATATATTGAATAATACTGGCCCCAGTACTGACCCCTGAGGCACTCCACTAGATACTGGCCTCCAACTAGACTCTGCACCATTGACTACCACTCGCTGGCTTCTCTCCTTAAGCCAGTTTGCAACCCACCTCACTACTCTATTGTCTAGACCACACCTCCTCAACTTAGCTGTGAGGATGCTGTGGGAGACTGTGTCAAAGGCTTTACTGAAGTCAAGGTAGACCACATCCACCACTCTGCCATCATCCATCCACCTTGTTACATTCCCATAAAAGGCTATGAGGTTGGTCAAGCATGACTTACCCTTGGTAAAGCCATGCTGACTGCTCCTAATAACCCTCTTATCCTTGATATGCCTTGAGATGGCACCAAGGATAAGCTGGTCCATTACTTTCCCAGGGACAGAGGTGAGGCTGACCGGTCTATAATTACCCGGGTCCTCCTTCTTGCCCTTTTTGAAGACTGGAGTGACATTTGCTTTCCTCCAATCCTCGGGCACCTCTCCCGTTTCCCAAGACTTGGCAAACATGATGGAGAGAGGTCCAGCAATGACTTCAGCCAGCTCCCTCAGCACCCGTGGATGCATCCCATCTGGACCCATGGATTTATGGATGTCCAGACTATTTAATTGCTCCCTAACCCAGTCCTCATCGGCTAAAGCAAACTCCTCCATTGTCCTAGCTTCATCCGGGGTCTCAGGGGTACAGGGCTCCCCAGGACAGCCTCCGGCAGAGTAGACAGAGAAAAAGAAGGCATTCAGTAATTCTGCCTTCTCTGTATCTTCTGCCACCAGGGCACCCACCCCATTCATCAGTGGGCCTACATTGCCTCTGGTATTAGTTTTATCCGCTATGTATTTGAAAAAGTTCTTTTTGCTGTCCTTGACCCCTCTCGCCAGCTGTAATTCTAAGGAGGCCTTGGCTATCCTAGCTGCCTTCCTACATCCTCTAACAGCAGCCTTATATTCTTCCCAAGTGGCCAGCCCCTGCTTCCATGACCTGTAAACTCTCCTCTTCTGCTTGAGCATACCCAACAGATCCCTATTCAACCACGCAGGCCTCCTGGCTCCCTTCCTTGACTTCCTACGTGTGGGGATGCTCTGATCCTGAGCATGGAAGAAGCAATCTCTGAATGCAATCCAGCTCTCTTGGGCCCCTTTTCCTTCAAGCAGTCTTGCCCATGGGATTTCCCCCAGCAATTGCTTGAAAAGGCCAAAGTTAGCCCTGCTAAAGTCCAGGGTTGCAATTCTACTTGCTATTCTGTTCCTGCCACACAAGATGCTGAACTCCACCATCTCGTGGTCACTGCAACCCAGGCAGCCCTCAACCTTTACTGCTTCGACCAGACCCTCCTTGTTAGTGAGGATGAGATCCAGCAGTGCACCTCTCCTAGTTGGCTCCTCCACCATCTGCATGAGGAAGTTATCATCAATGCACTGGAGGAACCTCCTGGACTGTGGCTGGCTGGCTGAATGGTCCTTCCAGCAGACATCAGGGAAGTTAAAATCACCCACAACAACCAGGGCCTGTGACTGTGAGGCCACTCTCAGCTGCCCATAGAAGGCCTCATCAACTTCCTCAGCCTGATCTGGTGACCTGTAACAGATGCCCACAACAGTGTCACCCCTGCCAGCCTGCCCCTTGATCCTGACCCATACACTCTCAACTCGCTCATCATCCACTCCTGGGCAGAATTTAGTACATTGTAGTTGCTCTCTCACATAGAGAGCAACTCCACCACCTCGCCTGGCCGGCCTGTCTTTTCTGAAAAGGGCATAGCCATCCATGACCACATTCCAGTCATGTGAACTGTCCCACCATGTTTCTGTAATTGCCACCAGATCATAATCTCCCGACCGAACATAGGATTCTAACTCCTCCTGCTTATTCCCCATGCTGTGCGCATTTGTGTAGAGGCATTTCAGGGAGCGAGCAGAGCACACCCATTTCTCCCTAGGGGCATAGGAGGCCACCCGGTCCTCATCAGTTTTAGAATGCTGCCCCACTGGGACAAGCCCAGCTACAACCCCATCCCCCTTCGAGTTTTTTGTCCATTTTCTTTGACTTGTTGCAGCAGTCGATATAAATCATCATGCTGAGAGAGTCTCTTTACCAGGGTGAAATCCATTCCAATCAGGGTAGGCAGCAGATCATTGATCAGCATGTAGTTAGATTGCAACAGCTGAGAAGTTGTGACAGGAGCTAACTAAAATCGCATCCTATGATTTTAGTAAAATTACAAACACAAGCATTAGAATGATTACTGGTAGCTACTGTAACATTGTCTACAAGTATAAAATCACAGACAGTTCTCATACATGCATGTCCTTTCCCAGTATATACAAGTATGGTTTCAGGATTTTCATGAGGATGTATCTCAAAGTGGCAAACATTTTGTTCTGTGTCAAGGCAAATGTCATGAGCTTTGATGGTATTACTTTCACAGATGAATCCTTGTTGTTCTCACACAATGCATGCATCAACATTCATGATTTGCCATTTATTTCCCTTTTGTCGACCCCATACTCTGTGCTTCATCAGATAGAGTACTGCTCCATTGTGATTCAATTCTAATGCAATGATTTGGTATATGGTATATACCAAAGCATTGTATATGGTTAGGACAATGCTGTGACAGCACTGTTGAAGGGGTCATAGATTAAATTGACCAAATACCACCAGGATTGGAATCTCTTCGCAAATTCAATTGCATTATCCCAAATCACTTTCTGAATTTCAGTCGATAAGGTGCTTTCTTCACCTTCCCTTATGATGGCGGCTGACATTGATTGTATCCACAGTTGAGCTTGGATACAACCAAGAGCCAAAGAGACATTACTTTGGGCTACATCAAGTGTGTTTACAATCAACTGATGATCATTTTCATAAATTTCTTTCCACTGAGGTAGTGTATTGGATAAAAGCCATTTGTTGGTCCCCAATGCTAAAAGAGAAGACCGTAGTGGATGATTCAATTTATTTAAATCACTGTCGTGATTGAGACGGACAAATGACACAGACAAAGTTCTTCTTATGTACAAACAGCAGTCTCCATTTATTGCCACAAATGCTTTTTTATATAGTCTTTATCAACACGTATCTTTTTGCTATTGGTTACAGGCTGCAATAGTAACATCTCATTGGCTAATTTTGCTATCGTCAATGTTACTCTTTTACTCCCTTCTTTCTCACGGGTACACATTAATATCTTCAAGGTCGATCTCTGTTCCCATACTCTCTGTCAGGGAATCCACGGACCCACCATAGTCCCCCACAGATCACTAGTAACAGTAGATAGTTTCTTTGCAAGTGCCTCAGCATCTATACTGTTTAAGACTCCCAGTCCTGTTCCTAGGATAGCGGTCACATCTCTCTTTGGTAATTTGAGAAATGTGAGGGTTCATGTACACAACCATGTTGACCATACTGTGTAAAATGTATTCAGGAACGGTGAGCAGGTAGGCTTGATCATGGATGCGAGGGTGAATTATCATGGACTCCACACAATCCAATGTGAATTTAAGTGAAGCCAATTTATTACAGAAACAAGCCTCCTTATATATGCAGTTATTTCCTGATCACACATCCACACTCCAAGCATGCATTAACTGATTGGATATTGTCTATGTTCACGAGCTGTCCACATGCCCAAGTCTCACTTCTAATAGGTCTGTTGATTTATGTTGTGTTGCTGCCCTGCAGCTGCTGAACTGCCCCACTCCCACAGCAGATCCTATTTTCAGCTTGACGAGGTGGCCTTGAAATTCCTTTGGGCCTGGCTAGTTCAATAACAAATCTCCATATAATAGAAACCTATCCACACATTAACTTCAAGAAAATCCCTGAAATCTCTCACACATGGAAATGTCAATTTGCATTGATAATTCTACTCATTTGAGGGACCATGATGGATTATGCAGCCTCTGCTGTTGACCTGTGGTTTTTACTACATACGGCCCAATTTTGGATAACTGTGGGGTCAGCATCTTTTCTTTTAGTGGAGTCATGGTAGAGGCTACCATGGTGGAAGACCACAATGGCTAAGTTTAATTTACCACTACCGCTGATGAAAAGTAGCCTCATATTTCCAGTATAGGCAACATGAGTGTGGGACCATACACATCCTGGGTTCCTTTGGCTGCCAATCGAGGGAAACCAGCTGGTTAAGGTAAAGAATAACACCACAAATCCAATTTGTTGGTCTGTCATCTCATTGATATTGGCTAATCCATCCACGCGTGGTTCCTTCAAGATTCCTGTGAATACAAAAAGAAAAGATGTGCTCTGTTGGGCGTACAACCGGTAGGATTATTTAAATAAGATGGTGTCATCCACAGGGTGCTGATCCAGTGTATTTTCCCCAAACACTTTAGTTTTCATGCATAGGTATTTTAGGTGTCATTAGTACCATTGGTACTGTTCCAGTCTGAGGCATTTTCACCAGTACTGGTTGCCCAGTGTAGAATCCCATAGGATATTCTCCTGGCTTAGTATGAACCTTGCTCCCTGAAGTAACAGATGTGCAGAAGGCCACTCCATCTGTTGTTCAGTTGGTAGATGTCATTGGACAATTGCAGATGCCACCCAAATTGTATATACTTACCCTCAATGTTTGTCATGATTTCATTAATGCCTTCCAGATATGCATACCATTTGTGAACTGTGAGTTTCTAAGCAAGGTCAGCAGGTGGTGCTGTACCCTCTCAGCAGTGTTTGGAACTGCAATGGTTAGACACGTAGTGTTAGCATTTAATTGCCAGTAATCTACTGTAAAATGCCACTGCCTGGTTGGTGGGTTTTTTTGTGTTTGTTTTTTTGCTTTGTTTTGTTTTGGCTTGTTTGTGGTTTTTGTTGTTGTTGTTGTTGTTTTTTGTTGTGTTTTTTTGTTTGTGTGTTTGTTTTTGTGGGTTTTGTTTGTTTGTTTGCTTTTTACTGGCCAAACTGGTGAATTATAGGATGAATGAGTTATTTTAATAATGTCTTTGTTTTCTAATTCTGTCACCACGCCATCAGTGTTATTTGCCACAGCTGTTTCTTTAGAAATATTTGATATTTGTGCCCTGGTATCAAGAAGAAAGTCTACTAAAACGTTTCGAGCTCCAACAGGAATTGCGATGGTAGGTTCAGAGCTTTTACCAGAGAGCCATTGAACTGCAAGCACACGCTGAGTGGAGTGGCTCACTGCTTTCCCTGGCTGCTGAAGTTTCATTGCTGAAATGCTGCTGAGTCACTCAGACTGAGCTCTGGTGCAGAAGACACAGTTCCCATAGAGGCAGGGGGGTTTCCAACTAGACGATTCTCTCCAGCTGAGTTATTCTTCCTACTTAGAGAATGAACTAATAATTCGAGGTTATTACTGTGCATGCCTTGTAAAACTTGTCGAGGTACTCCTAAGTCTAATGCCTTACACGACAAATCATTTTGCTCTCTGTCAAATGTGTCTCTGCTCAGGGCAGGAGTCGGGAGTGTGAATCTGATGAATGCACCAAGCGTTATCAGCAGACTTTCCACTGGCTGAATTAATCCAGCCCATTCAGCACCCACATTTAACTATGTCTTGTACAAATTCACCCCAAGTAGGAATGTGAGTGTCTCAGTCTCTGTTTTGATCTGTGTTTTGATCTCCGCCTCTATCTCATTTACCACCACGAGTGCCATGGGCGGCTTGTATGCAGTCTTGGATGCAATCCTGAGTATTCGCTACAAACATTTTAAGGCTCTCAGGGAGACCATGAATGAGAGGAGTTAAATGTGCTAGATCAATGGAGGCCAGCATTGGAGATTTTCTAAACTCCTCCCGTTCATATAGAGCTTGAACAGATGCTGCTTTCTGAACAGACGCTGCTAAATTGTTAAAACCAGCTGTCTTGATTTCTAGCAGCTTTCCTCTCTCCTGGGGATCTACTGCCCTGGCCCAAAATGTCGCTCTTGCAATTAAGGAGTAATTGTGGTCTCTGGGTAGAGTCATCAGAATTACCCTTGGACCCCAGTAGCCTCCTACTTCGTCCTCACTTAGCATAATTCTATCTCTGCCTGTCAGAGAGACTCAGACATATTCAACTTAAGATTCCTCTGTCTGTCATGAATATTTTTCTTTGAGCTGCATTAACTCTGCCGGAGTCCAGGGGATGATTCACGTTGTGACTTGAATGTCCTCCTCTTCTTTGTTAACAGCAGCCTCAGTTTTAATTACAGGTTATAATGAGACTGGTTGCAAGGTCTCAGTTAAATCTTTCTCCTCACATTCAGGCAATAAATTATGAATCTGTCTGAGTCAGAGGAAGGCATTTTTTGAAGCTATAAGTTTACTTTTCCAAGCATTGCTTTCAAACGACTGTTCGCATCTTTAAGAAAATTATTTTCGCTCATGATTGTATTATCGCGGTTGAGACGGACAAACGACATGGACCAGGTTCTTTCAAGATGAAAGTAATAGAGTGCCATGTATTGCTACAAGTGCATTTTTATACAATTCTACCAGTTCATGTGTCTTTTCACTATTGGTTACAAGTTACAGCACTAACATCTCATTGGTTAATTTTTCTATCATCCATGTTATTTTTCTGTCCCCTTCTCTCTCACGGGTACATCTCTCCTCTCTCCGGATACTCCTTTACTCCCATCCTTCTCAAGGGTAAATCTTAATATTTCAAGGCTGATCTCTACTCTCATATTTTCTGTCAAGGATTCCACAGACCCGCTGCAGTTTCCCACATTGTATCAACACGAGCTCCTAATTTTTCCCCTGTTTTTCAAAAGCCAATGATGATTTTAGCACTTTATTTTCAGACTCCATTGCCTGATATTCAGCATGTGCAATTTGTCTGGGGGAAGGGGATATCTGAGATTCTTGGAATTCTTGCTGAGGAAATGACAAACAGGGTACCAAGACTGCACGAATCGCTCCCTTGACTTTGCCCGCTTTAGCTTTCTGTGTAATTAAACATTGTTCAATGCGTTCTATCACTTTCTTTCCATCCTTCCAAAATTTACGAGCCCACTCCTTCCCAGTCTGGGAAGGGGTACATTTTTGCAGCAGTTTATCCATAGCACCTTGCTCTTGCTGCACCATTTTTTCCATTGCATTAAGATAATTAATTTAGCAGAAGTTAAGCTCTGTGCAAGGCAGATAGGCTGAACTCCTGAGTGATGCAAATAACTTCAAGTCAGCAGGCAAAACATCCCCTTGCCCAGCTCACCCTACCAGGTGCCTCTATACAAGAGGTACGAGGCTCTGGAAGTGGAAGGCCAACCAATGGCCAATGAAAATAAAGAACCATCTATACCATCTATACCACAGGTGCTCACACAACCTGAAAGGCCTGCCCCCCCGTATTATGACCACCTCCACAAGAAAAAAAATGGAAGTTTATAGTTGTAGGCGACTTCCTTCTGGGGGGTACGGAGGGTCCAATATACCGGAAGGATCCTCCTCTTAGGGAAGTCTGCTGCCTTCCTGGGGCCCAGGTTAAGGACATGGCCAGGAAACTTCTTAGCCTGGTACGACCTTTGGACTACTACCCATTACTGGCTTTTCATGTGGGTAGCAATCAGGTTGTGACCCGTAATCCAAGGGCAATTAAAAGAGACTTCAGGGTCTTGGGACGGTTGGTGAGGGAATCAGGTGCACAGGTTATTTCTCCTCTCTTCTTCCATTTATGGGCAGTGACATTAGAAGAAACAGATGGGTGCATTCAATTAACCCAAGGCTCCGTGCTTGGTGTCACCACCACAATTTTGGCTTTTTTGATAATGGGATGGCCTACATGGCACCAGGTTTGCTGGTGTGGGATGGAGTTCATAAAGGGAAGAAGGTCTTTGCACAGAAGCTAGCAGGGATCATTGACAGGGCTTTAAACTAGATATGATGGAGGAGGGGGATGTAATCGGGTTCGCCTGTGACATGCTGTGGGATGAGACAGCAAGCATAGAGGGGCAAGGAGAAGCAGGCTCTAAACTGATGAGCTTGGGGTGTAGGGTCCAAAGTGGTGATGCTCACGCAATCACGTCCAACTGGGGAACATGCCCGACCAACCAGGGCAGTGACAAATATTCCTTAGCTGCCTCCTAAGATGAGAACCAGAGGGCCAACCACCTCAAGGGTACATGTGGCTGCGGTAGATCTTTCTGCACCCCTCATGAGAAACCTGCATGCTTGAGTACTTCCCTGAAGTGTCTGTACACCAACGCGCATAGCACGGGGAATAAACAGGAAGAATTAGAGATCTATGCATGTTCACAGGGCCATGATCTCATTGCTATTATGGAAAAGTGATGGGACAGCTCACATGACTGGGATGTTGTCATGGAAGGCTATGTAGTTTTTTGGAAAGACAGGCCAGCAAGGTGAGGTGGAGGAGTTGCACTTCATGTGAGAGAACAACTCAAATGTCTTGAACTCTGCTTAGGGAGGATGACAAGCGAGTTGAATCCTTATGGGTAAAAATTAAAGGACAAGCCAACAAGGGGGACACTGTTGTGAGTGTTTACTACAGGCCACCTGATCAGGAGGAGGAAGTTGATGAGGCTTTCTACAGACAGCTGGAAGTAGCCTCATGATCACATGCCCTGGTTCTCCTGGGAGACTTCAATCACCCTGACATCTGCTGGGTGGGCAACACAGCTCAGCATGCACGGCCCAGGAGGTTCCTACAGATCACTGGTGACAACTTTTTGACACAGATGGTGGAGGAGCCAACGAAGAGAGGTGTGCTGCTGGACCTTGTCCTAACAAACCGAGAAGAAATGGTTGGAGATATCACGATTAGGGCCAGCCTCTGCTGCAGCGACCATGAGATGCTGGAGTTCAGGATCATGCATGGAAGAACTAAAACCATGGACTTGAGCAGGGCAAACTTTGGCCTCTTCAAGGTCCTGGTTGGAAGAATCTCATGGGATAGAGCTCTAGAAGGTCCAAGAGAGCTGGCTAATATTCAAACATCACTTCCTCCAAGCTCAAGACGGATGCATCCCTATGAGCAAGAAATCAAGTAAAGGGAGTAAGAGGCCAGCATGGATGAGTAAGGAACTCCAGTCAAAACTCAGGTGAAAGAAGGATGTTTATGTAATGAGAAAAAGGGACAGGTCACCTGGGAGGAAAACAAGGAGACTGCTAGAGTATGCAAGAATGCGGTGAGGAAGGCCAAGCTTCACTTGGAAGCAAATCTGGCCAGGGATGTCAAGGACAAGAAGAAGGGCTTCTTCAAGTATATCAGCAGCAAAAGGAAGGTTAGGGAAAATGTAGGTCCACTGCTGAATGAGGAGGGTGCCCTGGTGATGGATGATACAGAGAAGGCAGAGTTACTGAATGCCTTCTTCGCTTCTGTCTTTACTGCTAAAATTGGACCTCAGGTATCCCAGGCCCTAGAGACTAGAAACTACAGGCCAGTCGGCCTCACCTCCATCCCTGGAAAGGTGATGGAACAGCTCATTCTGGATATCATCTCCAAGCATGTGGAAAAAAAGGTTATTTGGAGTAGTCAGCATGGGTTCACCAAAGGGAAACCATGTTTGACCAACCTGATAGCCTTGTATGATGGTATGACTGGCTAGGTAGAAAAGAAGAACCAAGAAGAAATGGTTGGAGATGTAATGGTTGGGGGCAGCCTCAGCTAAAGCGACCACGAGATAGTAGAGTTCAGGATCCTGCGTGGAGGAAGCAGGACGATAAGTAGGACTAAAACCATGGACTTCAGCAGCGTGAACTTTGGGCTCTTCAAGGTCCTACTTGGAAGAATCCTATGGGATAGGGCTCTAGAAGGTAGGGGGGTCCAAGAGAGCTGGCTAATATTCAAACATCACTTCCTCCAAGCTCAAGACTTGAACAAAGAGAGATTTGAAGAACTCCTTATCAGGACCTCCTGTCCTTGCAGTTAGAACATCCTGGAACCTGTGCACTTAGTTGAGTTTGTTTAACATATATCTTGAAACTGTCCGCTAAAGTGTCCTTTAGATGAACTTTACTCATTATAAGCTCATTATAATACTGAAAATCACACCCAGAGGAGCGAAGACCCCTGCCCAAGTGAAGACCCTTACCCATGAGCATGTGTAGTACAAGAAAATGATTGTGTAACCATATGTATGTTACTAACCAATCCTGGAAAGGCGGTGGAAACATGGGGAGGTACTAACCAAAAATCAAAAGTATAAATTATGTAAATACTGTGAAGAGGGTGTGCTAACCTTGTGGTTTTATCACTTAGCACTCAACATTGTGCAATCTCATAATGAAATGATATCTCATCTCTGTGTGTATATTACAGAATCACAGAATGGCTAGGGTTGGAAGGGACCTCTGGAGACAACCACCTGCTAAAGCAGGTTCACCTAGAGTAGATTACACAGGAATGTGTCCAGGCAGGTCTTGAATGCCTCCAGAGAAGGAGACTCCACAACCTCTCTGGGCAGCCTGTTCCAGTGCTCTGTCACCCTCAAAGTAAATAAGCTTTTCCTCATATTCAGATGGAACCTCCTATGCTTCAGCCTGTGTCTGTTGTCCCTCATCCTATCGTTGAGCACCACTGAAAGGAGTCTGGTCCCATCCTCTTGACATCCACCCTTGAGATATTTATAAACACTGATGAGATCCTCTCTCAGCCTTCTCTTCTCCAGGCTGAACAGACCCAGCACTCTCAGTCTCTCCTCATAAGAAAGGTGCTCTAGGCCCCTAATCATCTTCAGGGCCTGCCGCTGGAGGTCCTCCAGTAATCCCTTATCCTTCTTAAACTGGGGAACCCAGAACTGGACACAGTACTCCAGAAGTGGACTCACCAGGGCAGAGTAGAGGGGGAGGATAACCTCCCTCGACCTGCTGGTCACACTCTTCTTAATGCACCCCAGGATACCATTGGCCTTCTTGGCCACAAGGGCACATTGTTGACTCACGGTCAACTTGTTGTTGACCAGAACTTCCAAGTCTTTCTCTGCAGTGCTGCTTTCCAGCAGGTCCGCCCCTAACCTGTACTGGTGCCTGGGATTATTATTAAAGAGAACTGGCCCCAATACTGAGCCCTGGGGAACACTACTTGTGACTGGCCACCAACTGGATTGAACTCCATTCACAACTCTTTGGGCCCAGCCATCCAGATGGCTTGTTATCCAGTGAAGAGTATACCCATCCAAGTCATGACCAGCCAGTTTCTCCAGGAGAATGCTGTGGGAAACAGTGTCGAAGACTTTACTAAAGTCTAAGTTGACAATATCCACAGCCTTTCCCTCATCCACTAAGCTTTTTTTTCCCTGAGTTCCAGCCAAAGCTGTCTGTTCAGCCAGGCCAGTCTTCTTCACCACCAGCTCGTCTTTTGGCACATAGGGACAGCCTGTTTCTGTACCTTTAAGATTTTGTTCTTGAAGAATGTCCAGCCTTCCTGGACTCCTTTGCCCTTCAGGACTGCCTCCCAAGGGACTCTGTCAACCAGCCCTCCAGAAGTCCAGGGTAGCGGTTCTGCTTATCCCCCTCCTTACTTCTCCAAGAACCATTTCATTTCATTATCATTTCATGATCTGTATGCCCAAGACAGCCTCCAACCACCATATCACCCACAAGTCCTTCTCTGTTTGTAAACAATAGGTCCAGCAGGGTTCCCTAGCTGGCTGACTCACCATCTGTGTCAGGAAGTTATCTTCCACACAGTCCAGAAACCTCCTAGACAAGGGGGGTCAAACTCATTTTCACCGGGGGCCACATCAGCCTCACGGTTGCCTTCAAAGGACCAAATGTAATTTTGGGACTGTATAAATGTAACTACTCCTACTGATGTGGTCCCCGGTGAAAATGAGTTTGATACCCCTAGTCTAGACTGTTTCCTCTCGGCTTTATTGTATTACTTTCCAGCAGACATCTGGTAAGTTGAAGTTCTCCATGTGAGCAAGAGCTAGCGATCATGAGACTTCTCCCAGATGCTTATAGAATATTTCATCTGCCTCTTCATCCTGCTTGGGTGGTCTGTAACAGACTCCCACCAGGATATCTGCCTTGGCCTTCCCCCTGATTCTTACCCATAAACACCTGACCCTTTCATCACTATCATCAGTCTCTAGACAGTCAAAACACTCCCTAGCATACAGGGCTTCCCCACCACCTGTCTTTCCTTGCCTATTCTTTCTGAAGAGTTTATAGCAATCCATTGTAGCACTCCTGTTGTGAGTCATCCCACCATGTTTCTGTGATGGCAACTATATCATAGTTTTCCAGCTGCACAATTACTTCTAGCTCCTCCTGTTTGTTGCTCATGCTGTATGTATTGGTGTAGGTGCACTTCAGTTGGGCTATTGATCCCAGCATATGTTTTGGAATGAAAGCTCTAATTCCTGTGTGACTGTTCTCAGGTGTTTCCCTGGTTTCTAAGGCATTAACAACCCTTGCATCTTTGCTGCTGTGTGGATCTTTATCCCCTACCCCCACTGAGATGGCTAAGGTGCAAGCACTTAAAGCTGTAACTCTTCGAAAAAGATAGCGTTCTATTTGTTCCTCACTTTCCTTCTCCTGGTTTTCCAGTTTACCCCAAATCTATAGCATTTTGCCCATTCAGGTGTAGAACACTGAAGTATGTATGCCCAGGCCTTATATCTATATTATCTCTTTGTTAAGCTCAATAGCTAAAATATAGCGTTGAGCAATCTTCCAGAATAATCTAATTTTACTTTGAAGGTCTCAAAAGTTTGAGAATTCTCTGTTTCCCATGGAAATTGATTATAGTGATTAATTACAAACATAGTTAAATATGTGCCTTCCATTTTAATTTGTTTGACTTAAGCCTCTATCCATTTCTTCTTGATTTTTGTTTGTTTGTTCGATAAAAAATATTTTTGTATTCAGCATTCATGAGGGTACCTTCATGAAGGTACATGTACATAATATTTTTTGCTAAACTAAAAAGTCTCCACCCTTTGTCGCTTCTGAGTTTCTCCAGTCTGGTTCATTTCTTTGCTTTTTTCCCTCCAGGTTTTTTAACATCCTGTTAAATATGCTATTCCAATACTTGTTTCAACAATGCTGTAAAAGAGGTAAAAACACCTCCCAGTTTCTGATTACTATCATTTCCTTTATTCTATTTTCAGTATTTTTCCAACCAAAATTTTTTACCTTCTAGTGTTTTATTTTTGTTGTATCTAAATAAAAAGGAATGATAAACACTAGTAGCTCTGTTACTGAATCTATTAAGATTTTTCTACACAGTTTAAAGTAAACACCATTTCTGTAGTTACTTTATGGCCCTGTACAACCAACATTTCTCTGTCATGACACCTCTTGTTTGGTTATTGCCAGTCATAAAACAGCGGTAATAATCTTGCAGTGGGTTGGTATTGGTTCCATGCTGATGTCAAACATTTAATAGTGGTTATAAATTGACTGAATTTTACTACTGCATACCAGTATGTTTAGGTTTTTTGCTCTGAAGCTTCATATGAAAATTACTAATTTGCTAAATATTCTTTTTATATCAGTGCTTCATGCTTTGTAAAAGATCTACATTTTAAAAGAGAGACATTATTATAAATACATTTGCATTTTTTTCTGAAATACTTGGATTTATCATGGATATTGTGAATTTGTGACAAGTTAAAAAAATTGAATAATATTGGCTTCACTTAAGCACTATGTATATTTTCATTATTTTTAAAGCTTTTTTAAAGGAACGCTTAATCAGCCTTCATTCAATTTCACATAATTCATCGTTAGTAAATATAGACTACAACAGAATTATGTCAGTTCATAGAGTTTGCATCTGAATGAGCCTTGTAAGCTCTTAGCAGTTGAGAACAACTGAAATTGAGGTGGGGGCAACCTCTGCAAATGTAAATAAAAAAACTAAACCAAACCACAAACAAACAAACAAAAAACCCCAACCTTAGACACCTTCTTTTTCTTTGGATTTTTTTTCCTGATTTTTATTTTTACTTGTTAGTAAATGTGTATAGTGTTATTAAAGTAAAGTACTTGTCTTTGTCTTGTACTGAAGTACAAAGTGCTTTGCTGTATTGGTGCTCGGTCCCATGAACAAGCAGAAGTGAGGTCTCTGAGTGATGTATTACATATTTTCCAAATGGGATTTTCTTGTAAGCTGTGAAGAGAATGAGTAAACACTAGCTAGAATGCATTCCATCTATCAGAAATATTTGTGTGAATAAAATTAATGCTTGAGGAGTTAATTTTTTTTTAAAGGCAGATGTATTTTTTTTGTCATCACTTTCTTATTAACATGTTGCATCTGAACCAGTAGCTTTTTGCTGTCATGGTTACTTTGAAAGGCAAATGATGTAAAAACTGAGCACATGTTTTTCTTTACCTCAGGCAATTGTTCTTGTTTGAGTAAATAGAACCAATGAGGGAGCAGGTTTTCAGTTCAGATGCTTTAATACGGAATGCTAAAATGGAGGATAATCTTCTTACACAGGATCGAGGAGATGAATTCACTTATACTGGGAGTGGAGGTAGAGATCTTTCTGGAAATAAAAGAATTGGAGAACATTCATTTGATCAAACATTAACACATATGAACAGGTAAGTTTTTAAGACTAAACTTTTCCCGACCAAAGAGGTGAGTTTTATTCTGTTAATTTAAAAATGAGATTTTGCAAAATTTGTTCCCTCTTATACATCTTCTACTGTAAACAGTGGTGCCTCCTGCTGTTTAGAAGTATTTTGTCAAACATAGTGTTATGTTGATTTAAATAATTTGTAACTGATGAAATATATTGCTGTATTACAGGTTCAGCTGGCAGCTATGTATTTAGTTGAAACTGTCCTACACTTCTTATGAGACGACTTGGTCTTCAGTTGATTATAAGTTTGCCAAACTTAAACCTCTTAAGCTGAAATTTTCTGTGCTGGTTGTTTGCCTCAGATTATTCTTATGAAGTTTCATTAAATGGTTTAACAATTTATGAAAGTTAGGTATGAAGAAAGTATGTTCATTTGCCCATACTAAAAGAAATCTTACATATTTTTAATAGCCTTTTGTGCCTTCATACTTTATATGAAGAACAAGGAATTAGTATTGCTTTGCCTTTAGGCTGTGTGTTTTCATGTCCCTGATAAAAGTTGGCCTATTTTTTTTTTGCCAAATTGTGGACAAAAACAATTGAAGAAAAAAAAGTTTTGAAAAAATAAATTAGACATTTGCTTGAAGTATATTTATGTTCTGTAAATAGCCTGCCTAAACTCCAGGAATTCTCAATACTTTTACATTTCTAAATGTATACCATCTGCATGAAGCAACTATCCATGCAGTGGCTATGGGGTACTAAGGTTGACTGGGACTTTCTGTACCAGATCTGACATTGAATGTCCTGTGCTTCTGTCAAGCACCAAAATTGAGTGGGGCAGCATACTTTCAGGCTTTGTGCTGGTACTTAGAGGAGAAAGAAGAAAAGCCTGACTGGGATACTGATGGAGGAAAGGGAGATAGATGTAGGAGAAACAAGAGCATGGAAAGAAGAGAGATAAAATAGATTTGGGCAGCAGGTTTAAAATGGCTTTTAATCATTAAAGCAAACTTTTTTCTTGGAACCTGAAATAAAACCTAGGGCTCCTGTCTTGCCATTCCTCTGCTCTCAGCAAATGGTTGTGAAAGCCATTGGCAAAGTGTGTGTCTGGTTGCTTTGTAGTAGTTAGGGTGCATGGAGTATAACATGGTGCTATCGGTTATCCATTTTGACTGGCTGATGGTAGTCCTTGCTTTGTGTCTAATGTTCTTAACCCTCATGATGACTGAAGGAGGAAACTATGGTTGCATGTAATAGAATCAGAATTGGTTTTTTGTTTGTCCAGAATGTTTTCTTATTTTGTCTGTACAAAATAAATACTTTTAAAACGTGCATTACTTCACCTTTCTTTACTTTTCTGTATATTCTGGGCTGTAGATTTTGCCATATTTTTCTGAGCACTGTTGTTTCTTTTGTGGTCCATGGTTGGGTTTGAACCTGATTCCAGAGACTTTTGTTCATTCACACTCAAATCAATGTATGACTATAAAAATATTTTATGTTCAAACTGTTTAGCCAGGGAGGTATTAATACTATCTTACTCCAAGTGTCTAGAATAGGACACCTATATAAATAGTGGCTAAAAATGAATGCTTCAGGAGAGACTCAGAGCAAGCTGGAGCCTACTGTTACAACTTTTAAAATATCCTTCTTACTTGAGAAATAAATAATGTTAAAAATGAAAAAAATATTACACCTGAAGGGATTGGTTTATTTAACTGTATTAGCTGAGTTTTCATTGTAAACATTTGGAACTAAATATATTGTATTCCTATTCCCATTCTCACACATGGTAGAGTTGATCTCATTGCTTCCATTGGCATTGCAGTCTACTGAAGAATTCACTGCAAATTCTTCTGCTTAGTAAACAGAACTGGATAAGGCAAATGAATTTGATCTTGTCACACTAATTCTCAATAGTATGCTGTATGAAGCCATATATCTTATGAAGATATTTTATGTGATTTTCAGGGCATTGGCCCTTAACTGTGATGCCCCATTGGATGATAAAAATGGAGCAGAGTCTAAGAACTGGAGAGCTGGTAAGCCTGTCCGAGTAGTGCGCAGTTCAAAAGGACGACGGATCAGCAAATATGCTCCAGAGGAAGGCAACAGATATGATGGCATTTACAAGGTATTATGATTTTTACTGTATATACAGCATTACATTTTTCTTAAAACATGTTTCTTAAGAGCCTTTTGTGCTATATAGCAAACACTTCATTATTGCTTTTGGAGGAATAATTCTTTTGTTACCATGAGGATGGTTTAGCCTACCTCATTCTGTAGTGAAATGAAATGGAAGTGTTCTATTCCATTCCAACTGTGGCACTGACAGATTGCACAGCAGTTCATGTGGATGTACATGTGGGAAGGGCTGCGCACTCTGCCAGTTATCAAGCTGCTTCCTGCTCTGCTCACCCACAGGCTTAGGGTGCAGCCCTGATGGTTACCCCAGATAGCTGGTGGCTGTGCAAGCCTACCTGGCAGCTTAAGGTCTCCAGAGAACTAGAAGAGCTCATTAGACAGTGTTTTGAGACTGCCAGTGGTAGAGACCAGGCAAGGGCTGTGCTTCGTATCAGCTGGGAGCCCATCTATTAATATCTAGCCAGGCTACCCTGGGACTAGTGGACCCAGCCACACAGACAGAGCTTCCTATTAGGGAAGCTGCTGTCCAGGTGGAGGGCTGCAAAACTGTACCTCTGCTTCCTGAGCGGAGGGGAGTGCAAGCTCCACCTGTGCAAAGTGTGCTCTGGTGGAGTCACTCAGGCAGCACGTGGAGGAGCTGCAGGAGGAATTCAGCAGGTTACACTGTATTAGGGAGGGAGGAACAAGAAACAGAGTATTATTTGAGACTTTGCAAGAAGAAATATTAGGGCCCTGTGGCACTAACCTCCAAGGACTACCAGACAAAGACTGTCAACAACAAAGAGACAGCACCTTGGAGAAAGAGGCATCATAGTCTCTGGTGACTCGTGGGAACAGGATATCACTCCTACCCATTTCCTCATATGTACCAACCAGCAACAGATACAAAGTCTTGGCAGCAGATAAAACCAATGAGCAAGATTCACAGGGAGAAACCGCACCAGCAGTACATACTAAAAGCTGCAAAAGGAAGCAGTGAGTGTTAGTAGCAGGCGACTCTGCTGAGAGGCATGGAGGCACACCCATCTACCATCCTGATAAACAGTCAAGGGAAGTTTGCTGCTTGACAGGAGCCAAGATCTGGAATGTGAGGCATGCTCCTCAACCCTCTCCAAAGTCAAGAACTCTAAGTCCAGACAGCTCAAGTGCTCACCAATGCAAGTCCATCCATCTCAAGTTCATAGAAGACCACAATGGATAGCTACAAACTCTTTCAGAAAGATGGGAATGGAAGAAGAGGAGCTGGAGTTGCACTTTATGTAAAAAAGAGAAATTTGAATGTATGGAGATGAGCTATGGAGACCACAAAAGTTCTATCTGGAGGGATTGTCATCAAGGGTGATCTTATGACAGGTATCTGTTATCAACCACCCAATCAGGATGACGAGGCCTACGAAACCTTACTTTGGCTGTTCAAGGAATTCTCAGCCCAACAAAACCTTGTCCTCATGGGAGACTTCAATTATCCAGACATTTGTTGGAAAAACAACACAGCAGTGCAAAAGTTGTCCATCAGGTTCCTGGAATGCATTGAGGACTGCTTCCTGCTATAGATGCTGGACATGCCAACCAGGAACTGCTAGATTTACTGATCACAAACTGAGAAGACTTCCTTGACAACATAACTACAGCAATCACAACATTGTGGAGTTTAAGATCCTGCCAAGCATGCTGAAGAACAGTAGTAGGACAAAGACCCTGGAGCCAACTTCAATACGCTCAGAGCCCAGCTGCAAGGGATTGCATGGGAAGCATCCATGGAGAACAAAGGAGTTTGTGAGTGCTGGGTGTTATTCAAGAACAGCTTCCTGGAAGCACAAGAACAGTCCATTCCCTACAAAGGGAAAGGAAGGAGGCAGAACAAGAGACCACCCTGGCTTAATAATGAGCTTTTGGTTGTGCTTAAAGGCAAAAAAAGAAGCATACTGGCTATGGAAAGGTGGCCAAATATCCATTGAGGACTACAAGAAACTTGCTAGGGCATGCAGAGATGCACTCGGGAAGGCTAAAGCTCAGCTAGAACTGAAATTGACCAGAGATGTCAACAAGAAGAAAGGGTTCTTCAGGTATGTGAGCAATAAGCAGAAGCACAGGGAAGACAGGCCCATTGCTAAACAGGGCAGGAAAACTAGTGACAAACAGTGCTGACAAGGCAGAGGTTCTCAGTACCTTCTTTGCCTCTGTTTTTACTGGCATAGCTGGACCCCAGATCAGAAGATCAAGTAGCTGCGACAACACGTGTTGACTCACCAGTAGTAGAATAAGGGCTCATCTGCAGCCTCTTGCAAGGGCTCAACCCACATAAATCTATGGGCCTGGACAGAATCCACCCCAGGGTGTTAGAAGTGGCTGACATTGTTGCAAGGCCGCTGCTTATAATCTTTGAAGAGTCACGGAGATCAGGGGATGTCCCTGATGACTGGGACAAGATAAATGTCATACCCTTCTACAAGAAGGGCCCAAAAGAGGACCCAGGAAACTGCAGGCCTATTAATCTTTCTTCAGTCCCTGGGAAAGTAATGGAATGAGTCCTCCTAGAAACTATCACAAACCTAATAAAACAGGTAATTGGGAAAAGCCAACATGGATTTATCAAAGGCAAATCTTGCCAGACTAACCTGATCACCTTCTACAACAAAATAACATCTTCTGTTGACATGGAGAGACCAGTGGATGTTGTTTACCTGGACTTCAGCAAAGTGTTCAACACTGTTTCCCACAGACTTCTCCTGGACAAATGGGCAAGATACAAATTGGATGGGTAGTCTGCAAGGTGGGTAGGAAATTGGCTAACAGGCCACCCTCAGAGGGTGGCGATCAATGGTTTTTACTCAGGCCCGCCACAAGTGGGGTCCCCCAGGGATCGATACTGGACCCTATGCTGTTAAACATGGGGTTGACCTTAGTTTGGCTTCCAGGTGCCCACGAAGCTGCTCTATCACTCCCCCTCCTCAGTGCGACATGGAGAAAATGAGATTAAAAACTCATGGGTCGAGATAAAGGTCATTCAATAAAGAAAATAAAAGACTGTGCATGGAAGCAACAGAAAACAAAAAAAGTTTATTTTCTACTTTCCATCAGCAGGCAGTGTCCAGCCACTTCTTGGGAAGTAGGGCCTCAGTATGCACAGCAGATACTTAGGAAGAGAATTGTCTTAATAACAAACGCTCCCCTTCCTCCTCCTTTCTCTTAGCTTTTATCGCTGAAGCACAGTGTCATATGGTATGGAATATCCCTTTGATCAGCTTGGGTCAGCTGTCCTGGCTATGCCCCCTCCCAACCTCTTGCTCACCCCCAACCTACTGGCCTTTGGGGTCAGGGTATGGGGAGTGGTTGGAGAGACAGCCTTGATGCTGTGGGATCACTGTTCAGCAGTAGCCAAAACATTACTTTGTTGTCAACACCCTTCTAGCTACAAATACAAAGCACAACACTGTGAGGGCTGCTATGGGGAAAGTTAACTCCATCCCAGACAGACCCAACACAATCTCCACCCCTTATTCCACACCATTTGCATCATGTTCAGGTCTCGCATAATTTAATACATTTATATATCTTCTAACCATCCCATTGTATCTATTTCTTATTCCCCAAACTCATCAGTTTAGAGCCTGCTTGTCCTTGCCCCTCTATGCTTGCTGTCTCATCCCACATCATGTCACGGGCGAACCCGATTACATCCCCCTCCCCCATCATATCTAGTTTAAAGCCCTGTCAATGATCCCTGCTAGCTTGTGTGCAAAGACCCACTTCCCATAATTTGTAAGATGAACTCCATCCCACACCAGCAAACCCAGTGCCATTTAGGCCATCCCATTATCAAAAAGGCCAAAATCGTGGAGGTGACACCAAGCACAGAGCCATGTGTTAATAGAGTGCACCCATCTTTTTCTTCTAATGTCACTGCCCACGACTGGAAGAAGAGAGGAGAAAATAGCCTGTGCATCTGATTCCCTCACCAACCGTCCCAAGGCCCTGAAGTCTCTTTTAATTGTCCTTGGATTACGGGTCACAACGTCATCACCATCCACATGAAAAACCAGTAATGGGTAGTAGTCCAAGGGCCATATCAGGCTAGGAAGTTTCCTGGCCATGTCCTTAACCCAGGCCCCAGGAAGACAGCAGAGGAGGGTCCTTCTGGTATATTGGACCCTCTGTAACCCCCAGAAGAGAGTCACCTACAACTGTAATCCTCTTTTTCTTTCTTGTGGACGTGGGGATGTTTCGCCTGCTACCTCGGGTGTGGACTTGTTTCCATTCACCCCTTTGCCTTGACCTACTGTCTTCAGTCATTTGGGAGGAGGGTAATGGACTCTCTTGATCTTGGTTACTTGGTGGTGGCCTTTCATGTCTCAGGGAGGCCAGGCTCTTGATCCCACCAGTCTATTTCTTTCTCTGCCTCCCTGATACTTTGCAACCTTTCTACCTCCTCTTTTAGCTCCACCAGCTCTTTTAGCTCCATCTGCTCAGAGGAGCTGTGCTTCTGTACCAACAACTTCTGAAGCAGCTTGAACTCCCTCATATGCTGCTAGTATCTCTTTTTCAGTTGGGGTGTAGTGGGCTTCTGACACTTAATACCCCCAGCTCCAAAACCCTGGAGGTCAATCTCAGGTTTCGCCTGGTGTTTTCTGCTGGAGTCTCCAGGTGAGACCATGCTCCCTAACTGCAGTGTAGATCATATTTTGAATAGCCGGTCCTGTATAGACAAGACCAAGAGCTACCTCACAAGCTGTCTCCTCTTTGATCTGCTCAAAAGCTTGCTGTTGCTCATGGCTCCACTCAAAATACTAGTTTTTTCAGGTCACTCAATAGAGAGGGCTCACAAGCTGACTATAACCTGGAATATGTGTCCTCTAGAATCCCACAAGGCCTAGGAAAGCTTGTGTTTCTTCCTTGTTAGCTGATGGGAACATAGCTGCTATCTTATTGATCACATCCCTTGGATCTGTGACAATGTCTGTCTTGTTATTTTTTTCCCCAAAACTGGATGTCTTGTGCAGGTCTTTGCTTTGTCTTATGGCAAAATCAGCTTTCAGAAGAATCTGGATTATTCTTTTACCTTTTTAAACACTTCCTTCACTTTCTTGCCCCACACAATGATGTCATCAATGTATTGCAGGTGCTCAGGGGCTTCACCCTATTCTGGTGTAGTCTGGATCAGTCCATGACAGACGTGCTTCCACTCTGTCATGGTTTAACCCCAGCTGGCAACTAAGCATCACACAGCTGCTCACTAACTCCCCCGTGGTGGGATGGGGGAGAGAATCAAAAGAACAAAAGTGAGAAAACACGTGGGTTGAGATAAAGACAGTTCAATAGGTAAAGCAAAAGCCATGCACACAAGCAAAGGAAAACAAGAAATTAATTCACTTCCCATTGACAGGCAGGTATTCAGCCATGCCAGGAAAGCAGGGCTTCATTATGTGTAATGGTTTCTTGGGAATTACATCTCTCTGAACATCCCCCACTTCCTTCCTCTTCCCCCAGCTTTATATACTGAGTGTGGTATCATATGGTATGGAATATCCCTTTGGTCAGCTGCAATTAGCTCTCCCAGCTATGTCTCCTCCCAACCTTTTGTGCATTCCTTGCCTTCTCATTGGCAGGCCAGTATGAGAAGCTGAAAAGTCCTTGACTGCTTAGGAACAACTGAAACATCAGTGTGTTATCAACATTCTTCTCATACTAAATCCAAAACACAGCACTATACAATTTACTAGAAAGAAAATTAACTCTATCCCAGCCAAAATCAGGGCACATCCCTGGGGTAGTTTATTCCAGGTGTACTGGACACCTCTCCATGTGAAAGCAGACTGTGGCCTGCACTCTGCTGGCAAAGGGATCAAGAAAAATGCATTGACAATATCAGTTGTGGCTGCCTTTGACTTCAGTTTGTATTTGAGCTCTAGCATGTCCTGTATGGCAGCACTCAGAGGTGGCATGACTTCATTCAGGCCACAATAATCCACTGTTAACCTCTACCCTCTGTCAGACTTTTGGACTGGCTATATGGGACTATTAAATGGTGAGCAAGTCTTGCTGATCACCACTTTGCTCTCCAGTCAACAAATCAGGTCATGGATGGGAACCAGGGAGTCTTGGATGATGTGATATTGCTGTTGCTTCACTGTCATGGTAGCAATTGGCACCTGCTGTTCTTCAACTCACAGCAAGCCCACAATGGAGGGATCTTCTGAGAGGCCAGGAAAGGTAGATAGCTGTTTCATCTTCTTTTTATTCATGATGGCTACACCAAAAGACCATCGGTACCCTATTGGGTCCTTGAAGTACCTTCTTCTGAGGTAGTCTATGCCAAGGACACACAGGGCCTCCAGGCTGGTCACAGTGGGGTATTTTTGCCCCTTCTCTCCTGTTAAGCTGGCCTTAGCCTCTAATACAGACAATTCTTGGCATCCCCCTGTCACTCCAGGAATCCGGTTGGGTTCTTTGCCCCTATACCCTGACAGCATCAGCATACACTGTGCATTAGTGTCTACCAAAGTCTTATACTTCTGTGAGTTTGATGTGCCAGACCATCGAATTCACACAGTCCAGTATACCCAGTCATCCCTTTCCTCCCCCTGGCTAAAGGCAGGGACCTTCTGTTCCTGTTCCTGGTTGGAGTATTCACTGTCTGACCCCTGCAGTGCCAGACCAGAGGTCCCCTTACCAGAATCAAGGGAGGTCATCTCTGTCCTTCCTCTATGTCTGGGAGATCACTGGTTGCCTTCTTGTGTCTCTACAGCAACTAAGCTGGCAGCTTTATCGAGTGACTTCTTAGCAGATTCTTAGCTTCTGTCTTACCTTCTTAGCAGCTGTCTTCCCTCTCAATTCATGTACACAGGCTTCCAGCTTAAAGGTGGGCTCATCATTCCACTTCTTCATGTCCTTCCCCTGGTCACACAAGAAGAACCAGAGTGCACCACATGGCATGCACCTGGGGCTCCCTCTCCCTCTGAATGGGGCAGGAGGGGACTGACTCCATGGGGTACCCCTGACACACAAGGTGCTGACCCATAGGGATGAGGAGGGACAGTTATTTTCTTAAAAATTTTGGAACCAGGAAGATGCCCTCTCCACAGTTGGTGTATCCACATCTGGGCAATACATTGTTGCCAAGCTGTTAGATTATGATGCTGGGGAACTTTGAATCACCTTCCTCCACATGGCCTATATGCACAGGACATCCTCTGGATCTTTGGAGACCTCATAGTTGTCTAGATCACTGTATATAGCTTCCAGCACCACTAATTCTCTCAGGTACTGGATGCCTTCATCAGTGGTAGTCCTCATTCATTGGTAATTCACAAGATCTTCCTTGAACAAGTATCTTGCCCTCACACTTGACAGGAACTGTTTCCAGAGACTGAGAATTGTTGCCTCTTTCCCAGTTCCTCTCTCAGTTCCCCAGTGTCTAGCAAGATATCCCAGTTTTTGGGCTTCCTTGCCTTCCAGGTGCTGACTGTCATCCCCACTATCCCAGCACTGGAGCAGCCAGGCGGCAATCTGCTCACCTGGCTGGCCACTGTAATCTTTCCACATGTGTCAAAGTTCGTTTGAAGTCAGGGACCAGGTAGTTTCGACCTGTTGTCTGATTTCTCTGACTTCTTTTTCCAATTTCTTGGCTGAAGGACCTGCTTCCCAATCAGCCCCTTCCTCCTCCTCCCTTACTAATTGATGATATGGACCCATCGACCTCCTTGTCTGCTGTTTCTTTTTCACTACTGGGGCAATTACTGTATTTGGAATTTGGGTTCCTTGTCTCAGCTATCGTGTTCTTAGATGTAGTTTGTATTCCAGTCTCAGTCATGGCATTCTCAGAAGTGGTTTGGGTCCCTGTCTTAACCACAGTCCTCTGATAGTGCTGAAAGGTTGCTCGATAGGTGCAGGCTAAGCTCCAGTACAGTGTTAGAAGCTGCTTATCTTCATTGAGATAGGCAAGGCACCCTTCTATCAGGTAGCATATCAATTCAACAGGATTACTTGCCTGTTCAGGTGTAAAACCCTAGGCTATGGGAGGTGATAACTGCCCTAGGAATCTGCCCAAATCCTTCCACACACTCTGCCATGCAGGGACTGGCCCCTTCAGGTCATGTTTCAGTATCGCCTCACTCACTCACTCCTCTTATGCTAGGACAACAACAGATTCCACAAACCCAAGAATAAACCACCTGCATCAATCCTGGGTAGGAAGAGGTAGGTGTATTCCCTCATCCTCTCCACAAGATAGCTCCCCCAGCACAGTAATGGCATCAGTGCCAGGGCAAAGCACATAGCCATTGTTTGTGCTAACATGTTCCCAAGCAAATCAAAGAGAATTTCTTAAATTAGATTTGAGGATCTATTGTGATAGAAAAAACATAAACCTGTTGTTATTTATCCTTAGGTGGTAAAATATTGGCCAGAAATTGGGAAATGTGGGTTCTTAGTTTGGCGCTATCTTCTGAGGAGAGATGATATTGAACCTGCACCATGGACTTCAGAAGGGATGGAACGGTCAAAGAAACTGGGTCTGAGTGTACAGGTCAGAATCAGTGTTCACAAAGTTGCTCTGATATTCTGTTCAAGTAAATGGAGTCTTAAATTTTAAAACTAGGAATGTGAATTAAATTTAAGCCCCATTTTTCATATACTATGAGACAGGGTCTAACATGAAAAATATTATACATCATCTATAATTTTAAAAACTATGATATTGGCAAAGCAGAAAGACTTGTGAATGAAGCTTTCTGCCTTAACAGGAAATTTTTCTGTATATTTGGATCAGAAAATTATGACTTTGGATACAGTTTTGTGATCCTTATGCTGGATAAGATTTATAACTCTTGTAATAGTTGAGTCTCTTCTTAGAATTTAATAAATATATATGTTTTTATATATTTTTCTCTAATTGTTTCCTATGTTTGAGGAACTATTATAGATAACATATTTCAGGCAGGGACTTTGGCACTGTGAAATTTGTGGCAGATGGGAAGAATCAAAGTAGTTTTTTTCCTCAGTAAACCAATAATTTCCTTCGGATGTGTTGTTTTGCTACATGATGTGATCTTCAAATTTAGCTTTGTGTAGTTTGAGTTGTGGATATGGATATAACGTGCCTTTTAATAAAAATCTGGTTTAGATTTGATCCTTTGACTTAACTAAAGTTTTCTAAAAATATACTAATGTAAAAGCTTTCCTGTTTATATAGAGGTTTAAAAATATTTTTATATCATTGAAGTATGTAGTCATAGGGGTTTACATTATTTTAGAAAATAGACATGTCAGTATTTGGGATGCCACTGGATTCTGTTTTAAATCTGTTTTTGGGGTTTTTTTAGTATCCTGAAGGTTATTTGGAAGCCATGGCTAGTAAAGAGAAAAAGGATAAGGTTAAGAAGCAAACTGTGAAACAGGAGCCAACCAACCAGAGTAATGGAAACCAGAAAAGGACAATTGATGATGGTATTTATTTTTACTTCTTAGTGTTAGAGCTCTGTCAAGTTATATATATATATATATATATATATAGGAAAACTACAAGGAAGTTGGAAGTCATTTGGAATCCAAATGTAAAGTGCTAAGTGCCCAATAATAAAATGGGAAGCTGGGGATCTTATGCTACTGTTCCATACTTGTAAGGTTTCTTTTTCTTAAACTTCACAGAAAAATTAACAATCTTCTATGCAGTTATGATCTATAGTTCAAAATAAAGCTGGGCAATTTGAATTGGAGCTTTATTGCATCATTACATAGATGTGATTCCTGTTTTAGCTTTTGAGAAATAATTTTGTCTTCCCTTTTTAAGAGTTCAGACTACCACTGTTACTGTATCTTGTCATAATTTTAAACAGGTATAGAGGAGATTAAAAATACATCCAAAGCCATGAGAATGGGAGATGGAGGGAAAGGAGAGGCTTTCCAACTGACCCAGCAACAGCAGTGGCTGATTAAAGAAGACTGTATGAACCAGAAATTGTGGGATGAAGTACTTGCTTCTCTTAAAGAAGGACCAGTATGCTTGCAGCTTGCTTAAATTATTCATTTTTAACCTTTCTTTACATAGAGTTAAGAGAAATGAGGTTTTGTTAAAACCAAATTCACTTGCTTAAAATTGACGAATACATATTATCTGTTTTTAGAAACAGTTGAATATGCTTACTTATACTTAGGAATATCTCAAGGGTGGGTTTCAAGAGGATGGGACCAGAGTCTTTTCAGTGGTGCCCAACAACAGGATGAAGGGCAACAGGCACAGACTGAAACATAGGAGGTTTCATCTGAATATGAGGGAAAACTTCTTTACTTTGAGGGTGACAGAGAACTGGAACAGGCTGCCCAGAGAGGGTATGGAGTCTCCTCTGGAGACATTCAAAACCCACCTGGATGCACTCCTGTGTGATCTGCTCTAGGTGAACCTGCTTTAGCAGAGGTCTCTTCCAAACTCAACCATTCCGTGATTCTTTGAGATGGGGCATGTAATTTCACTCACTTAAGGAGACAGAAGAAATATCATCATATTGAGACTTAGATACCAAATGAAAATATTTTTAATTGAAGTTTAGATTATTCCACTCACTGTAGAGAGAACCTTAAGTAAAAAAGAGGGAATACTTCCCTCCCCCACCTGTCAAGACAATAGAATGGATAGTTCAAGTTTGAAGACACTTGTGGATTTTTTAAAAATTAGTCTCTGATGGAATATCCTCCAAAATATTATGTCCTTGAACATTATTAGCTTTATTCATGTTCCAATTCATAATTATTTCAGATGTTTTGGAGAAGTAAAAGAAATCAAGATATCAGAATGGTAAATGTCTCTATTAAGTCAGCAAAAAACCAAAATATTAGATGGAGAATGGATGCCTAAAAATGAATGTACACAATCACTTTATTTGGGAATTGCCAGGGGCCATTTACTTTGTTTCATTGACAGAAAAAGCATCCAGTAACTCCTTGTTCTTCCATTTGGTGTACTACTATTGCTATAATGCTACTACACTTTTATTAGGAACTGATATTGTAAAGTTATAAGTTGTTTATCTGTGGGTTGTCCAATGTTTATAAATAGATTTTCAACTCCTAGTTATGTGACAAAATACAGTAGATGTGTTTCCAAAGTTACAGAAAACAGTATCTTAAGAGAAATCCGGTTATTAGAAAGAGATTTTCCTATACATTCCTGCCCATAATTTTGATTGCCTTTGGTGATAGCCATATAGAAATTTCAATGGGAATTGTGCAATTACAATTAGATAGGTGCAATGAAAATATAAATCTTAATGCTTGAAACAACCTTTCAACTTTATAAGTTTGGGGTTGAGATGAATCTGATATCATTAAAATTATTGAAAAGAACTGTATTTGAGTAACTTTAGATCTGTTTTTTACACTTCTATACTTGAGTGAGTATGCTTGAGACTACTGAAATACCAGAGAATAAGGTCTCTAAGCATGCTTGTATGTGTAAAATCTATGGCACAAAATTTATCCCACATTCTTCAGAGTTGCTCTGAGAAGACTAAAAACAGGAAGGTTCTTTTACCTATTGTAGGGTATTTCAGTGAGGACTCAAGAAACCAATTAAACACCTCCAGGAGGTGCAGAGGTGAATTTCTTAGTGAAAGAGGTATACAGTACTTTGTTCTCCCTTTGCAGAGCAGCAGCACTTATCCATCATGGATGTGCAAAATTCTAGTGATGATCACTAAATATAGATATTAGCTTCCAAATTCTCTGACTTGTGCTAAGAATCAGGCTTGATGGGCCCTCTGTTTTGTTTTGAATGAAAATACAGGGTGTTTCAAAAAGATGGACCAAATTTGAAGTCGACTGCAAATGGGTCCATCTTTTTAAAACACTCTGTAATGTACAACCAAATAACCTTCAAAACCTTAATTTTCTGACTTCTGGAAAAGCAGGGAAATTAATTGTTCATTGACTTATTTTCTAAATACTTTGTTAACCACACTACTTCTCATGGATGTGAAGGATATAAGATGAGCCTTCCAAAATTTTTTCATGTAATAAACATAATTTATTAAATGTGTACTTTGCATTGAACACAACAGAGGTTCACTTCTGAGGAAATAAGAGTGAGCTGTGAACAATAATAATATGGGGAATAAGCAGAAGATAAGTAGAGGTAATAGCAGAGGGTGTGTGATTCTTTATGTAAATGTCCATTAATACAGTAGTAATGGTGGTGGGCTTTGGAAGGAAATTTGTAACTTGGACTGAGACCTGAAGATTGCACTAGAAAAGTTTCAGTGTAAGCAATCTTTGCAATGTCAAGCTATCCTATCACACTGAATATTGGATTTAAAAACTCCTAGCAGTTGTGTAACATTATTAGACCATGCCAACTATGAGTTTGGGAAGAGTAACAAGGATGTTAAACAAGTATCTCATGAATGTATATATCTGCATTTACCAAATGCTATGAAGGCCAAATTTTTTACTCAATTTAGGTCTGTGAATTTGACTGTGATTTTATAGTTTAATTATAGGTAATAATTACAGTAGTTAGATAAATCAGTTTTTTTAAAAAAACTTTAATAATTTTAAATAAAATTGCCCTTCTTTGTTTGCATATTTATGAATGTGCCTATAATAGTCCTATCTTTCTCTTCTTTTGTCCTATACTAGAATTTCCTGAAGAAATTGGAACAATCTTTTATGTGTGTCTGCTGTCAGGAGCTGGTTTACCAGCCAGTGACAACAGAGTGCCTCCACAACATCTGTAAAGTAAGAACAATCCCTGTATTGCTCTGGGTTGTGTTCTTGTCCTCTAGACGTTGATCAGCAAAACCAACATAAATTTTAGGAAGACAATAATTAGTGCTATCAGTCTGAGCAAGAAATGTAAAGTGCTTGCTTCCAGTTGTGTGGCTGCTATATATTCAATCTTAATTTTATGCAAAAATTACTGGAAATTTCTTTAGTATAATTCCTTATAGACACGTGTCAAGTTCATAATTCCATTGTAATTAGTGGAGCTATGCTAGGGATTGGTTTGTTCCAGGAGCTAGATGTTGGTACAATAAGATGAAGTTAATTTTATGTACTTAAGAAATGAGAACAGAGCAAGACTGCTCCTTCAAAGAGCTACATGTTACATAGAGGTAAAGTATTATGAGGGTGTTAATATACTGAGTGGTGGAAAAAACATGGAGAATGTTGAATGGCAACAACTTCAAAGCATAGAATCTGAAGCTATTAAACATCCAATTACTGTTTTAAGGTATAGACTGACAGACAGTGCTGTTGTTTGGACAAAGATTTGCCCTCATAAAATTTTCATCTTAAACTTACGTGCTTGGATCATCTGCAGTCTGGGAAAACCAAAAAAAAAGAAGGCAATGTTAATAATTATCTTTTAGATACTGTAATTTTAAACCTATTTCATTCCACTCATGCCTTTGAGGCTTAAAGACTGAGCCATGCCATAAAGATGAATTAGCTATGGATTGTTAGATAAAATGCTGTACACCTGTATGTTCAGCTACATCTTGAAATGAAACTCTGGAATACTTACAGCCCTCTCACAGAAATGCTAGAAAGAAACTGTGGACTGATCCACAGGAATCCACTAGGAAAAATTAAGCATCTCAGTAGTAACACTTAATTCCTGACAAACTAAATGCTTTGCCTCCTAATCAAAATATTTCTTTGGTTAAGTCCTTTGTGATGGGTTGACCCTAGCTAGCAAAGTAGTACTCACCAGCTACTTTCTCAGTCCTCCCCACAGCGAGAAAAACTCTTGGGTTGAGATAAAGACAGTTTAATAAGTGAAGAGAAAAAAAGAAAATAAAAAAGTGATGCAAAGGCATTCGATCACCACCTCCCACAAGTAGACCGATGCCCAGCGAGTCTCTGAGCAATGGCTACTTTGGAAAGACAACTCCCAAGTTTTTATTGCTGAGCATGGAATGTCCCTTTGGTCAGTTTGGGTCAGTCGTCCCAGCTGTGTCCCCTCCCAACCTCTTGCCCATCTCTGGCCTACTTGCTGGGGAGGCAGAATGAGAAATAGAGAAAGCCTTGTTGCTGTGCAAGCATTATTCAGCAATAACTAAAACATTGCTGTATTATCAACACTGCTTTAGTCAAAGATCTAAAACACAGCATCATACAGGGTGATATGAAGGAAATTAACTCCATTCCAGCCAGACTCAGTACATGATTTCAGTTGTAAAGGCAGAAATATGGCAAGTGAACTCAGTAAGAATTTGCTGTTCCTGGAAATGTGGAAAACTTTGTTTCCTAGCAACTGCTGAATTTTTTCTAGCTAAATTTTCAATGTAAAGCAAAAGCTGTAACACTTTTACTTCTTTGTCTTTGTATGCCCTAGAGCTGTTTGCAGCGCTCTTTCCGAGCTGAAGTCTTTACCTGTCCTGCCTGCCGCTATGACCTTGGAAAGAGCTACACTATGGTTCCTAACAAGATATTGCAGATGCTACTTGACCAGTTCTTCCCTGGTTACAGTAAAGGACGATGATGTGTTCAAATCCTGTCATACTTCTCCCATTGATTTTATAGACAGTAAAGAAGAATAAACATCTAAAAGTCAACGGTGAATGAGACAGATTGATGGAAGTGAACCTATTGTCACATTTTGAAGCAGCTAATCCTCTTCCTCCCCATCACCATCTTTCTTCAGGAAGTGAGAACTCTAAATCTCTGCTATCTTTAACATCAAAAGTAGTTTTGGTGAGCTAACAAATATTTTTTAAAGGGAGAAAAGAAACCCCAAACCAGGTCTAAGTGGTGAGTCCTAGCTGGTGCTTAAGTTATGATTTTTTTTTTGTAACTACCTCAGGTAGAAGAAAACAAATTGCGGGGAGGAAAAAGCTTCATAAAGTTTTAGCTACCCACTGCTTTCTTAATTTTACTTGTGTCTAGTCTATGTGGTTTGATTCAACAAAAAATAGAAAAGCAAACAAACACACACACACAAAACCAAAACAAAACCAAAATAAAACAACAAAAAACAAACAGCACTTAAGTCAGCTCAATTAAAGAACAGCAAAATCTGTTGTGTGCATAGTCCTTTTTCTGTCTTTTCCATTATAGTGTATTTCTTTGCAAGAACGGGCTTAATTTTGTGAGCTTCACTGTACTTTTTCTTGTATCTTATGCAAGCTGACTACTAAGGACTAATGAACAATATGAATGCATTGTTGCTACAGTAGTGTAAAGTGATCTGTGTTTTTTTGCACTTAGCAAATATTCAGAACAGTAGCTGTGTACAATAAATTAATATTAAAAAAGCCACTTTTGTATTAGTTTAAAATGTATGCTTTTAGTAGGCCTTGTGTCAGTGGCAATAAATCTATACAGCATTGAAGACAGTACTAGTTTGAAAAGGGTTTAAATTGCTTCATATGGTGATCTAAAATTTTATATACAATATATTCCCCCAAAATATACATTATTAAATATTTTATGATTCAGAAATGTTGCTTATTTTGTGGGTTTTGTATTATCCAAACTTGTCAAATTATGACATTTAAAATTAAGATACTTTTTTCAGACTACAGAATATTTTCTTTAGACAGGCTTCTTATTCTTCAAACTTGAGCCTTCATATACCTTAATTCATTCATCAAGAAAACAGAAGAATGTTTGCTCAAATGAATTTCTAAGACACTATGCCACACCTCTCCCCAACCATGCCTTAAGAAAAAAGATAAAAAACCCCCACATGAATATCTAGAACTATTCACCTTCTCTGTTAAATGTTTAGCAAGAATCTGTTCCAAATATTAACTTTAATTTTTCTTATTCAGAAGAGTTAGTGACCCTTGTTTACTAGAGAACCTAGCTTTTTTCCTAGTTTTTACTAATTCAGTGAGTTTGCTTTTAATCTACCATTTGTCAAAAAGTTTAAGGCTAACTGTAGGAAGTTCCTAAATTTTTTCATGGTTTTGGCTTAACCGTTTTTTTCAGACCATTTTAATGACTTAAGCACAATTGTTTGTAATGAACAGATTGACAAGATTTTGCATAGTGGCAACTGAAAACTCGTCCGCTGCTTTCACCTATATTAAAAGTCCAGTTTGTAGTACTATTTCACAATTTTGTAAACCCTTAGTGCTATACCAATGTCTATTAAATGTCTTTTTCATTATTATTTGAAGAAGTCTAAACAATTCTAACGCTGACTCTCTCTCTGTATACAACAATGGCTTGTCTGTTTCCTGTTACTTTCATACAATTAAAATAGCCTTACTAATAATACAATTAATAAGAGAAATAATGCAAAATATACAAAACCAATACTGAGTCTCCCCGATGATCACAGAATTGCATGCTGCGGTGGCTGGCATTGTGCCTCTGCCACTGACAAGTGCCACTGACACTGCAGGGTAGACACCAGGAAGTCCCAGACTAGAGTCAGCAGTAGACAGGAACTGGATTCAGGAATGCATGGATCGGAATTGGGATCAGAAACAGAAAAATAAGCAGAGTCCTCCTCAGATGCTGGCCATGAAAAAGGGAGTGAGACCCTCGTGATCCCTCAGTTTTGAACTGAGTATCAGCAGTCCTGGATAACCAGAGAGGTCCCAGTTGACTGGAAGTTGGCAAATGTGATGCCCATCTACAAGAAGGGCTGGAAGGAGGATCCAGGGAATTACAGGCCTGTCAGCCTGACCTCGGTGCTAGAAAAAGTTATGGAGCAGATCATCTTGAGTGCCATCACGCAGCATGTATAGGACAACCAGGTGATCAGGCCCAGTCAGCAAGGGTTTATGAAAGGCAGATCCTGCTTGAGTAACCTGATCTCCTTCTATGACAAGGTGACCTGCTTAGTGGATGAGGGAAAGGCTGGATGTTGTCTATGTAGACTTCAGTAAAGCCTTTGACACCACTTCCCACAGCTCCTATGAGGAGCAGCTCAGGGAACTGGGATGTTTAGCCTGGAGAAAAGGAGACTAAGGGGAGACCTCACTCTCTACAACTACCTGAAAGGAGGTTGTAGCAAGGTGGCTATTGGTCTCTTTTCCCAAGTAACAAGTGATAGGACAAGAGGAAATTACCTCAAATTGCACCAGAGGAGGTTTAGATTGGATATTAGGAAAAACTTCTTCACTGGAATGATTGTCAGGCATTGGAACAGGCTGTCCAGGGAAGTGGCTGAGTCACCATCCCTGGAAGTGCTTAAAAGACACATAGATGAGGTTCTTAGGGACATGGTTTAGATGTGGACTTGGCAGTGTTAGCTTAACGGGTGTACTCGATGTTCTTAAGGGTCTTTTCCAACCAAAATGATTCTATGATTCTATGAGTATGACATGTACTTCATTGGTCAATTTTTGATCACCTGTTCTGTCCGCTCCTTCCACAGGTGCAACCTTTTTATGACCCTTCACCTGTGGAACATAAGAGATGTATCAGTGACCTTGTTTTCCATAGAAATAAGTTTAAACAAGGGCCTTCCCTGCATACCACTTAATAACAATAAACATCAGGTTTTATCAGTTCCAGAGGCAGACACTGTCTGAAAAAATATAGTTAGCTTCAGAAAGCACAACTACTTAAAAGAAACTTAACTGAAAGGAAAAATTACTAAAAGGGAATTGTTTCTGTTTTAGCCAAAACGAGGACAAATTGCAACTCCAGAACCTTTGCCATAAAGGACACAAAAGTAGAATAGTTAAAATAACTCTATTAATACAAGCGTCATTACTGTCACTTCAAATAAAGCCCCCAGGCATTCATGTGCCTGTATACCATAATGTTCTAGTGGTTACTGTTTGGATGATGTAAAACTCTTCAGTCATTCCTCCACTCTATATATGAGTTCATTACATCCTGATCTGCAGCACTACTATTTTATGTCGTGGTAAACTCAGCTACAAAAGAACTCACTTGATGGAAATCAAATATCTGCACAGACATGCCAGAAAAGCTCTTGTGTTCCTTTCAAATACACTACATCAGTGTCTTCATTATAGATATCAGATGTAAAGTCTATTCCACCAACTATATGTACAGTTTCAGAAGCCAAAGTTTTATATAAACTGATTGATGGAAACAGATGGGAAGATGTTCCTGTTCAAGGTTTCAGTCCTGGTCACTTTTCACTTCTACATGGCATTATGTGGAGCAATAGGACTCGGATCTCAGGTGCTCATTCAGTATTCCTGGAGGACCAGAGTTTAAGTTTTGAAGCTATTTTAAAGCAAGCTATAGTCTATGTAATGAAGCAAGGCAAGTAGTATGAGCAAAGCAAGAGTATGGGGTCTCCCCGTTCTTCATTTGATTACCTTCATTTTCATGACGGGGGGCTGTCAAAGTCCTGACCTTCAGTTGCTATTTTGCACCTGCAGCTGGAGAAAAATAAGTTCTTGATAACAGCCAAAACATTCTTCTGTTATATGCCATTCTATTCCTTTACTTATTTCCAGGGACAAAGCTCCCCTTATCTTCTAGCTTGAAGACTCTGAGGCCTTTTTTACTTAACAAAACAGAAAGTTCAAAGGTTCACATCTTACAGAAGTTATGCTAAGCAAACTTACTTAGAATAAGTTAATTCTATATAAGCAGTTTCTAAACAAATTCTATAAGGAGCAGTATACCAAATAATTAAATAAGCTAAGGCAGTCTATTCCCTAACAGTAGGTTTAATGCTCAGTAAAAATTGAACATTGTAGCTTGTCGGGGGAAAAAAAACCACAGATCTTTAATATTACATTCTGTGAGTATTTTACTTTGTGTAGGACCTACTGCTACTGTGGCAGTTCTGACAAATCAGAACTGAAGTATCAAACAAAACAGGCATCAAGATTTTATACTTCTGTTAGATAAAGTTTAAAAGTTAGAGTTCAAAAATGACGTGCTTAATTCTGGCTGACTTTATTGGAATACTAAGATAGGCAGAAAAATGGGTAAGAAATATTACCACTAGCAGTGCTAGTGGCAATACGTATATTAAATAATCCATCTGTCTTTAGAAAATAAATAATGAATCCTGTGGTTAATAATCATTACTATTGCCTTATGATGCATCTGGAATAAAAAAGGTTTGGATCTGTTCTGGGCTGGGTGGCTGAGGGGGTGAGAGAGAGGGTGCAGGGTTCACCTAGATCTCAATAAAAAGGCCTGATGAGAAATGGCTTAATAAAATAGTTGTTGTAGTAAGATAGAATAAAAAGAGGAATGTAGAAAGTAAGTAAATCTTACATGCCTTCAGACTCTGGGAACCACAGTTCATGTAGCAGCAGCTCAACACTGAATGGATTTTCCCACAGCATACTGGGCAGATCCCATCCATGCAGAGGTTCCTCTTTTTTGGTCATTCAAGCTATTATAGGCTTTTCTTACAAGAAAACAACTTTATTCATTATTTTTACCATCAAACAGAGCTTCTCGCTGTACTTTTAGATAAAGACAAGGCCACACACATGGCTTAATCACTGGTACCAAGTAGGAGCTGCCTGCAGGCTCCTCTGTTACAATGAGCTGGCTGAGTTTATCCTGTGGCCAAGCAATTTGTGTAGTCAAATACATGCCTGAAGGCCATGCTGTGCTGTGCAGCTCAGCCCAGCACAGGCCTGGGCCTATTCAGGTTAACTGTTATGTGGATCACTAACTCCACTGAGTGATGTACAGTAGTGTCCTGATCAGGATCACTACATTCCACCCCTTGAGCCACGTACAGCTTACCTTTCAAAAAAATATTATAAAGTACAGATTATGTTGGTAACATACAGGCTTCTCAACCCTAAGTATAAGGCCCAATAGAAAATACATGGCTTGTTGAAGATAACTCCTTGAATATAATGTCTTCTGCAAGGGTTCCAATGCACATACCACTTTGAAATCTACGTTAATATTTAAAGTTTTAGCATAAACAAGATAAAAGCACAGATTTGAGTCAACCTTAACATCAAGTACTATGGAGAATGAGTGTCGAACTAACTCATTTTTCTTCCACCTAATATATATACCTAATATTTACATTAACTAAGTAAGGATTCTGTTAATAAATGCAGAGACTACCAGAAATATATACAGTATATAAATCACCTAAGCTTGTCTAGGGGGGAAAAGCCATCCCGGTAGACTGCATTAGTCAGGTGAATCCAGACAGTTGGAAGTAATAGTATGAAGATGCTCTTTTCTGTTCAGAATAGACTTCTACTGGTGGGTAAATACAAACCAGATGTTGATCTCCAGATTTGTCATCAATGCATGCCATTGCAGGCCAAAACTTGCTTTCAGATTTCACAAATGGCTAAGCACAAAAAAAAGACTATTTTAACTCTCATATCACTCTCCAATCAAGCAAATCTGTGTAACAAGTATAACAGACATGCAAAGAATTAAAAATCCATATAGCCATTTCTTCAATGTTTGTCAGAATCATGCATCTTAAATCTATTCGGAATCTTTGAAAGTTAGCAAGTGTGTGGAATAGGGATGATGCAACCAAAACATTTAATTTAGTTATAAACAAAAAATAATTGTAATCATGTCCTCCAGGAAAGGCTTATAAAGACACTTCTTATAGTTTAAAAAGCATGGTCCTTATTAACTGGCTAAAAGATGGGAACCAAGGAAGAGGAGAAAATGGTTACCAAGTTCTGCAACTCTTTCATACAGAGATCAGCAATAAAATTGTGGTGGGTTGACCTTGGTTGGACTCCAGGTGCCCACTAAAGCCACTCTATCACTCAGCTGGACAGGGGAGAGAAAATATAACAAAAGGCTCATGAGTCAAGATAAGGACAGGGAGAGATCACTCACCAATTACCATCATGGGCAAAACAGACATGTCTCTTCTGCTCCTTCCTCCTTGGGGGGGTATCCTCATACTCTTCCTCTGCTCCAGTGTGGTGTCCCTCCCATGAGACAGTCCTCCATGAACTTCTCCAACATGAGTCCTTCCCATGGGCTGCAGTTCTTCATGAAATGCTCCAGCATGGGTTCTTTCCACAGGATGCAGTCCTTAAGGAACAGACTGCTCCAGCATGGGTCCCTCACAGGATCACAAGTCCTGCCAGCAAACCTGCTCCAGTGTCAGTCCCCCATGGGGTCACAGGTCCTGCCAGGAGCCTACTCCAGTGCGGACTTCCCATGGGGTCACAGCTTCCTTCCAGCACATCCATCTGCTCTGACATGAGGTTCTCCATGGGCTGCAGGTGGGTATCTGCTCCACTGTTAACCTCCATGGGCTTCAGGGGGAAAACCTGCCTCACCATGGTCTGAATCTCTGCTCTGGCACCTGGAGCATCTCCTACTACTCCTTCTTCGCTGACCTTGGTGTCTGCAGAGTTGTTTCGCATATTCTCACTCCCGTCTCTGCTGCTGTTGTTTTTGGGTTTTCGGTTTTGGTTGGTTGTTTGTTTGTTTTCCCTTCTTAAATATATTATCACAGAGACTCTACTCCTGTTGCTGATTGACTCAGATTCAGCCATCAGTGGGTCTGTCTTGGAGACAGTTGCCATTGGCTCTATCAGACAGAGGGGAAACTTGTAGCAGCTTCTTACAGAAGCTACCCCTGTAGCGCCTCCACTACCAAAACCTTGCCATGCACAAGCAAAAAAAAAAAAAAAAAAGCAATTCAGTGTCAGGTGAGAAAAAGAGTGTAATGTATAACTTTCTAAAGTATCTGTTAAAAGACCTCAGAAGCTATTTTGAATAGTTCTCTGAAGATGTCTGACACTTTCTGCGAGGGCGAAAACTCATGGACTCCACACAATTAAATATGAATGCAAGCAAAGCCATTTATTACAGAAACAAACCTCCTTATATATGCAGTTATTTCCTGATCACGCATCCACGCTACAAGCATACATTAGCTGATTGGATATTGTCCATGTTCACAAGCTGTCCACACGCCCCACTCTCTCTGCTAATAGGTCTGTTGATTTACGTCATGTTGAGGCCCTGTTATTGTAGAACTGCCTCACTCCCACAGCAGGTCCTGTTTTCAGCTTTTGAAGTGGCCTTGAAATTCCTTTGGGCCTGGCTAGTTCAATAATAAATCTCCATCTAATAGAAACCCATCCACACAACAACCTCAAGAAAATCCCTCAAATCTCCCACAATTCCCCCTTTTTGCTTTTGAATCAGCCAGGCCTTGTTTACAACGCGCGGAATCATCTTTGAAATACACTGCAGTATATAACATGTGATTAACAACAATTATTACAGCTACATATAGTGCAGCTAAGTCTTATGTAATAAGATCAAACAACTACCCACCAAGCTTTCCCAAGCTTTTAAACCATTTGTCAAACCTTAATTCTACTATGACAATCTTATTAATGTGTTGATTTAGTTTGTCTAAAGTATTATTAATAGATCCAGAATGATTAAACAAGTTAATACAACATCTTTCTCTTAAATTCATCACAACCATGTCCATACGATAACAACAAAAATCTATAGCAACACGATTTTGAAGTGTAACATGCCTAATACCATCAACATCTACTATTAATTGAGTTAGTATCTCAGAAGTTAGATTAGTCTGTTTAAAAGAACAATAGCTTAACTTTGATATGTCTCCTAAAGCTTTACCAGCTGCTAGACTAGGGAGAAAGAGTGCAGTAGACACTATGGTAGGAATGTCTCATAATTTTACCTCATTTTTGCATTGACTATCTAAGTGTAATATCAGCCTTTTGACTCTCCTGCTGTTTGTTCAAATTGCCATTCTCCACAGAAGGTACACCACCTGCTTGCTAATAGGCTTCTAGACCACCAGATCTGTGAGCATCTATAACACTGAATTAGGATCCACAGTTTACATCTGAAACAGTCCTAACAACTTATCTCCCTCGTGTCCGTCTGCATCCGTTAAATCTTTGTTGTCTTTATTCAGCCATGGCTTGACCCATTTCGCGGGAATCCACTTTGATCCTTGTCCTGTAATGACACAAGCATAACCTTTTCCCAAGCTTATCAATTGATGTGGCCTTTTCCATTGACCATTAACTAGTGATTTGACCATAACTAATGTAAGTTATTTCTGATATAGCATGTTTTTGGGTCATACTTGCAAAGCGTTTCATCACAAGGCAAATTTGGGCTGCACCACTTAGATATAAGTGATTCATCACATAAAATGCTTTTGACAATTGGTTTTGTGGTGTTTTCCCTACTTCTCCCCACTTTTTATTTAATAAATAAATAAATAAATAATAAATAAATAAATACAGTTCAGAATCAGATACATGCATTGGACCTTGACTACATACTCAGAATCACAAATCAAATTTAGAGGTTCCTCCTTAAAAAGCTCTAAGTAATGTAAAGCTGTGCCAAGTTCTGCTAATTGGGTTGAACCTTCAATAATTTTTACAGAATGATGCCAATTGTTATCTTCATGCCAGACCACTACAGCTTTATGAGACTTCCCAGAACCATCAACAAAACCTGTGCAAGTATGTAGGATCAGACCAGATACAAGTACGGTCTGTGACCTGATGTTAAAGACTTGCAGGTTCTGCAGCAATTTACATTTAGGCATGCCAAAAGCGGTGCTGTTAAGAAAATCAGCTAGTGCAATTTACAAGGACATAGATTGCAAATAAAAAAATCAGAATTAAATTTCACAAATGGTACATATATGACAAAAGGATCATGGCCTATTAAGACTTAAATTCATTCCCTGAATTTTCTTGATCAGAGTAACAATCAGTATATCAGTCTGTTAGCATTGTCATCATACTGTCCCACAATAGCCACAGGTTGTTTCATAGACAAATCTGCAAGTCCAATCCAATGCAGTCAGCCTGTAAGGTTGTCATAAATGTATTCCTCAAAGTTTCTAACTCCATTTTGGCTGTCATATTTATTGGATATTGTTTTCCCTTACCGGATCGAAGTTCGGTTTCAGATCTATCAGTGTAGTATTTGCTTTATTGAAAAATTGGCGGTTAATACTAGTGGAAATACAGCATTCAAAATTTCCTTGGAGATTTCTCACTTGCAGCAAGCAGATCTGCACCATCCAAGCAGCTTCTTGTAGAACACGCAACTAAACAGAATTCTCAGAAAACATTATTTGAGCTTACAATTTACTTAACAAATCTTGACCCAAGAGAGGTATAGGGCTTTCTGGCAAATACAAGAATTCATCATATGGTAAAACTTCGTTCCAAATTTGGCATTCTATTGGTCTCAAAAAACAGCCTTTCTTTCATTCTCTCCCATGACCTCAAAAACCAGCATGGTGAATTTACTAAGAAGTCTCTTACGACTAGTTACCACAGAGTAAGTCTATTAAAGTCTAATAAGTCTACCATCTGAGATGGCAAGACGTCCAGCCCAGCATGAAAACAAATCAGTTCGAACTCCACATCAAACCAACCTGGCTCCACTCCACACCCAAATTAGCACCAGTCTGATCCAGAGAAGCACTGAGCACTCTGACCCCCCCAAAGCTGACCCGTGTGAAAAGACTGACTTCAGCAAGGAGGTAAAATTATGAGCTCTCTCCCCAGATGTGCCGAAACCGAGGAAACAAGACAGAAGCAAAAAGAAACAGCACCAACAACCCCTGATTCAAAGCCGAGAAGAAACATAGTGCCACAACAAGGATGGATGACAATACTCCAGGCAAAAAAAGACAGAGTTGGGGGAGTAAAGCCCCCCTTTCTCCGCTTAGCAGTGGGCAAACAAGTTTTTCCTTTTTTTTTTTTTTTTTTTTTCTCTTCTTGCTAGGGTTTAGATATAGTCAAGGCCACATAGCTGGCATAATCGCTGGTACGAAGTAGGAGGCTCTGGCAAACTCCTCCGTTACAATGAGCTGAGTTTATCTTGTAGCTTGACACAGGCCTGAAATTTATGTTCAAACACAGGCCTGGGATATTTTGCTTTTTTGTTTTCCCATTCCATTCCAACCATAATACACTTTATACACAATTCCAATTAGCTCAACAGTTGTTACATTCCTCAGCCCCATTTACCTTTTATAATTTGCACATGTCAAAAAACAGTATATTAAACATCAATCCATTATTCCATTTTCCTAGATCCAAATCAGTTCATATTCTAGCAACTTTTAAATACAACCTCATACAATACCAAGATCACATCCATCATAGCATTTAGGTGTTTATTTTTGTTTGTATGTTTTTTTTGGTTTTTTGGGTTTTTTTTTGTTTTTCAATGCAAAGCAGAGTTTAGCAATGTAAATTCTTTTCTGGTCTCAAAATTACTAGATAACAATGTAAGCAATTACTCTAATGTGTAAGGATGCATCCTAAGGGGGAGCAAGGTGGAATTTTAGCAGTGGAACCGGTTCTCATTTTGTAATTATCTCCCTAAACAAAATTCTTTTGGTACCAAATATAAATATGCAAATTAAAATACTGAGCTCAGATATGAAAAGCAAATAACAAGTTCAAATATGCAGATAGATCAGAGTTACACTTATTCAAGACAATATCTCGATTTTAGCATTGCACCTTTGGGCCACCTACTGCTCAGCCAGGTGGAGGGACCACTGGGTCTCCTTGACAAAACAGGTCAGCGCGCACTGGAGACCAATTGGCACCTCCCCCCCCCGCCGCCGCAGCAAGCTGGACTGGGCAAGGCTTTTATTAGTGTCTCATCTGGTGTGCTACAACTGTTATTCCAAAACCAGGATTCTTTACTTGGTGTGCATACAAAAGAGCCAAATCCAGCACAATGAGATGAGACACAGCCTATCAGAGAGTTGTGCAAGTCTGGATATTGGAATAAAGCTAGCATGCTAGAAAGAAAAGTAACAGCTACTACACACAAAATTTTACCATCACATTCACACAGTAAAGAACTAAATTACTCATGATCTTCTGTATTATCACAAAACGCACATTTTGAGTCCATGGATTCTCATTATTTAACAGTCTATGAACTTACTGTACCATATAACAGACAAAGACCTATTAAACTGTAATATTCTTAAACAGATACCTACAAAGAAAACAGGTTAATAAGGAAAGCATCTTGCAGACTTTAACAAGTTTTCTGACCTGTGTGTTATAAGTTAATTCTCTCTCAGCTTTTTGAAGTTCAATCCGTTCCGCCTGTAAAACTGTCTGAAATGGTTTAATGATCTCTTATAGAGATTTATTTTGTCCTGCTCTTCTCACCTTAAAAACAACATTAATTGCAACAAAGTGTTATACTTCAAGGTTCTATTCTCCGGACAGTTTTCCCAATCATTTAACTTAAACAGCTGCCATGATTAATTACAATATTTCACAAGATCTTCCTTCCTCCTATTTCCAAGTGCTTTCCTATGTTTTAAAACACCTCCCAATACCAATTTCTTAGGAACATGACTGAAAACAGTCATTCCTGACCCCATCTTGTAAGTAAAACCATGAGAAGAGGGAGGGAGGGGGAGGAAGCACAGGGCTACTTGCAGTGCGAGTGGGAAAAGTGGGGAGAAAGTTTTACGGTGTACTTATACCACAAAGAAACAATTCTAACAACAACCAGTAAAACAATTAACTCACATTCCTGACAAGCTGCTTGATTTTCAGAGAGGCAATACACAGAAGCACGTAATATGTACTATAAAACTCTCAGATAACACATTGATAGCAAACATTAACATTTTCTACTGCTAATTTCAACACCAGTGCTTCCTTAGCTTCTAAGTTTTCAACCTGCTTATTGATGGCCTCTTGAAGATGGTCAATAATTGCATGCAATTCTCACTGGGACCCTGATTAATAGTTGTAAATGATTTGGCTGCTTTGTTGGTTTCAGCCACCTCTATCATAGCTTGATATGTAAGGTCTGTTGACTGCCTCAGGATTTCAGAAACTAATAGTGCCTGTAATTGTGGTGTGTCAATTAGTGTCTGTTCCAAGAGTTGTGGGATACCTGCCCCTTTCAGCGAGTCCCCATCATTCCGTCCTAAATGATCTATAGCTGTTACATTGCATAGGTCTAATTTTGCTTGAGTCTTTCATGGTTTTTATCTGATCTCGGGGCAACACATACACATACTCATTTTCCTTTTAACTTTAAAAACCAAAAAAATGCTGCAAAACCTCATCTTCATCTGAGTCATCAGATAACGCTGACTTGAAGGGTGCTGGAGAATCATTAGTAACAGGGGGGTTCGGAACAGTGCACATTCTCGCCAATACTTTCTAGCATCATAATTATTTGTATAACCTGAGTCCCCAGGAGCACCCCCTTTCCCATCGCAATCATCATGACTGCATTGCCGACTGTCGGATTCACTTGCTGTTAGCTGATCTAATCTGTCACACAGTTCTGTTGTCCAGTTCATATCCAGTGACTCCTTCTGCTCTCTCTTGGAAGTTGGAGGGTTAAAGGGTGGTAAAGGCAGATACAAATTGGTAAAAGGACTAATAGTACACTTGTTTATGACTTGGGCATTCTCAGCTTTCACAGGTTCTTTGGGCAAATTGTCTGACTCCAATCCTTTGGACTTGTTGTTCTCACCAGGGTTGGACAATGGTACAGGAGGCCACCTGCTCGGCATTTTTCCTCCCCCTGACCCGGACTGCTGAACCATCGAGGGTGCTGAAGGCACAGCAGGGGATGGAATAGGGAGGGTATCAAAGACACGAACCGGGTAAATTTCACGGCGACTTTCAGGATACTTATCAGGCTGCAACGCTGCAAAAATTCGAGCAGCAGCAGACCGTTCAGCCTTAAGATATTTTAAGGTAGTGATTATAAGCTTCCATGTAGTTGCTAATGATTTAGCTTCTTTATCTCCATTGCTGACTTTATCCCATAATTTCTGCCCTATATCATCCCAAAGTTCAAGTTTAAGTTTTGAGTCACTAATGCTTGTAACAGTCTTTTCAGGTTTTAATTGCCGCAGTGTAGTAATTTTCAGTTTAAAGGCAGTTACAAGGCCGAGAATATATTTTTCACTGTGACTGATTGCCTTCCACAACACAGTTCCCACTTTTTCCCAAGTCTCTATTTGAAAAGCTCCTAACAAATCAGCAGGAAACTCATTGTCTCTGCACCAAATTAATAGTCTTTTGAGGTTACTCTCCTCATACTTCACCCCTCTCATAGAGAAGATATGCAAGAGGAGCTGCAGTATTTCTTCTTCTTTAAAAATATTCTGCCCCATCTCCTCTCGCCCCCAGCTGCTCACCTCTTTGGGTGTCCGTTGCAACGATATCAGATCCTTTATCCCTCCTCTGTCGCTCTGTAGCGATCAATCAGGAGTCACGCAGCCCGCAGACTACGTCCCGATCACGGTCCAGCCGAGCCGTACCAGCTGGGGCTCACTCCCCCCAGCAATCGTCCCCCTTCTGTAAATTCTCCTTATGGAACACGTTGGGGTCACCACTTGCGAGGGCGAAAACTCATGGACTCCACACAATCCAATATGAATTCAAGCGAAGCCATTTATTACAGAAACAAGCCTCCTTATATATGCAGTTATTTCCTGATCACGCGTCCACGCTCCAAGCATGCATTAGTTGATTGGATATTGTCCATGTTCACGAGCTGTCCACGCGCCCCAGTCTCTCTGCTAATAGGTCTGTTGATTTATGTCATGTTGAGGCCCTGTTATTGTAGAACTGCCTCACTCCCACAGCAGGTCCTGTTTTCAGCTCTCGAAGTGGCCTTGAAATTCCTTTGGGCCTAGCTAGTGCAATAATAAATCTCCATCTAATAGAAACCCATCCACACAACAGCCTCAAGAAAATCCCTCAAATCTCCCACAACTTTCAGTCTTTTTGTCTATACTTGTATTTCTCTCACATTACTGTCCTTAGTCCTATCCATCTCTTGCATCTGTTCAGGCCCTCAGATGAGTTCTTTAGAGCAGAACTTCTGTATGTAATATGGGAACTTGAATAATTTTTTGAGGTTCTGGTATAATATGGTAACCATGAATGAATGGGAATTCTAACTCACTTTACAACAAGAATGCCAGTTTTAATCTCTAGTATTGAAATGCTGAAATTAAGATAACTAGACATGAAGAGCAATCTTTGAGTTCTGACACGAGAAATAAAGCTTAATTGTCGCGGTTGAGACGGACAGGCGACATGGACCAAATTCTTTCAAGATGAAAGTAATAGATGCCATTTATTGCTACAAGTGCATTTTTATACAATTCTGCCAGTTCATGTGTCTTTTCACTATTGGTTACAAGTTACAGCACTAACATCTCATTGGTTAAACTTGCTATCATCCATGTTATTCTTCTATCCCCTTCTCTCTCACGGGTACATCTCTCCTCTCTCCGGATACTCCTTTACTCCCATCCTCCTCAAGGGTAAATCTTAATATCTCAAGGCTGATCTCTACTCTCATATTTTCTGTCAAGGATTCCACAGACCCGCTGCAGTTTCCCACACTTAACATGTTTGCTGTAGATTTCAGTTTCAGAATAATTGCATAACAATAAAAATTATTCTCAAGTTAATATTCTTGTTAGCATATTACATCAACAGATGAAGAAACCACAGAGCAGAGGGCAAATTTACCTCTTCACAAGTCACTAAATGTCCATCATTTACTTACTAGTAGGAGAGCTACTACTTCTGGAGTGTTGCAATGAATGAATATGGGCTCTTTAGGGAGGACAGGCTTGAAAGATGAGTAGGAGGACTTGCACTTTATGTGAGAGAGCAGCTGGAGTTTATGGAGCTCTGCCTGGGAACAAATGAGGAGCCAACTGAGAGTTTATGGGTTAGGATTAAAGAAAGGACAGGTAAGGGTGGCATAATAGTGTGTATCTGCTGCAGACTGCCTGAACAGGAAAAATAAGCAGATGAGGCTCTCTACGGACAGATAGATAAATGGAAGCAGCCTCACATTTTTAAGTTTGCTGATGACACAAAACTGGGAGGAGTAGTTGATACCTCAGAAGGTGGTGCTGTCATCCAGAGGGACAGCAACAGGCTGGAGAAATGTGTTGACAGGAACCTCATGAAGTTCAAAAAGGAGAAGTGCAAAGTCCTGCACCCAGGGAAGAACAACCTCAAGCACCAGTATATGCTGGGGACTACACAGCTGGAAAGCAGCTTGGCAGAAAATGCCCTGGGGTCCTGGTGGACACCAAGTTGAACATGAGCCAGCAATGCACCCTTGCCACAAGGAAAGCCAATGGTATCCTGGGCTGCATTATGAGTATTGCCAGCAGGTCAAGGCAGGTGATCCTTTCCCTCTGCTCAGCACTGGTGAGGCCACACCTGTAGTCTCATGTCCAGTTCTGGGCTCCCCAGTACAAGAGAGATATTGACATACTGGAGAGAGTCCAACAAAGGGCCACTAAGATGATTAAGGGACTGGAGAATCTCTCCTATGAGGAAAGGCTGAGAGAGCTGGGACTATTTAGCCTAAAGAGAAGGCTCAGGGGGAACTCACCAATGTATATAAATACCTGATGGAAGGGTGTCAAGAAGACAGAGCCAGGCTCTTTTCAGTGATGCCCAGTGACAGGACAAGAGGCAGCAGGTACAAAAGGAAATGCAGGAGGTTGCATCTGGACATAAGGAAATCCTTTTTCACTGTGAGGATGTCTGAGCACTGGAACAGGTTGACCAGGGAGGTGGTAGAGTCTCCATCCTTGGAGATATTCAAAAGTCATCTGGACATGGTCCTGGGCAACTGAGTCTAGGTGGTCCTACTTGAGCAGATGGGTTGGACCAGGTGATCTCCAGAGGTCCCTTCAAACCTCAACCATTCTGTGATTCTATTTTTCTACAGTAAGGACAAGCCTACTTAGAAGCAGCAATACAGTTCAGAGTATGTGATGACAGTTAAAGAAGAAAGATGTGTTTAAGACATGAGATGACTGGATTCAACTAAATGTGTCAACACTGAATTCTCACTCCTTCAAGTCTACATTACTACATGCACATATCTAGGATTAGCCTCAAGAGGTTCCCTTGAACATATGGTATCTGAAAAAGAGAACAATTTAAAACAGGAAATGAGTCAGTCTTGGTTAAAGTTATCATCCAAGACCTGAACATAATTTTTAACTTCAGTGGGTTAATCAATGTCTATCCTGTACACGTAGCATATTCTTCAGAAGACAAACACCTTAATAGTGAATGCCAACCCTCTCCTTCTTTCTCTTGGCTTTTATTGATGATATGGTATGGGATATCTTTTTGGTCTGTTTGGGTCAGCTGTCCCAGCTATGTCCCCTCCTAACCTTTTGCCCACCACCAGCCCACTGGCCTTTGGGGGTGGGGGATGCTGAAGAGACAGCCTTGATGCTTTGCAAGCACTGCTCAGCAGTAGCCAAAACATTGATGTGTTATCAACATTGTCTTAGATGGAAATCCAAAGCACAGCACTACGAGGACTGCTATCAGAAATTTAACTCCATCTCAGCCAGATCCAGTACACCTCTTCATGCACTGTATCAAGAAAATGGTGAGACTGATCTGTCAAGCATTTTTTAAAGTATATATTACGATCCAAAATTTTAACAGGAGAGGTTAAAGTCAGCATTGAAGAAAACCAAAGAACCCGTTCAATACTTGCCTCTTATTCTTATAACAAGGATTTTGTAGTGCGTCTTGAGCCTCTTTGTCATGCAGTTTGCAGTCAATATAGCAATCATCTCAGAAGCATGTTTAAGACCCTTTCCTCCCATTGCCTGAGAGAGGAACAACTCTAAGAAACAGAGCTGAAAAAGTTCCTAAGCAAGCTAGGTTCATTCTAGTAATGACAAAGATAAAATACAACATCTTACGTGGCTGGGAGCTAACCTTAAGATAAAACCCACTGCTCCTGGACTTAACTTTTACCACAAAACAGAGGAGCACCAAACAGTCCTATAGAGGACATAAAGATGATAAGATTATAAGAATTTTTTTAAGCAACTATTCTTATTTACTAAAATGAAGGTATATCCTCAAAATAGCTTTAAAATGAATAGAACAAACTGAGCAAAATTATGAGCCATCTGCTAAATGCACACCTAGAATTGTACAGTATTACTTGTCACCATTCTTATCTCCAGTGGAATATTAATCCAGGGAGCTGCCCCATTTAGCTGTCTGTGCTCCTACATTATATCAACAGCTCAAACTTTACTTGCTGTTCCACAGACTATGCTGTACCTCATTATATTTGCAAAGGTAGAAGCACATGAGCATAGATCCCACAGAGTATTTATTTTCCTATTAATGCATGACATAAAGACAATGGTGGAACTGAGTTGTATCTGAATTCCAGAATTGCGGTGACGAGGAATGACGCACACCGGGACGCAGACAAAGATGCGCACACAAGCAGAGATCTTGTTAGCAATGAGAGCAGAGCCGGGCAGAGCAGAGAGCTGAGCCAGGCTGAGGCCCTCTTTATTAGCCATTGACAATTTATAAGATTTACAGATACGGGCCTGGACTAAGATGTTTTATCAATAATTGTTATTAAAAACACACCACACTCATGTTATGTTTGTTTCAGTTATGTTCCCACTCATTCACAGACCAGGCCCAAGGACATTAACACATCATACATATAGGGGCAGTTTTCTGACCCGAGATATCATTCTCACTGGCCTGGGCTATCAATTCTTACACTCATAAAAAACATACTTCTGTATAATCTGTCCAAGGCCCTTTAGCTGGAACTGCACATCCTGCTGTTCCCACACAGAATAATGTCTCTAGAATTGAAATGAGTAGGATGCTGAAACAGTCTTCAAGATAGTTCCCTTAAACTGGGACAGTCTAATCTGTCAAGGGATTGATGAAGCATAATACAGGCTTGAAGGCCACACTGTATGTGCAGCAAAACACAGCACAGGTTTGGGCTTACTCAGGTTAACTGTTATGTAGATCACTAACTCCTCAATGTACAATGGTCTTCTGGTCAGGAACACTACATTCCATCCCTTGATTCACATACAGTTTAACTTTCCCAAAGATATTATATGTTACATACTGTAAGCCATTCAGCTAAGAAAGTTTCTTATATAAAAAGCGGTTACTACAAATAACAATAGTACAAGAATAATGACAAGTAAAACAAATACTGGTTGTGAAAATAAATGCAGAACAGCAATGATATTAGGGCTGGCTAGGACCACCAAAGATGTCCTATCATTGGACTCCATCTCTTGTCCAATGTCTCGTAAGACAATGGTGGTGCAAATTTCACCAAACAGTCCAGCTGCTTGTGTGATGTAGTAGACAAGGAGAAGCTTCAGTGCAACTGGCAGGCAGAGGAGTCCGATGCTTCATGTTTGTTGATACATAGCATGCAGAGAGTGAAAGCAGTAGTGTGAGCCACCACATAGTGGTTCTGCTTGAGACAAAACAAAAGCATTACTTTACGTAAAGTTTTGTGGGGTTTGTTTGTTTGTTTTCATTTTGTTTGAGGCACATAATGAGGGGTGTTCTACCTGCTCCTCTTGGATTAAGTACATGGCGCGTGGTTCATGTGTAAGGATCTCTGCAGCAATGAATTTCCACTGAGGAGTCTGATATATGTATTTGCCTCCAACTCACAAAGAATCGTTGTTCGATGTCCCCATCTGATCTGGATGTGTAGCTGGGGAAAACAGCAACATAGCTGGCATATGTGTCAAACATTATAGTAAATACTGTAACCGTTGTGCTTTTGGTAAGAGTCCAATGTAATTTGCCAGGAATGTCCAGGAACAGGACCTCACTAAGCATGAGCATGTCTAACTCACAGTTTGAAATTCACACAATTCTGGGCTGCTTCCATAAATCCTGACCCCACAATGGTTTCTTTCATCCAGATCATTGATGGACTACTGGAGAAGGTTGCAACAGGCTTTGCTGACATACAGGGGAATGATTCTCCAGAATTCTAATAATGACTGGCAAAAAGTGTATTTGCAGACCAGGCCACCTCTGTCATATGCAGCTATTTTAAGGGTCACATGCAGGGGTAGTGTTGAGGGTTTTGATTGTGGGGTGACAATAAAACCCTGGCAGATGTATTGTTAACCTCCTTTCCCCCCCCGCCCCTTCCCCCTTTTACCCCTCCCTCTCCTCCCTTCCCACTAAGGACAGGCAATTGGGAGGAAAAGGAGGACAGAGAGAAGAGAATTGGAAAAATTAAAAATGTTTTACTAATGCTACTAATAAGAATAGAGAAAATAATACAAAATATACAAAACCAATCTTGAAAGTCTCAGCAACTGCAGAGCTTGATCTGCTTGTTGGTTGTTTCGATGTTCCTCAGTGGCTCGACTTTTAGGCACATGAGCATCTACATGATGAACTTTTGCAGGCAGGCTCTCTAGCTGAGCAGCAATGTCTTGCCACAGTGTAGCAGCCCAAATGGGTTTACCTCTGCGCTGCCAGTTGCTTTTCTTCCATTGCTGTAGTCACCCCCACAAGGCATTTGCTACCATCCATGAGTCAGTACAGAGATAAAGTATTGGCCACTTCTCTTGTTCAGCAATGTCCAAAGACAGCTGGATGGCTTTCACTTCTGCAAATTGACTAGATTCACCTTGTCCTTCAGTGGCTTCTGTAACTTGTCGTGTGGGACTCCACACAGCAGCTTTCCACCTTCGATGTTTTCCTACAAGATTACAGGTTCCATCTGTGAACAGTGCATACTGCTTATCAGTCTCTGAAAGAGTATTATACGGTGGTGCTTCTTCAGCACGTGTTACTTCCTCCTCATCTGGAGACATCTCAAAGTCTTTACTTTCTGGCCAGTCTGTAATCACTTCTAAGATCCTTGGGCGATTGGGACTTCCAATTCGAGCTCCTTGCATGATCAGTGCAATCCATTTACTCCACATAACATCGGTTGCATGATGTGGAGAGGGAACCGTCCCTTTGAACATCCAGCTCAGCACCGGCAGTCGAGGTGCTAGGAGGAGCTGTGCTTCAGTACCAATCACTTCTGAAGCAGCTCGGACTCCTTCATATGCTGCTAGTATCTCTTTTTCAGTTGGAGTATAGTTGGCCTCAGATCCTTTGTATCCTTGACTCCAAAAACCTAAGGGTCGACCTTGGGTTTCTCCTGGTGCTTTCTGCCAGAGGCTCCAGGTAAGTCCATTATCTCCAGCTGCAGTGTAGAGCACATTTTTAACATCTAGTCCAGTCTGAACTGGTCCGAGGGCCACCGCATGAGTTATCTCACGCTTAATTTGTTCAAAGGCTTGTCGTTGTTCAGGGCCCCACTCAAACTGGTTCTTTTTCCGAGTCACTCGATAGAGAGGACTCACAATCTGGCTGTAGTCAGGAATATGCATTCTCCAAAAACCTACAATGCCCAACGTCTCCTTTTTATTAGTAGGTGGAGACATTGCGGCAATCTTGTTGATCACATCCATTGGGATCTGATGACACCCATCTTGCCATTTTATTCTTAAAAACTGGATCTCTTGTGCAGGTCCCTTGACCTTGCTTCATTTTATGGCAAAACCAGCATCCAAAAGAATCTGAATTATTCTCTCACCTTTCTCGAAGACTTCTTTTGCTGTGTCACCCCATACGATGATGTCATCAATATATTGCAAGTGTTCTGGAGCTTTACCTTGTTCCAGCGTGATCTGGATCAGTCCATGGCAGATGGTAGGACTGTGTTTCCACCCCTGGGGCAAGCGATTCCACGTGTACTGGATGCCCCTCCAGATGAAAGCAAACTGCGGCCTGCACTCTGCTGCTATAGGAATAGAGAAAAATGCATTAGCAATGTCAGTTGTAGCATACCACTTAGCTGCCTTTGACTCCAGTTCAAATTGCAGTTCTAGCATGTCAGGCACAGCAGCACTCAATGGTGGTGTAACTTCATTCAGGCCACGATAGTCTACAGTTAGTCTTCACTCATCACTAGACTTAAGCACTGGCCAGATTGGGCTGTTAAAAGGTGAGCGAGTCTTACTGATCACACCCTGGCTTTCCAGTTGACGGATCAACTTCTGGATAGGAATCAAATAGTCTCGACTGGTGCGATATTGACGGTGATGCACCATCATAGTAGCAATTGGCACCTGCTGATTGTCAACCATCAGCAGTCCTACAACAGAAGGGTCATCTGAAAGACCAGGCAAATCAGACAGCTGTTCAGTTTTCTCAGTGTCCACAGCTGCTATACCAAATGCCCACCTATACCCTTTTGGGTCCTTAAAATATCCTCTCCTGAGGTAGTCTATGCCAAGGATGCGCGGAGCATCTGGACCAGTCACAATGGGATGCTTTTGCCAGTTTTTTCCAGTTAGGCTCATTTCAGCCTCTACAACAGTCAGTTCCTGGGATCCCCCAGTCACTCCAACAATATTGATGGATTGCGTTCCTTTATAATTAGAAGGAATTATTGTGCACTGAGCACCAGTGTCCGCTAAAGCTTTGTACTCCTGGGGGTGTGTTGTACCAGGCCATCGTATTTGTACTGTCCAATAAACTGTTATCCCTTTCCTCCACCTGGTTGGAGGCAGGGCACCTCTAATTTCTGTTTTGCACAGTCTCTGGGTGTGAATTAGAGGTTCCTTCAAGAGCATCAGAATCTCTTCTGCTCCTTTTGTAAACTGGAGCAGCCACCTTCCTAGGAGTTTTTCCTTTGATCTCACGTACTCGTTCTTGAAGTTCTGAGGTAGGTCTCCCATGCCACTTATTCATGTTTTCTCCCTGCTTGTGTAGGAAGAACCACAGTGAACCTCTTTTTGTGGGCTGCCTCTGTCCTCTCTCTCGAGATTGGAAACGCCTTCTCCTAATAGCTGAAACAGAGGTTTGTACAGGTCGTGAATGGTATGTGTCTTCTCTGAGTTCTTTGATTTCTTGCAATAGCTTTTCAAACCGGTCATCAGATTTTTCACACAGTTTCTCCACAGCAGAGACACAAGCCCATAGAGAACCAGCAAGGCTGTCCTCAAAGTTCCGGAGCTGCTCAATCACTTCAGTAATATTTTGTACACCTCCAGCTGACCAGACCGTTCCTGCCAATGACTTAGCATATGCAGGTGGTGCACTTTGTACAAATCTGTGCCACAGAGGTCGTGTACAATTGATTCTATCTGGGTCTGTCCCCTCTTGGCTGTTTGGTCCAAAATAGATGATGTCTCGCACAGCTAATTCTCTCAGGAACTGGATACCTCTCTCCATAGTATTCCATTTCCCTAATGTGCATATACAATCTTCCTTATACAGAAATCTTTTACTCTCATAGCTGCCAGGAGTCGTGTCCAGAGAGTAGTGGCATTAGGGTCTCTTGAAATTGCCCTGTCAGTGGTGGAATCTTTTGACAGAGATCCCAGCTGCCTGGCTTCACCACCTTCCAATTCAATTATTTCTGCCCCATTGTCCCAGCATCAGAGCAGCCAGGTTAAAATATTCTCGCCTTCATGACGACTAAAGTCTTTTCTCAGATCTCTCAGCTCACCTGGAGAAAAGGACTGAGTGGTGGTCACTTCATCTCCTCCCTGTGCTGATGATGCCCCTTGGGTTGATGTTGGCCCTGTGGCCCCTGTGCCATGACCTGCTGCAAGAGTAGTCTTTCTAGTAACTTTCTTACAACTGGCAACTGATGCTGATATGGGTTCGCCATTATTTGATTCATCTCCAGAGTCTGAATGACTGTCACAGTGATTGCTATGGTTACAGCAGCAACAGTGTCCAGTGTGTGAAGAAGTGGGGGCTGCCTTGTTAGCCTTTGAGGCTGGAGAAGTAACATTATCTGCACCGTCCTCGGCAGCCGAGTTTTGCGGAGGAGCTGTAGCTTCAGCCTGTGAAGCCGTGATTTGGGTGGCAGTTGCTGTAGCAGCAGCTCTCACTGTTTTGCTTTTCCTCGAGCGGCTAGGAGTGCTTTTTGCTAAAGCTTCTGAAGATGCACCGCAAATCTCAGGACTAAAAAGAAACGCAAACCTCCTATTGAACCTCATTTCTCTTAACAGTAACACAAACTGACACACATTCAGCAAACCAAATAGCACCATCATAGTTCTATCAAAGCTCCAAGGATATTCAAAGCTGTATAAAACATTTGCAAACTGTCCTAGCGAAAAAACAAAAGTATTGTTAGTCAGCCTTTCTAAAGATTCGTTCAACCAATTAGCAAACACAGAGCCATACTGCTGCTTTATGTCTCCTGCAGGTTTTTCAAGGTAAAGCAGAAACAAGTAGAAATTCATTACCTGCTGCAGTATAATGAAATAAACCAGTGCCAAACCACACAGTATCATCATAACCATCGTCCAGTTTCTTGTTGTTATATAATGAATACTTCGATTCAGGAAGAAGGCCCAACACAGATATGGTATCATGGAGCACAATGTAGAAAATAACTGATACAACTTATGCCATAACATCTTTAAATCAGTGTAATTCATTTTGCCTTAATACCACTAAATAATGTCCGAAACAAACAGACACACAAGTATCACAACTGTATGAGTTGGCACCGTGCCAAGAAAATTGAAAGTTATGTCAGAGCAGTAGAAAAGCCAAAAATCTCCAAATTTACCCCTTTCTCTTGCCCGAGGTTGGGCGCCAATTATCTGTCAAGTGTTTTGATTGTGGGGTGACAATAAAACCCTGGCAGATGTATTGTTAACCTCCTCTCCCCCCCCTTTTCCCCCTTTTGCCCCTCCCTCTCCCCCCTTCCCACTAAAGACAGGCGATCGGGAGGGAAAGAAGGACAGAGAGAAGAGAGTTGGAAAAATTAACAATGTTTTACTAATGCTACTAATAAGAATAGAGAAAATAATACAAAATATACAAAACTCAAACATGAGTCAGTATAGAGATAAGGTATTGGCCACTTCTCTCGTTCAGCAATGTCCAAAGCCAACTGGATGGCTTTCACTTCTGCAAATTGACTCGATTCACCTTGTCCTTCAGTCATTTCTGTGACTTGTGTGGGACTCACTACATCAGCTTTCCACATCCGATGCTTTCCCACAATATGACAGGACCCATCAGTGAACAGGGCATATCACTTCTCATCCTTGAGTAACTTTTTACATAGTGAGGCCTCTTCAGAATGCGTCACCTCCTTTTCTGGCAATACTCTGAAATCTTTACCCTCTGGCCAGTCTGTGATCACTTCTAAGATCTCTGGGAGATCAACGTTCCCCATTCGAGCCTGTTGCGTGATCAATGCGACCTACTTACTCCATGTGGCATCAGTTGCATGATGAGTAAAGGAGAGCTTCTCTTTGAATATCCAGCCCAATGCTGGCAGTGAAGGTGCCAGGAGGAGCTGTGGTTCAGTACCAATGACTTCAGAAGCAGTTTGAACCCCTTTGTATGCTGTCAGTATCTCCTTTTCAGTTGGAATGTAGTGGGCCTTGGATCCTTTGTATCCCTGACTCCAAAACCCCAGCGGTTGATTTCGAGTGTCCCCTGGTGCTTTCTGCCAAAGGCTCCAGGCAAGGCCATTCTCCCCAGATGCAGTGTAGAGCACATATTTAACACTGATACCATAAGTCGGCTAATTGAAGAAACTTCTAAAACAAAAAAAAATTGCAGTTTTAAAAGCAAGCATCACCTTTATTGACATGCCAGCACCCACAGGGATTGTTCCGCCTAGTGTGGGCCCCGAACAATTCCCTGACACAGGTTATAGCCACACAGATCATGCATATTCATCACATTTCCAAGAAATGCTTTGCATATGCATTGCATTCCTTTGTTATTCAGCTTGTAATCTGCTTGCGCTTGTGTCGTCACCTTGTCTTCTGAGAACAAGAGCATTGTCTCCTGCTGTACAGTGTTTTCTCTCAGGACATTCTCCAAGTCCTTGATGGCAATGTTGAGGTAAAAACTGTTCTTCAGATCAACTTTTACACCACCCTGTGGCGAAACATTGTTATCAGGGCCTCGTGGCAGTAACACAATCCTCAAAGAGAGACAGAAAGTAAAAGAGGAAGAAAAGGAAAGGAAAAGTGGTTTATATCTATGTGATCCACTTTGCGTCAATGGTTTTAGGGATGTCTACATTGGAGGGCACACTAAACAAATCGTGTGCATTAAGTACAGATGTTAAATGTGTCAACTGCTTTACCATTCTCCAAAACACAATACCGCAGACAGAACAAAACCTATCAAAACTACTACCAAGAGAACAACAATGGGGTGACACAACTTGTTCAGGATGCCTGTAGCAGTAGGTGACCACCTGAAAAGTGTGTCCCACCACTTATGTCCTGCATCCTTTTCTACTCTTCTCTCAACACACAGTGAATTTCTTCAGCATTGTGGTGAACAGTTATCAAGGTTTTCTGTCCATTTACTCAAACCTCTTCTAAGATCTTGATCAAGTCTTGGTGTTGCAACAATTGCTTTACCAATGTGAGATTCATCCTGATAGGTGTGGGCAGTAATTCGTGAATAGGTGTGTAATTAGATTGTAAAAGTTGATGAGATATGACTGGTGCTAAATAACAAAAATCACATCCAGTAATTTTGACAATCAAAATTGTAAGAGTCGGTCCGAAGAACAGTTTTTGCCTCAACATTGCCATCAGGGACTTGGAGAATGTCCTGAGAGAAAACACTTTACAGGAGAGAAAGAACTGTACAGGGACTTGGAGAGAGACCCTGAGGTGTTGTACAGGGACTCTCCAACCTGGGACTACAGCGAGGTGGCGCAGACGCAGGCAAGTTCTGGTAAGCAAAGCAGGGACTTTTTGGGCCTGGGCAGTTAAGTCTGGATTGCGAAACAAAGGTGGAGATTGGCCTCAATCCATGGGAGAGAGGAGGGGTGAAGAAGCATAAAAGATGGTTCCTGACTGAACATCAAAGAGATCGCCCTGCCAAAGGATCACGGATTGCAACAGAGGACCGTCAGGATGCTGTTCGGGACCTGGGACCATAGGGACGCCTTTGGACCCGTGGTGGTAGCTAATCCTCTTTCCCCCTTTTTTTTTCTTTCATTTCTCCACTTTCTCTATCACATGCCGCTTTACAGGCAAAATAATGAAGTTACACTGTTTGATTGAATTATAACCCCTTGACATTTTGGTCACCTTAATTTTGCGCTTTGAGATCAAGGTAGACGAACCATCATGAGTCCATCACCGAATGGACCGTGACACCTGCTTATCTTAACAAATACCATTCTTGTGACTTAACGCCTAATAAGCACCTAAAACCTAACATTTGTGAACCTTATTAATTTAGTAAGTGCCTAAAATCTACGACCCTTATTTTTATTAACTGATTTTATTACTAATTGCTGATTTTAGGTATAAAAATCTTGTCCTGCTTGGACTAGCCCAAGAGCCATGGCATAGACTATCTCCCACTTTGTTCAAAGGCTTGCTGCCACCCAGAGCCCCACTCAAAATCATTCTTCTTCTGGGTCACCTGATAGAGAGGGTTCATGATGTGACTGTAGCTTGGAATGTGCATTCTCCAAAATCCCACAACCCCCAAGAAAGTCTGTGTTTCCTTTTTATTAGTTGGTGCATACATAGCTGCTATTTTGTTGGCCACATCCATTGGAATTTGATGACATCTGTCCTGCCATTTGTGCTGGTTTGACTGAAAATGGGTTAATTTTCTTCACGCAGTTAGAAACCTTTCTTTTCCATAGCTAGCACACTCATTATTTGGACTTAGTCTGAGAAACAAGACATAACACCCCAGCAAGAGTTAATGTTTTTAATTGCCCTGGTCTGAGAGCCAAGGACACACTGAGTGCTCTGCCCACAGGTGTGAGGCATCAAGGAAGGGGGGCATGGATGGGGCAGAGCTTGACTGACATCCAGATTGATCAATAAGAGTATTCCATCCCATTAGCATCATGCTAATTATTTAAGGAGTCAGGGCCTTCCAGTTGTCTATCTTGCTTCTTCTGCTCTTTTCTGCTCTCTCTCTCTCTCTCTGGGGCACAGCTGGGGGAGTTCTGTGTGGGACATTTAGTTCGGCCCTTTGCCATTTTGCAAAGGCCTCTGAGCCTTTCTACCTTTTTCCTCTCTTCTCTCTCTCTGGAATCGGCTGTGGGACCAGGTGCCGTTTTCTGGGACTGGCTGCTCAGCATGTTCGTGAGGAATTGCCTTGAGTATCTTTTATTTCTATTTTTTTTATATATATATATATATATTTACTAGTAGTATATTAGTATTTTCTTATTTTATTAAACTGCGTGTATCTCAATCCAAGTTTCTCCTTTCCCTTTTGATTCTCTCCCCTGTTGGAGGGGGGTTGGGGGAGGGGATGAGTGAGCAGCTATCATGGTTGTATTGCTAGCTTGGGTTAAACCACAACACCATTTTACTCCTAAAAACTAGATGTCCTGTGCAGTTCCCTTGACCTTACTTTGTTTTATAGTAAAACCAGCTTGCAGAAGAATGAGGATTATCTTCTCACCTTTCTCAAAGACTTCTGCTGCTTTGTCACCCCACACAATGATGTCGTCAATGTACTGCAGGTGTTCTGGAGCTTTACCTTGCTCCAGTGTAGTGTGGATCAGTCCATGGCAAATGGTGGAGCTGCATTTCTACCCCTGGGGCAGTAGATTCCAGGTGTACTAGACACCCCTCCAGGTGAAAGCAAACTGTGGCCTGCACTCAGCTGCTAAAGGAATAGAGAAAAATGCATTACCAATGTCAGTTGTGGCATACCACTTGTCTGTCTTTGACTCCAGTTCATACTGCAGCTCTAAAATGTCTGGCACAGCAGCACTTAATGGTGGCATGACTTCATTCAGGTGTGACAATCTTGAAGCACTCCCCTCATCCCAATTAAAACAAAGAATGATGTTATGCCTTAAACATCTATTTTTTGATACTTTGGGCAGAAAATATAGATGGCTGTGGAGGCAGACACCTTGTCTTTTCTTTCCCAAGGTTTTGTGCAATTAACAGTGTTGTTGTGAAGGCCTCATGGCCTAATTGGGATGATAGAGATGGACCACCTGTCAGACAACCAATTACCAGAACCAGCAGCTACCCCTGATGGGCAAAACAACTCACTTCTGGTCAGTACTGTGAACTTACCCCTAGTTCGAAGACCCCAGACCTATTTCTAGAAGAGTCTTCCTAATTAGTATGGAGAGCAAACAGAGGGAGGAGACAAACTGCCGTCTCCTATCCCGCATGTAAATGAACTGGGTTATAAAACGACCTCATGTGTGACATGAGGTGGTGGTGTGTACTCAAATCTTCAGTGCGTCCACCCCCCTCCAGAGGACATCATGGGACCAATCAACCTGTGGAGCAGGTTCTCTCTCTCTAATATCTTAGTTTTCTTTCTCTCTCTCTCTCTTTTCCTTCTTCTTGAACATATAAAGGTAACATCATTTTAAGTTCTGCTGCTAAAGTCTTGTTAAGTTTTGTGCTATATTAATATACTTTTGCAAAGTCACTAATTGCTGTAATTTGTATTCCACCAAGTGCTTTTAATAAATTCATAATTGAATTGGACCTCTCAAGTGACTGTCTGTCATTCACTTTGCATTACTGTGCAGAAATACCCAAACTCACACCTGATCTCACCGGGTGAGACAGGGCATGCGTCGCGTTCAGAGTTAACTCATCCCTAATCCCACCTGGTGGGACGGGACATCAGGCCATAATAGCCTACTGTTAGTCTCCACTCTCCATTGGACTTTTGCACTGGCCAAATGGGGCTGTTGAAGGGTGAGTGAGTCTTACTTATCACTCCTTGGCTCTCCAGTTGACGAATCAACTTATGGATGGGAATCAAAAAGTCTCAGTTAGTGTGATGTTACCATCGGTGCACTGTCATGGTAGCAATCAGCACCTGCTGGTCTTTGACCCTCAGCAGTCCTATAACAGAAGGGTCCTCCAAGAGACCAGGCAAGGTAGACAGCTGTTTAATGTCCTCTGTCTCCACAGCTGCTATGCCAAAAGCCTTTTGGGTCCTTAAAATACCCTCTCCTGAGGTAGTCTACACCAAGGATGCACGAAGCATCTGGGTTAGTCACAATGGGGTGCTTTTGCCAGTCCTTTCCAGACTCACCTCAGCATCTAATACAGTCAACTGTTGGGATACCCAAATCACTCCGGAAATGCTGATGGGTTCTGCCCCATCATAGTTTGATGGAATTAGAGTATATTGTGCCCTGGTGTCCACTAGAGCCTCGTACTCTCGTGGCTCTGATGTTGTAGGCCATTGAATCCACACAGTCCAATAAACCCAGTTATATTCCTCTCCTCCACCTGGCTGGAGGCAGGGCTCCTCTATTCTTGGTCGTGGAACTCATTGCCTCCTTTTGCAAGAATGAACCAGAAGTGCCTTCAGGAGGGTCAGAAGCAAGATCAGCTCTTCTGCTCTGTCTGGGGAACTGCCTGCTGGAAACTGGAGCAGCATTTTTCCTGGCAGAATTTCCTCTTGTGGTTGTCTTTCCTTTCAACTCATGTACCTGTGCCTCTAGGACTGAGGTAGGTTGCCCATCCCACCTCCTCATGTCTTCTCCATGGTCACACAGGAAAAAACACAGGGTGCCCCATTTTGAATGCTCTCTATATTCTCTCTCTTGATCAGAGAGACGCTCATTCAGAGTACCTGAGACCCTAGGTCTGTGGCAGATGCACTCAACTTCCCCCAGCCAAACCAGCAGCAGTTTGGTCCAGGCTCCAGAGGAGGTAAAGATCTGAGCCATAGCCAGGCGAAGAACTCCTTTTGGGAAACCCACAAGGAAGCAGAGCGGCGCACTGAACACTGATAAGTTGTGGGCACAGGGAGTCTCATGCATACCTTTCCTACTGTATGCAATTTGACTACGAGTCAACCACTTTATTCTATAAATATAACAGCCCCAGTAAGCCTACTTGGAGCTCTCTATGCTAAATAAGCTGGCTGTACGGTGATGGTTTTACTGCTCACAGGTCAGTGGATGAGCCCAATTTAAGTTTCATATTAATCATTTAGCTGAAGTAAATGCATACTAAATATAATGAATCATTTAGAAGTATAAAGTTGTGTGATTTTTAATATACTCTCTGCTTCATGTTACTTACTAAGCTGGATTTGCTGAAATCTTAAGCTGTAAAGTCCTGTTCATATTTACCAAAGGCAACTACAAACTACACCGAACACTTGCAAGATAAGGCCTGTTTTGCACTTCACTGAGAAGAAAAGGATTTATTCAGACAAAACAGCACCTACAAGGCTATGGACTATAAACAATATCTACAGCTAAACAAAACAAAGGCACATATGAGATAAGTGAAAAGGATTCACTGTGAAGCAAGAAGACCCCAAAGTGAAATATTGCTCTTGGGCTGAATCATGGTATGAATGGTCTGTAGAGATATATAAGTCTATGGTTTTCTATGCTTGGGTGGGACCTCTGCACAGCTACCCAGCTTGAGCCATCCCTCCTGCTATTCTACTCCATTAAATTTTTTTTTCTGAGAATTTTGTTTCCTGAAAGTCTGCTCTGCATATGGTTATGAGGCCTTGCCTGAAAGTTTGCCTCTGGAGTTCTAAAATACAGACTCTGGAGCGAACGGTTATCAGGGAGAGAAGAATCCTGAGAGTTTGCACCGTGACGGATACAATCCTCACCTGAAAGTCCACCTCCAGAGTTCCAAGACACAGACTCCAGAGCGAACGGTTATCAGGGAGAGAAGACACCTGAAAATTTGCTTCGTGAATGGGTACAGGCACCTGGAGAGAAGGTAAGGAGCATCCAGATTGGCGTATTCCCCCCATGCAGTAAATAATAGAGCGAACCTGCCACCAAACTCTTCTAAGTCGCACTTCTCTTTAAGAAATCTAAGCATTGTTCTGCAGTAAGCAGAACCCTAAATTACTCCCTTGTGACAAGGTCATACAGGTAGAGAGTGGAATTTGTCTTCAAAACACTGGAACTCTCAGGATAATTTTTCAGCTAGCACGTCTGGCAAGAGTGGGAGTAGCCATAGTACCTGTTGGTTTGTTACCCCCCTCTTAGCCCTGGGGGTGTTGCATACTGTTGAGCAGTGTTTGATAGATACTGGCCAGGGCCCAGCACAGTGTGGTAAGTTGTGCTTCTTTGTAATAGCCAGAGCATTTTCCTTTTAAATATTCTGTCACCTCATCAGGGTCCTGCAGTTGTTCAGGAGTGAAACTCCAAACCATTGGAGGTGAGAAATTCTCTAGATACCTGCCCATGTTTTCCCACATGCCATTCCACCCATGACCATCCAACCTCAGGGTAAATCTATGGGTGATATTCTTAACATATCCTTTTGTAATCCTGTACATGACCTGAGACACATTCAGGAGACATAGCAATAAGAGCATGCTAGCTTGAATATCCTCAGGGTGTTCAAAATCCTCAAAAACTGTTGCACCTTAGCCAGGGGAGAAAAGGGAGTTGAAGAAATGGGCAAAAATTCCCATCCTCCCCCCCATCTTCTCCACAGACTGAGTGAGATTACCAATCAGTTCCGAGACATGGTGCCCAAGGTACAGAAATATCAACAATATCTTATAAAAATACGAGTAAAGATGTGTAAGAAATGAAATCACGATCTCACAGGCTGATACCATATAGGACAGTAATATGATAAACCTAATCATTTACCCAGATGTAATAAACAGCACCATGGGGAATGCATATGGTATGTAGAAATTCAGATGACACAGGTACGTGGACAAACAAAGAAACCGTGACCACTTAACTGATAGAGTAAACTTTAACACACTCTGGTCAGCTCTGTTGTTATCCCAACCCTTTTATTTCTCTTGCCTCGCTCTCCAAAAAGGACCATCGTGGTTTAGCCCCAGTATCCCCCCAGCCAGCAGCTAAAACGATGTGCCACTCACTCACCCTTCCCCTGCCCCCGGTGGAATGGGGAGGAGAATCAGAAAATAAAGGCAAAACTTATGGGCTGGGATAAGAACAGTTTAATGAAACAGTGAAGAAAACAAAACAAAACAAAACAACAAAATAATAATAATAAAAAAACCCCACAAATAAGTAATAACAGCAATAATGAAAGAACCTACAAAAGTGATGGGCACACAGCGCAACCGGATCTGCATGGCGGTCCCACCACATGGCAGCCCCCTCTCTCCACAGCTGTGAACAGGCTCCTGCCGCAGGTTGCAATGAAACTCTCCTGTCACCTGGCCACAGCTTGATCTGAAACCAGTCCCCACCCCAAACCACGACTCGCACCTGAAATACAAAAGCACCAAACCACATGGTCGAAAAGGAGCCTACCCAGACCACCAGCACAAGAGAGACCATGCCCCTGACTTCTCACCATTTATACCTGTGCTTGACATTATATGGTATTGAATACCTGGATGTCCTGGCAATGGAGAAATTAACCCCATCTTGACTGACCCAGCACAAGGGAAAGGTATGCATGAGGCTCCTTGCACCCACAACTAATCGGTGTTCAGTGTGCTTCCTTGTGGGTTTCCTAAAAGGAGTTCTTGGTCCGGCTGCAGCTCAGACCTTTACCTCCTTTGGAGTCTGTACCAAACTGCTGCTGGTTTAGTTGGGATGGAGTTGAGCGCATCCATCGCACCCCACCACTCCGTAATGTTGATGTCACACCGTCCTGACCCAGTCACAGGTAGCAGAGGGGAGCCCCTGGAGGTGTCCAAGAGCTGCCACTGGTTCTGGGCGGGTGGATGGTAGGTGTATAGGGAGGTAGGAGTAGCAATGTCCGTTGTTGTGAGGTCCCTCCCGTCCAGGTGGCGTGGCAGGGATGAGCCAGACTGTCTTGCACCTACCGTAGTGGTGTGGCATCCTCCACCATGAAGCAGAAAAGTTGGGCCAAGACCTGTGACCACACTGGCTCGGTGCCACTGACTCTGAAGAGACCTCAGAGTGCAGTATTGAGGGATGAATTGGAGCAATGGCAGGAGACCTGCCTAAAGATTGCAGGTAAGGGTACGTGCCAGGGACAATGGAGTTTGTAGCCATATTGGTGGAGGTGACTGAGGTGGGGTCGTAGCAGTTGTGGAATAATTACTGAGAGGGTAAATTATTGAAAATAAATATGAAGAATGCACTCATTGAGAATAAAGCTATATCCACATCTTCAGCTGCACGGAGGGGAGGAAATCTGCTCTGTATGATTTCATCCCACACACCTGGCCTGCATTATTAATTGGTAGGTTTTTACCTTAAAAATCAAAGCGAGGGTTTCTAAACCAATCAATAACAAAGGTATATATGACTAGAGTCACTCAAGCTCCACTTAAACATAGAAAATAGTATAAAATACCCTAACAATAGAGAAAGGGTCGGAGGAAGACACCATCACTGAGAAGTCAAGGGAACAGCATACTCGGACTTTTGGGACCAGTCGATGGGCTGAGCCTATCTTCCCTGCCTTTAGGAGGATGCTTTTGGGTAGGATTTGTCCACTTAGTTATACCAAGTTTAGACTTCAAGCCTGTATTTTGTAATCAAATTAATTGCTATCTAGTAATCTTAGAATTTTTATATATATGGTACCAATACTTATTTCTTGCAACTAACATCTTATATTTTTACAACTAAAGTGTGTTTTTGCAGATAGTGTATTTATCAACGGCATCTAAAATAACTTGCACCTGTTGCTTTAATAAACCTCGTTATTTGTGGGTCTAGTCATGAGAATTTCTCATTGAATGCACCCAGACCTGTAATGTATATTATGCTATTAGTGAATCTGTGCAATGCGAAGATTCAATGATCGCAACTGGACTGCACTATTCATGAATCTAATTGTGCAAAATCAACGTTAATGTGCCCAGACCTATAGTATATGTTGTACTAGTCATGAATCTGTGCGACAGACTGGCTGTCAAGCATGATTATACTTATAGTGCTGACTTGAGGTTATTTGCATCACTCAGGAGTTCAACCTAGCTGCCTTGCAGGGGCCTTAACTTCTGCAGTGTAACGGGGGTGTGGTGTGGTTTGTGTGGAGTGCTTGGCATGGCCATTTGCTGCTCCGCGGTTCTGTGAGTTGCTGTGCAATTTGGTGATGGCCTGACTGCAGGATAGTTTTGTGGAGAAACATGACTGTAAGCAGTGTGCTGAGAGAGCAGTGGTTCGCAGCACCTCTGTCTGAGGTCCATCCGAGGGATGTGTTTAAAAATCAAACTGTAGAATTTATCCTATTATGAGATAAACTTTACTGTTTTTATATAAAAATGGTCCTGTAGTGAGTCCCTGCTTGGTATTTAGTTGTATCTTGATATATCAACATTTCTTTCTTTAAGGCCTTTACAGCAGATCCCTAGAAACACCAGACTTACTGAGAGTAAAGGAAAGGAGTCTATTTTGTATCATCTCTAGACTCACATGAATGTGATTATGAAATGGTAGCTCTCATTATTCTAAAAATATATTTCCACAGAATATTTTTGGGCTGAAAAACATGCAAAATGCTTTTCTTTCTGTATGCACACTGCAACTGGGTGTATGATTATAGCTTGCATAGACATTCTTGTGCTAGCTTTAGTCTCACTAGTTCATGTACCAGCAGCAGCAGCAAAGCTGTGGTAGCATAGCCCTCAGGGGTATATAGACTTATTTTGTACCTTGGTTGCTTGCTCAAGTTAGGTGCCTGCAGTGAAGGCCATGTTTCTATATTTATTATAATTTGCAATTGAAATCTATATAACCTACTGCAGTCATATCTTCTAATTGCAGTACAGATGTGGCTTTTAAGGCCTACTCACTGATTCTTCCGCTAGAGGATTAGAAAGATCTGCTTACTTTATGATAGTTTTAGGTTCAACAGGTTTGATGGTAAACTTCACCTTATTAATTACTCCATGGAGGAAAATATATGGAGAAAAACTGAATTAGCCTCAAGTTACAATGTTTCACACACAGACCGGAGATGCAAAGGGTAAGGAATACAGAGGTTATAATGATTACTACTGAATAGCCACATGGATTTTCAGTGTTTCATTAGTATCAATTCAGCACGTAATCAAAGTTACTAAGGCAAAATAAAAGTTATTATACTATGAAGGTATACAGGACATCAGCTGCTTACCAAAGATCTGCCATTGGTAAAAGGTGTCTCTGCCTCGAGGAGCAATCTTGAGAGGTGTCCCAACTCAAGGGGAGATCACCGCCATGTGGCCACGCTGCCTAGCAGGAAGAACTCAAAGAAGGCTCACCTAGGCTGTCATATTTATAAAGTGGTTGGCTCATACCCTGTTTCCCCAAAAATAAGCCCTAGCATGATTTTTCAGGATTTTTGAGGCCTAGTTACAGTTCATAAAAAAAGTCAATTTAAATAGCATTCAGGCAGCTATACATGTAAAAAAGTAATAAGTTTTGGAGCAAAAATTAATATAAGACCTTGTCTTATTTTGGGGGAAACAGGGTAGTCAAATCATACGTGGCAGGAAAGGTATGCATGAGACTCCTTGTACCCACAACTTTCTTTGTTCCTTGATAAATGAGTCTTAGAAAAGCCATCCACTATTCAAACGTCTCTTGCATGACTGGTGTTTGTCAAGGAGGCACCCCAAAGTCAGGAAGACAACAAGTTCCAGAACAGACTTTATTCTAGCCGGAAAAGTGTAGCCAATAAACTGACTAGAAACAGGGTTTATACAATTAGTTAGCACTCCAACAACATAAAATACAGGTTCAGATATCAGTTGAGGAGATTACTGGGGTACAACAACATAAGAATAATGAGGATCCACAACGTGCACGCATTCACTCACAAGAAACAAAACCGGAGGCCTCTCACTCCAGGGTACACACAAGAAATAATCACTCACCTGGGTTAGGCGAGGTCTTACACTTGCCTGGTTAGGCAAGGACTCACTCAGGGGTATATCCAGTAGAGAAAAATAACCACTCACACAAATGAGGAGGTGAGGCGCTCTCAGTCCTGGGAAGTCTCCTTAGACAGTGTCCCAGTCTAAGGAGAGGGCTCCAGTTCACAGACCCGCTGCTCCAAGAAGGCCACTCAAAGGGGGCCTTCAGTGGGGACCCCATTTTATAGTCTGGTCAGATCTGGCTGTGGGCATTACAACATAGTCCAGAAGATTTGCAGCTTCCCTGGGCACCTCCTTTGTTAATGACCCTGTCAATTGTCCAAGGGTCCCACCCCTCCTGCCCCACCAGCTGGTGGAGGTGAAGTCACCCTGCCCTGGGGTAGGGGAGGATGTGACTATCAGCACCTTGGTACCACCCTAGGTATGTACGTGGGGACACGCACAGTGGAGCTCAAAAGGTGGTAAAAGAGCCATCAACGGCCCCATTGAAGGCTCCAGATCTCAGGAGGATGTGTAACTGCCACGGTGTTCCAAGCTCATATGCATCAATACTCACTGTGTTGCTCTGCTCCTTTTGTGGGCAAGCTGGAGGAGTTCATGACTTGGCCATGGTAAAGGCCTTTGCCTCCTCTGGAGCCTGTACTAAACCACTGCCAGTCTGGGCAAGGGGGTAGAGTGCACCTGTCACACCCTTGCATTCTCAAATCACATGGAAACTGGCAACATGGGTTGCTTGACTTGTTTTCAATTAAGGCATTATATTAACAAAAGAGCTGCAGCTTTTAGGAAAACTACTTCTTCAAAGTGACTTGTTCATTTATAGGCCCAAAAAGCAAAGGTGGACTGGTTTCAGTTATTAGTCATTATTTGGAGGGAAGTTGTTAGTGTTTTTTTTGAATATGTAGAGTATTACTGTGCAGCACAACATCTGGTCTTTTGAGATGCATCCATGGTACAGAAAATTAACTAATGGCAAAATAATCTGATTTGAAAACACTATGGCTGACTATTTAAAAATAAAGAAATACCTAACTTAAATCTTGCTTCTGATCATTCAGTAGCCCTACCATATTGCAATAACAATATACAGTTGGAGAGAATGCTTGGATAGACTTGCATAAATGCATAAGTTCTCAGATTAATATGTATGGTTTATGATGGCACATAAATAAAAATTGAGACCACTGGACAGAGTAATAGGTGGGTTTTGCTTCAGAGAACTGCAGAGAAGGAGACAGGAGATGCAGAGTCTGGAAAGGATGCTAACACACTTCTGGCAGAATGGTCAAGAGAGATTACGTCTGACTAGCCAGTGCACATGGGAGGACCAGTTTCAGCCAGTAGGCATATGGCAGAAAGAGGCTAGTCAAAACCATAGATAATTCTCATGAATTCAAAGATCCATGCTTAGGTTATTGCATTGTACAAGCTGAATCTTTTGGTAGTTTCCCTAAAAGAACCCATGGCAAAGTGAAGCACTATGTGAGTATTAGTCTCCTCCTTGAACAGGAAGGGATCTCTCTTGCATAGTCAGAAGTCCTAGATGATGAGGTAGCTCCAGCTAGATCCTAATTTTCTTCACATTTCAACAAACCTTGGTTTTGGTAATGCTTTTTCTATGAAGTAGGATATAGTTTCTGCGGAGATGAGGAATGACGCGCACTGGGACGCAGACAAAGATGCACACACAGGCAGAGATCTTGTTAGTAGTGAGAGCAGAGCCGGGCAGAGCAGAGAGCTGAGCCAGGCTGAGGCCCTCTTTATTGGCCATTGACAATTTATAGGATTTACAGATACGGGCCTGGACTAAGATGTTACATAAGATGTTTTTCCAATAATTGTTATTAAAAACACACCACACTCATGTTATATTTGTTTCAGTTATGTTCCCACTCATTCACAGACCAGGCCCAAGGACATTCACACATCATATGCATTTGGGGGCGATCATCCAGCCTGAGGTACCATTCTCATGAGTCTGGGCTGTCACTCTTTACAATTATAAGAAACATACCTCAGCACAATCTGTCCAAGGTCCTTTATATTTTACTATGATCTAATTATGTTAGTACTATTTCTTTGACCGTCCAGATGGTCATGTTAGTATTGATCTTCCTTTATCATCCAGGTAGCTGGAACCGCACATCTTACTTTCCCATGTCTTTGCTTTCCCACAGTTTCTTCCCAGATTAATATGGGAGGCATTCCAGTGAAGCAAGATGTCATGATTCAACCTGAGCTAGCAATATAACCACAATAGCCGCTCGCTCACTCCCCTCCCACTCCCACCCCCAAATAGGGGAGAGAATCAAAAGGGAACGGAGAAACTCATGGATTGAGATAAACACAGTTTAATAAAATAACAAAATAATACTAATATGCTACTAGTAGTAATAATATATATAAAATGGAAATAGAATAAAAAGTAAAAGATATTCAGTGCAATTCCTCATGAAGTCTGCACCAAGCAGCCAGTCCCAGGAAGAGAGCACTCTTGTCCCAAACAGCTGATCCCAGAGAAAGAGAGAAAAAGACAGAAAGGCCCAGAGGCCCTCTGCAAAATGGTAGGATGGCAAAAGGCCGAAAAAATGAAACTCTTGAACAAAACTCTCCCGAACAGGTCTGTGGGAACAGCAGGACATGTGGTTCCAGCCACTTGAATGATAAAGGAAGATCAATACTAACATGACCATCTGGACGGTCAAAGAATAATACTAACATGATTAAATCACAGCAATAAGTCAAAACAAGGCAGCCTTGACAGGTTACACAGGATTGTGTGGTTTTGAAGGAGTGATAGCCCAGGCCAGTGAGAATGATATCTCGGGCCAAAACACCACCCCCAGGATGGATGTGGTGTGAGTGTTGGGCCTGGGTGTGTGTGTTTGGAATAATATTTTTTGAAAAAAACCATCCTGTTTAACCTCTTGGTCCAGGCCCGTATATGTAAAGCTATAAAATGGAGAAGGGCTAATTAAAGAAGGCTCAGCTCAGCTCTGCCCTGCTCTGCTCTCACTGCTAACAAGAACTCTGTGTCTGTGCATCTCTGTCGTTCTCATCACCACACAGGTCTCCGTCCTGGCTCAGACACAACTCTGTTCCAGCTCCGAGACTAGCTGGAATATCCCGACTCTCCTTAAATATGAAGCATGATGCTAATGGCATGGAATATTCTTATTGATCAGTCTGGATGTCAGTCAAGGACTGACTCATCTATGCCCCCCTTTCTAGCTGTCTCACACCTGTGAGCAGAGAGCTCAGAGAAGTCCTTGGCTCCCAGACACCAGCAATTAAAAATATTAACTCTGTCTGAGGTTTTATCTTCTTGTTCTCAAACTAAATCCAGACAGTGACTGTGCTAGCTATGAAAAAGAAAGGTTTCTAACTGCACGAAGGAAAATTAACTAATTTTCAGTCAAACCAGCACAGAAGATTAACAAAGACAGACTGTGTCCCAAGGCTTACTTCCCCCCCCCGCATACACCTTGATCTTTCATGAAGAGGCAGGCTTAATTACATCAGTCATTGCTATAGCGTTCAGACATATGCATCTAATGTTACCACTTTCTATAAGTAGAATTGGATTGTTCTTCATGTGGTGAGGAACAGCATAGGGATCTGTTTAGGATGCATGATAAATGTATAATCATATTTCCTGATTAAAAGTAAATATATTGAGGCTTTTTTGTATTTTAAACACAAATAGGCTTAAGCATCTAGCTACTACTTCATTTCAGAATGCTGAAAGATTTGCTTTCTGTTGAAGAAGGATCTATCCAGCTCTTGGTCAAAATTTTGAGAAACTTTTTTCTAAGTTTAATTTAACAGACCATGGTCCTGCTGGTAATGCACTGGTTTAACTCAAGATCATTGTTTAATTTCCGATATCTTACTATGTAAGTGGTAGGTTGTCACTTTATTTTGTCTTTATTTTGTCTTGTGTGGGTTGAATGGTTTCTGTTTTCTTTTTTTTTTTTTTTAGCTTCATGGTGGGTTCCTGCTTGAAACTTAGGCTGAAATATAGAGCAGTGTGTCAGACTGGAGAATAAGAGTTCAGGTGGGAAGAGTAAGAAACTAGAAAGGGGAGGTAGCCTCCACATTTACCCATGAAATAGTGCTTCTATGTGTGTGTTGTAATACTTTCAATAACTTAAGCATAATTTTGGATGAAAGATGCTCTGTTGCTGCAGATTTTTAGAGATACTTTTTGCGAGGGCGAATTATCATAGACTCCACACAATCCAATATGAATTCAAGCGAAGCCATTTATTACAGAAACAAGCCTCCTTATATATGCAGTTATTTCCTGATCACGCGTCCACGCTCCAAGCATGCATTAGCTGATTGTCCACGTGCCCAAGTCTCACTGCTGATAGGTCTGTTGATTTACATCGTGTTTTCAGCTTTCCAAGGTGGCCTTGAAATTCCTTTGGGCCTGACTAGTTCAATAACAAATCTCCATCTAATAGAAACCCATCCACACATTAACTTCAAGAAAATCCCTCAAATCTCCCACAGCTTTTTTGGAATAACAGGCTACCAGCTTACAGGAATAGCACAAATAGAGTGAATGTGTGTTGCTAGGAAAAATCTCATTCCTTAACCATTGTACCAATTAGTCTTTATAATCTGGAACTGTATTAACTTTCTTAAGATACACGTATATATAGTTTACATTGTATACTGCATTGTCATGGTTAAGTAAGCATGACTAAAGGATTCCAGCTCATTACAAGGAGGAGAAGGACAAGCCCTCACCCTGAAGAATAAAGGATACCCCTGGACTACCAAGATAATGCCAGCATCCTAGCCTCTCTAACACCACTATGAAACTCTCACATTATCTGGCATCACAGATAAGTAACTCCAGCAAGGCCGACTCCAGGGGCATCTAGATTGAGAAAGAAGCAGGTGGATGATAATGCCATAGAACTATAGTTGCTTTGTAAAACAGTAGCATGTGTGTAAGTAGTGATTGGTCAAATCATGTTGTTTCTGAATGCTTGAAAGGTATAAGAACCATGTGTAAAACCACACTTGGGTGCCCCAATTTGAATGGGACACCTTATGCACATGAATAAAAGAATTACTCTTTTAATTTTATGCTTTCTGTCCTAACCTCTCTCTTCAGTTGCCATGGACCAGTTGTGAAATTTTCATGACAGTGTCAGTTTTGTTTGTTGTTTTGTTCTTCTTTTTTTTTTTTTCTTAATGCAATCACACTTTAGTGTGTAACTGTTAATCTGTAATGAAGCATATCTAACTATATCCCCTCTGGAACCCATGGGTCTAAGAGTAAGCATTGAATATTTTTTATGCTAGAAACTTGCAAGTTTGTCATTTTAAAGGTTGTTTGATCTTAAAGTTGTGTTCATGCAGTCTTAAATAGAATGTTATGAACTTCTGCTTAAAGGAATTGGGATACGTTGTCAGTATTTATCATTTGACTTTTTTGTTTGTATATGTGTGTGTATATATACACACACATAAAAAAGTGGGGATATGCCTCATGCTGATTACCAAAGCCATTTTTGAAGTCTTCATTAACAGTGGGGAAGTATAAGGGCAGCTGTTAGTGTTCTGGTTTACAAGCAAAGTCTGTTCCCAGTCTTTTTCTTCACAGTTGGTGTGTTTTAATGGTCTTAGCCCCACCCCCTCCTCCCACTTTGATATAATTTGTCTTTCTTTCCTCTTTAGTGGAGGTAGTTTCTGAAGGAGCCATCTAGTGCCAATGCCCTTTTCCACAGTTTATTTGTTGTGTGTTAAGTCTGCTCAGGTAGGGAACTGGGATGCAGGGGGGCACTGGGGCCTAATCCATGATTGTGTTCTGTGTCTCCTCTAATTTCATCCCATTTTGCAACTAGATAGATTTTAAGAATTGCCAAGGCTCCTTTTATTAGTGGTTTTATCATTGCATAATCAATTGTGGTGGATATTGGGATATCAGTGGCTCCCCTTTGATGCACAGCTTATATGCAGGCAGCTTTTGCGATAGCCATAGGGAGCTCGTCAATAGATCTTATGTCATGGAGGGTTCACCTCATTCTATAAAGTTGGAAAGTAAAATGTGGGAAAGCAAGATGTGCAGTTCCAGCTACCTGGATGATAAAGGAAGATCAATACTAACATGACCATTTGGACGGTCAAAGACATAATACTAACATAACAATATATAAAGGGCCTTGGACAGATTACTTTGAAGTACGTTTCTCGTAACTGTAAAAAGTTATAGCCCAGACTCATGAGAATGGTATCTCGGGCCGGATAACCACCCCCAAGTGCATGGGATCTGTGAATGTCCTTGGGCCTGGTCTGTGAATGAATGGAAAAACAAGTGAGACAAACATCACATGAGTTTAGTGTGTTTTTAATAACAATTAGTGGAAAAACACTTTTTGTAAACATCTTAGTCCAGGCCTGTGGAGGGGTCTTGATAGATAAAGATTTGTTGCTGAATTAGTCAGGCTCAAAGGAATCTCAAGGCCTCTTCGAGAAGCTGAGAACAGAATCTGCTGTGAGAAAGAGGGGCGTTCCTCAATCAGCGGGGTCCTGGCGTGGCGTGAATCATCGGACGTATCATCAGTGAGACTCCAGCGCCTGGACAGCCCATGATACTCATTTAGCGAATCCATGCTTGGAGCGTGGACGCGTGATTAGAATATAGTTGCATATATAAGGAGGCTTGTTTCTGTAATAAATGGCTTTGCGTGATTCACATTGAATCGAATTGTTTGCTGAGTCCTTTTATCGCTCCAACACAACTATAACATCTATTCCACCAGTCCAATAAGCTACTTGGATGGTAATAGAGTGGCATTCATTTGCTGGGTCAGGTCCTAAATTTAAGAAAATTCCTGGACCCTAAAAGCCATTTTCTTCATTTCCATTCAGCATTATTTGATCACCACCACTTAGGCAGACTTGCCACAAATATTCTGTTACAGTTTGACCTGGTTTTCTGCCATATTTTTCTTGTAAATTTGCCAGTTCCACTGGATTCCAGGGAGTGATTCACATTTGATATCATGAAGCATGACCCTGAGGTCCTTGAGATTGTTCTGTTTTAATGATAGGTCTGGCTTCATATTCAGGGGGATCTGAGAAAGACAAAGAATCATCCTCCCCTGATTCACTGTCATCAGGGTCACCCCATATATTTCCGTCCCATTATTCTGGGGACACAATTTCCTAATCTGTAGAATATTAGGGGGTCGAGGAGCTCGCATAAGTATTATTTCAATTTTTTCCTCTAACTTTTTTTTCTTCTCATTTTCTTCCTGTAACTGTTTCTGAAGCTGCTCAGTTTTCACAGAATCACACAGAATCACAGAATGTTAGGGATTGGAAGGGACCTCGAAAGATCATCTAGTCCAATCCCCCTGTCGGAGCAGGAACACCTAGATGAGGTTACACAGGAAGGAATCCAGGCAGGTTTTGAATGTCTCCAGAGTAGGAGACTCCACAACCTCCCTGGGCAGCCTGTTCCAGTGTTCTGTCACCCTCACTGAGAAGAAGTTTCTTCTCAAATTTAAGTGGAACCTTTTGTGTTCCAGTTTGTACCCATTACCCCTTGTCCTATCATTGGTTGTCACCATGAAGAGCCTGGCTCCATCCTCGTGACACTCACTCTTTATCTATCTGTAAACATTAATGAGGTCACCCCTCAGTCTCCTCCAAGCTAAAGAGACCCAGCTCCCTCAGCCTTTCCTCATAAGGGAGATGCTCCACTCCCTTAATCATCATCAAGGACAATAATAATTCAGCAGCTTTTCTGCCTTCTTTTTCCTCCCTCAGATCCTGTTTTTCTCTCTTTAGGGTTTTCTTCTCTTGACAAGCAGCTTCAAGGCAGATGCTTAACATTTTGCAAATAATTCCCTTTCCATCCTTTATACAGCCCCTAACCACTTTTAGCTGTTCCTCCACAGCTTTCCAATCATGCCAATTATCACAGGCCCATTCTTCTGAGAATTTGCGACTCAGACTCACTCCATGCCTCTATAAGTAATCAGTGATATCACCTACCATCCTGCCAACTATGCCAATTTGTCATGGATGAGTGATTTAGGGTCCTGTTTGATGCAGAGCAGTGCTTAGATCACTTAAAGAAAAGTGCAACTTAACAGAGTTCAGTGGCAAGGTTCACTCAATTACTCACTGCATGGAGGAAATATGCCAAACAGAATCTGGTGAGAGTTGTTTTAGAGTGATTTATATGGGAATAGGAGAGGCAAAACGGTAGAGGGAGGCCCTCCCATTTAGTCTGGATCCTAGGTCTCTCAAAGTAAGCTCTCAGGCATCAAAGTTCGTAGAAATAAATAATTTAATGGAGTAGTACAGCAGCAGGGTCGGCTTGAGCTGGGTGCCTTTGCAGAGGTGCCAAGCATAGATGTCCCTGTGTAATTATACTCTTACAGACTATTTACTTGCCCCTCACACGATGATTCAGTCCAATAGTAATATTTGAGTCTGGGATCTTCTTGCTTCTCTTGGGATTCTTTCACTGTCTTCAGACAGACCCTTGCTTTGTTTAGCTGCAGACATTGTTGGTAGTTCATAGTCGCTTCGTGACGGCCTTGAAGATGTTATTTTGTCTGAAAGTGCAAAACAGGCCTTATCTTGCAGGTATCAATGTGTTGTCCCAAAAGGTGGGATCATTACCTGGTGTGCAGATACCAATTCATACACAGGGTCAAGATATTTGCTTTATTTACAGTTCTGCACAGAACAGGATGCTAGACGATCCTTCACAAAGCTAGCACACCAGAAGCAGACTCAGTTACATATTTATACATTTCAATTTTTAACCACTCCTATCATCTTATACGTATTTACGCCTACTCAAACTTTATTGGTCTAAACTTTCCTTGCTTCGGTTTAAAGGTACAGTCCACTTTTATTCTTCTACGCAGGCTCAGTGAGTAATGGGCTTTTCTGAGTAGGGGGCGTTTTTTGAGTTGGAGGTCGCAATCTCCCCTGATGCCTTTACCTTTCCCCTAGTTCCTATACCCTTTGTTTCAAACTTGGCAATCTTCTATCCTTTGGCCACCAAAACTTTCAATTCCTCGTTCGTCTTCCTTTTTATCCTTCAGGGGAGAGTTAAATTTCAACCAAAGTTTCAACTAAGCAAGCATCTCCACACAATACTAATCCTAAGGTCTAGCCAATAAATCATTACATTTACAATCATATAGCAGCAAAACCAATTGAAATTACTTATTCAATTATATCAAAATTCAAGAACCGAGGCATCGTATGATGGTCTGTAGTTGCTGTATTTTTCTTAAGTAGATACAAGTTTGGTGAATATGAGATGAACTTTACAACACACAGCTTAAGATTTCAAAAAATTTAGCTTCCTAAGTAAGGTGAAGCAGACCATATATTAAAAAAAAGAAATCATATGACCTTATAATTCTAAGTGATTCATTCTCTTTAAAACACATTTACTTAAACTAAATTATTAATATAAAATTTGAATTGGACTGATCCAGTGATCTGTGATTAGTAAAAGATCATTGTCCTACAGCTACACTTGGCTGGCAGAGAGACCTCAAAGTAGGCTCACCCAGGCTGTCATATTTATAGAATTAAGTGGTTGTCTCATAGTCAAATTGCATACAGTGGGAAAGGTATGCATGAGACTCCTCGCACCCACAATTTATCGATGTTCAGTGTGCTGTTCTGCTTCCTTGTGGGTTTCCTAAAAGGAGTTCTTGGCCTGGCTGCAGCTCAGGCCTTTACCTCCTCTGGAGCCTGTACCAACCTGTTGCTGGTTTGGGGGGAGGGGGGGATTGAGTGCATCAGTCACATGTTGACACTAAGCAACACCAGGATTTCTCTGCCTGTTTAGGAAATAGTACATTGCTCTGAGCTCTTTGAGAGAAGCTGTTGAGCACAACTAGATTATGAAGATGGACTTTAAGTATAGTGTGGCTCTTCTCTGTAAGAGCAAAATGCCAGCATTTTCAATGTTTTTCCCAGCCTACTGTATTTCACAGGAATATTTCATTTTTGATTGTTGGAGATTTAGACTCTGATCCTCATGAATGGATTTTTTTTAATCCTTTTTATGTCAGTCTGGAAAATAACATTTGCTTATGTTGCATCCTTCAGATTTACTCCTTTGTTTTCTTTTGCTATAATAACTTAAAATATGCTTTTTAATGTTTTTGTGTTCCAAATCTCAAAATACTATTTATTTGAATCTTTGAGAGTTTAAAAGAAAGAAAAGAAAAAAGCCCTTAATGAAACAGCTTACATTAGTATACTTATTACAAGGACAAGAGAAGGCTACATACTTCAGGCAGAACAGTTTGCTTTTCAGAATGATTTTTGAAAAGCTGTCTGATATTTGTTAGTTCTGCTGCAACCATGACATCCTGTTTTCAGCATTTTTTTCTAGAAAATTTCAGGTTATATGATATTTCTTTCTTCTTACTCTTTTCAAAGAAATTCTGCAGTCCAGTGTTCAGTAAAATAAAACCTCTGAACCTAGTATTTCTGACAGTACAGATATTACTAAAAGAGCTACCAGGTCTGCTGCAAGAAAAAAAACAGTTTAAAAAGCTGAGAATTACCCTCTTTAAAGATACAGTTACTGTTCATTAGACAAATACTTTGAGTTGGTGTACCCATTGCTCGTATGGACTTTTGCGACAATTCAATTCCTCTTCCTACCAATGAGAAACTAGTAAAGATATCTATATACCTATATATATATTTGTGGCAGTTGAACACACCCCGATAAGGTCCAGAGCTTTCAATATGACAGTTGATGGCTCTTTAGTACCTTTTGTGCCCCACTGTGGTTGTCCTCCCATACACACCTTGGTCAATGCTGACCGTCATGTCCGTCCCCTCTGGGGGCACAATGACTCCAGTCATGTACACCCCCTTGGTTGGTGGAGTAGGAGGGGCAAGATCTTGGTCAACAGACAGGGTCCTCAGCAATGAGGTGCCCCAGGCCCAGAAAAGCTTCTGGACCATGCTCATAATGACCACAGTCAGATCCAACCAGGCTATAAAATGGGGCCCCCACCGAAGAACCCCTTTGAGTGGTCTTCTTGGAGCAGCAGGACTGTGATCGAAGCCTTCCCCTTAGATCAGGGATGCTGTCAAAGAGACTTCCCAGGATTGAGACCCCTTACCTTCTCTTTCATGAGTGATTATTTCTCCTGGATATATGCTTGAGTGAGCTCTTGCTCTGCCCCTGGGCAAGTAATTATTTCTTCTGGATTCCCTTGAGTGAGAAAGGCTTGTCTTTTGAGTGAGTGTGTGCACACAGTGGATCATTATTCTTGTGTGATCATATGGTAATAATATCCCCAACTGGTATATCAAACCTGCAGTTTATTAAATGTTGCCAGAGTGCTGACTGATTTTGGATTACCCCCCCCTTCCCAGCTTGTATTGGTTTCACAGAATCACAGAATGTTAGGGATTGGAAGGGACCTCGAAAGATCATCTAGTCCAATCCCCCTGCAGGAGCAGGAACACCTAGATGAGGTTAAACAGGAAGGCCTTTCATGATTCTGTTCTTTGGTTTCAGTTTCAGTTCTGAATTAGTTGGCTTAAGCTTACATTTGCTTGGAGTTGTTTTGGGGTGTCTCCATGACAATTTTATTATGGTATGTACTGAGAATATCTAGAACTTTAAATCTCATGTTATTTGTTCATGTTACTGAATCTTTCAGCTCTTATAATTTTATAGTGATTTCTACTGTAAGAATTACTGAAGATGAGGTATTCAAGTAATAAAAAATCTTTCTTTACCAGACCGCTGACTGGAATGAGAGGAGGAAAAGTTGTTTACATCATTAAGTATTAGTTAATACTTCAAGTCCAAACTAAGAGGAATTAGATGGACAACTGAAATGCAGGAGAAAGAACAATCTGGCTGTGGATATTGCAAAGGTCAAGTGTATGTGTATACTGGTATGAGATACTGTAATAAGAAGAATCGTTGAGAATCTGAACTAAACTTGTTCTGTAAAGCTTAAGGAAATTTTAAATTTGGATGGATTTGTGCAAGGATGAAAGTACTTTTTGGCTAGGAAGCATATGGCCATACCACTACTATGTTGCTTCTGCAGATGCATGTGTGTGTTTGTTCATGCCCCTGTAGGACAGATCTCCCAGGTATTATCAAAGATGAGCCTGAGAGTCTAGCTTTGCGGTACTAGTTTAGGAGAATATAAACACCACTGTTCCCTTCTTGGTTTTGTCTTCCTTTCATGTGTGCAGACATCCATACACTATAGAAAAATTATACTAAACTGGCAAATGCCAGTTAAATTTAAGACCTACTTTAAGTGGCATAAAACAATTTCCAAGCAGTTTCCGGTGGTTACAAATATCAAGAATTTGTCTTGTGCTTATAGTGAAAAACTTTTTAATAGATCTATTGGTGCTGAAGAGACTTATTTTTGTTAGGAAGAATAAAAAGTGGCAAGTAACATTAAAAAATAGTTGTGACTTGATTTATAAACAGTGTCAAAATTTCCAAGTCCTTTTGCAGTTTCTTCCCCACAGGGCTTTTCTTCCCCCTGTCCTCATCTTTTGAAGGTAGCAGAAGTTATGAGAAGTCTTCTCTACTGGATGATGGAAATATAATAGTATATTTAATAGCAGCCTGCAAGAATAGACTAGTCAGAGAATTTTCAACAGATATAGAAATACCTTTTGATTCATATAAGAATATATATATATTTTTAAATCTTTTCCTGAAATGCATGCTTTACTAAATGTCACCATTTACTGCAAGGTGACACTGAAACATGGCAGAGGCTCTCTGTTAACCCCCCTCCCTCCTCACTAAGGAAAGGTAACAGGAGGAAAAGGGAGAGCGACTTACAAATTGTAAAGTTAAAAATGCTTTACTAATGCTACTAATAAATAGAGAAAATAATACAAAATATACAAAACCAATCTTGAATTTCCCAGCGTAGCCCAGCAGTGGCTCGCGGCAGACACTGGAGCTGGTGTTTCTCCAATGGCTGCAGGGCAGGTACTGGAAGTCCTGGGCTGGACTCAGTACTAAACCGGAACTGGATTCAGGGATGCAGGGCCTGGAACTAGGCCTAAGATCACAAGCAGAAATAGCAGAGTCCTCTTCAGATGCCAGCCATGGTCAAAGAGAGCGAGATTAGTTGATCTACCACTTTTATACAGTTTGTGATGTGTATGGGATGGAATACTTAGTTGGTCAATTTTGGTCACCTGTTCCGTCCGCCCCTCCTTGCAAATATGCCCCTCTCACTTACAGGACATGCAAAATTGCCATAGCAATAAGGCTAAACCCGAGCCTCTTCTGCATACCATTGCTACTGTTATCGGCTCCAGAGCAAACAGTATCTGAAAAACATGCAGCCAACTTCAGAAAAGTGCAGTTACTTAGAAGAACTTAGCTGAAAGGAAAATTAACTGAAAGAGAACTGGTCTTGTTTTAAACCAGGACACTAAAAAAAAAAAGTACATATACTCAGAATTAAATTATTCTTATCTTCGGCCAAAACAGCCATTTATGGCTAAATACTTTATTCTGGTTTTCAAAGGTGTACTGAAAGGATTGGAGATCAAGTTATTACAAAAAAAATATAGTATAAAAATGGTATTGTGTAGCTTCCTTTTAAACAGATCAGTATATCACAAAAGCCAAGAAAGAGGGATATGCTTTAATAATCTAATATGCTTTTGCCTTGCTGGGAATTTTAAAGCAGACTTCTACTTCTTTGTTTAACTGAAAATTGCCTGCAGCATTTCAGAGCTTTGTCTATATGTAATCTAAATCTAGCTTAAAAAACAACTTTACTATTTTTCCTACAGTCTGTATCAGAGAGGTAAAGGAGAGAAGGAAAAGGAATGCTTTACAGCAAATACACTTAATGAAATTATGGTATCACACTTTGAGTCTTCTTGCTTTTCTGTATGAAACAATTTTTTTTAATATTGTCTGTAATCACACCAGTTTGTGCTTTCTTTAGAATTTATACTGCTGTTTTTCTTTGAAGTATCATTTGTTTATTTTACTTTGTCCCAAATGTTTTCTTGAAATACTACTTTGAATACATCTTTAATTTTTTTCTCAAATGTATGTTTTATCATTTTAGCAGCCAATCCATCCCAAGGACTAAACAGTACTGCATTAACTTTCAAATAGGCAACCAGTGGTGAAGAGGATATTCAGGAATGAAAGGGATATCACTAGGAGTGATTTGATGCAGTTTAAATAAGAAGACTAAGCAAAGATTAAAAAGAATCTCCTCCTCCATAGTTGTAGAATAAAATGAACTGCCAACATGCCTGATAACTTCATAATTTGCTAAGCACTTCCTCAAACAAATCCAATAAAAATCTGTGTACAGTCAGATGCAGGTGTAAATACCTACCCTCTCTGTTATAAAGAGAGGTTGCGTGTATATAAAATGTGATGGCAATCACTTAGCTGCTGGTCACCAAAAGTGTGAAAAGATGGTGGAGCTTTTAAATACCTGAATCTGTGTTGCTCATTCAGAGTGGGCTCAAGTCTCCAGATGAGACTGAAACTAATATAATATTGGTACTCTAATGTTAAGTCACTGTTCCTTATTCTGCATAAAGCTTTTCATGAAGCTGCAGTATTGAGTACATAGTAAACATGCTTCAGTTTCAAGGGTTCTGGGCTTTTTTTTTGCCTAACTAAAAGCCACTTACTTGTTTTCAGTAGTAGCAGACTTTTAGTTGTTCACAACCAGTGGCTCTTAACCAGCTGTAATTGCTTTAAATCTGGTATAATTGTAAAGAGGAGGAAAAAGTTTACCATTTAAAGCAATGCTATCATAGTGAAATGTTATTAGTTTCTTTTCCTATCTTCAAGTGTTTTAGGTGAAACACTTGATATTACCATAAATAAAAGGTAATAAGTCTGTCCAAGTTTTACTAGTACATTTAATAACATTGCATGTCACTATTTTTTTAGCTTCCTTTGAGACATTAGTGAGTACAGTGCACAGAAAATGGAAAATAAGATTACAGAACCAATGAAATTGGTAATGAACTCAGTGGGAGGTATAGCTGAAATGAACTATTACAAAATAAATGTTTTTATTAAATTACAGCTTGCATCTATTAAAGAACAGCATATTTTTTAGAGGAATCAGAACTTAAGTTTTCTTTCACTACAAAACTGTCTTGAAACTGGCAGCATTTTGTTCCTACCAGTTTTCACATTTTGAAACCTGAATGTTAGGGAATGGCTTAAGGACAAAGGACATGCAGTTGTACGAGCAGAGCCTGTTCTGAAAGCCTTAGTATAAGTAGCAAAACTAGGCCGCAGTGGAGACTACTGACTGCATCAGCAGAATTGGCAAGGACACTGCGACCTTGGCAGAGTTTCATAGATAACTTTAAGAAAACATGCATAGCTAGTGAGCCGCAAGTAGGAGGACCATGCAAATGTAATCGTTAGAGCTTAAGCCAATTAGTGAGTGACAAGTAGGCATAATTATTGTAGACTCTATAAGTATGCGCTGTTTGAACTAATACAGTGAACTATGCTTTATCACTCACATTGAGTCGTCTCAGCTTGTTCCTCCGCCACTCAAACCTGAAAGCTTATTTCTCAGTGATGTATCCATGTCTACTAACTTGAAATTTATAGCTGTATATCCCTTGGATTTGATCTGTTACCACATAGCCTTAAGTATATGCACTGATTTGACAGAAAAGGAGTTAATTTTCCTGCATGCAGTTAGAAACCTTTCTTTTTCATAGCTAGCACAGTCACCGTCTGGATTTAGTTTGAGAAAAAGAAGATAACATCCCAGGACAGAGTTAATGTTTTTAATTGCTGGTGTCTGGGAGCCAAGGACTTCTCTGAGCTCTCTGCTCACAGGTGTGAGGCAGCTAGGAAGGGGGGCAGACCTTGACTAACATCCAGACTGATCAATAAGAATATTCCATCCCATTAGCATCATGCTTCATATTTAAGGAGAGTCAGGATCTTCCGGCTAGTATCGGAGTTGGAATGGAGCTGTGTCTTAGCCAGGATGGAGGCCTGTTTGGGAGAGTTTTGTTCAGGAGTTTCTTTATTTAGGCCTTTTGCCATCCTGCCATTTTGCAGAGGGTCTCTGGGCCTTTCTACCTTTTTCTCTCTTCTCTCTTCGGGATCAGCTTTTCAGGACGAGTGCTCTCTTCCTGGGACTGGCTGCTCGGTGCAGACAGATTTCATAAGTAATTGCATTGAGTATATTTTATTTTATATTCTATTTCTATATTCTATTTCTATAGATTAGTAGTAGTAGTATATTAGTGTTATTTTATTAAACTGTGTTTATCCACAAGTTTCTCCCTTCCCTTTTGATTCTCTCCCCTATTTGGGGGTGAGAGGGGGTGGGGAGTGAGCGAGTGGCTATCATGGTTATATTGCTAGCTCAGGTTAAACCACCTTGGCAGCAGTTATTATTAACGTAAGAAAACCCATAGTGATTGTTGCCAATAGTGGGAAGATCACTACAAGGCAAATGCTGAAGCAGACCAATTCTTACCCTGGTGGACTTGCTCTTTCCTCCATCAGTACTTTGATACCATCCCTCTTGAAGGACAGCCAGGCATTCCCTTGGTTTCCTTCGCAGTGGAAGGGCTCAGCCTCCTCATCATCCCTCCTTCAGTTTCCCCACTAAATCCACCTGAGTTTCTGCCCAAGTTTGAGTTCTGATGTAACCAGATGAATCTTTCAATGCTCTTCTCTACATTTCATGTTTCTAGGACTGAATTTTTACTTGCTACTATTGATAGGTAGGAGGCCTTTGTCCTTCTGTCTTCACATGTCCAGAGCCTTTCGTAGAGTCTTCTGCTCCAATTCCTCTGCAGGAAAACAGAAAAGGTTCTGCTGTCCACATGCAGCAGCTTTCCAAATACATTGCTGGTGGCTTGCAGGCCTGCTCCAGACAAGCAGGAGAGACAAGCTTCCTTTCCAAACAGCACCTGTACATCCCTCAGCTCCTTGCTTACACCTACAGCTGGCACCACTTTCTGCAGGGCTACACATCATACAGCAGAGGAAGCTCCAAATTCCTGACAAGGTCTATTTTCACATGCAAAGATTCAATGTCAGTTGCTGTGTATCAAGAGAGTAATTTGTGCCAGAGATTAGCGCTAGTGACTAAAGTAAATGAAACCTTAGGCTGCATGAGTTGTACTTTAACCTTTGTTTTTATCTATGGAAATGTAACCGGTAGGTAAGGAAGTGTAAGTAAAACTGTAACTACAGGATGTTCTGTAACAAAAGAAAAGGAAATGTCTCAAGACACAGACAAAAGAGAGCCTGGATACAGCAAGAGCGAATCAGAAGAGAAGATCCCAGACTCCATGAAGAGGGCTGGATGAACAGAAGTGCCATTAGGAAATCAAGTGACCTATAGAAACTATAAAATCTGGTAATAATTGACAGGCAGGGCCCTTCTTCAGAGGCACCCATCTTGAGCTGTAACTACTATTCCATATTAAACATAGTAGAAGAAGGAACTTTGATTCTTTTATTAAAGCAGAACCTAGGGATGAGCTCTGTTGAGGTGACATCCACATAATTCCCACCATGGTCTAGGTAGCAGCTGCATAATTCCTACAACTGACAAGCAGCCATGCTCCCTCCCCAACCACTTTTTTTTATCCATAAGTAACTTGTATCCCCTCATCAGTTATGATTACACCCTCAGGAGACAAAGTGGCATTGGACACATGCCCCACCTTTATGCTACAGAGTAAGCAGATAATTAAGGCTTTTCAGCCTCATATGACTGGAAACATAAACCAGTGCCAGAATACACTCCTCACATATGTTTCTCAAATAATACCAAATATTAGTAATAGTTCTTTATCAGCCTACATTTGCTAGATGTGAAGAAACAGTTGCTGAGATTTTAACAAAAAGTAATCAGTTGTCATTTTTTTCTTCAAGTTCATGCTTTTTGTCCGTCTTCACACTAAGTTAAAAAAAAAATTTAAAAAAGTGAACTACTGTCTAATGTTTCTCTTTCCTTATTTTCAGAGTTCATTACCTCCTCCCTCACTGATCAGACATTTTCCAGCCTGGGCTCTTCTTCCACTTCAGTGGAAACATCACTGAAAAGATTACTAGATTTTACTTTTCCATGATAGCTGGGGCTTTCAAACCCTAGAAGTCTTTGCTAGATCCACAAAAAGAACAAGGTCCTTGCAATAAGTATCAAGAAATATCAAACAACTCCCTGCTAAAAAGCACAGAATTCCCAGATTAGAATATCACATTTTTACTTCTGGCTGGTAGAAACCAAAAATAAACCTATACCTTTTTTCCTCTGCTATTTTTACCTTTCAGCAAAGTTACCCAGCTGATTCATTACCTAATACGAAAGTCTTAATATATTTAATTCAAATTCTAACTACTGTACACATCTAGACAGAGCTACCTTTGCCAAAAGCAGACAGCAGCTTATTGTCTTCTCTTACTAGCTGAAGATTTAATGCATTATAAATTAAGTTCTAAGTAATAGAACTGAAGTGTAGCAATTATTAATGCTTCCAGTCAAAAGTTTTCCCCCCCATACAAACTTATTTAGTAATTGCCCAGCATGTATTACTAAAAGAGAAGAGCTCTAATTCCCTGATTGTTACTCAGTGATTGAAAGGTACTTGTTCTACAAAGATAACCATGTTTCACATTCAACTGTTGACACCATGACAATGAGTCAATGTTACATTATTTTCAACACTACATAAAATATATATATAAATGTGTATGAGTGTGTTGTCATTATCACTTAAAAGAATTAATCCAGTCTGCAATTGCTAAACTAAAGCTACGTAAATCCTTTCAGTTTTAGGTCAGTCTGACAAAAATAAGGGTGACTTGCAAAACGCCTAATCAGAGAGACTGACCTTGCAGCTTTAGACATTTGGAAGCCCACACAATTAGTTGAGTTTTGCTTTAACACATATTTCAAGACTGTTGGATAAAGTGTCCTTTAGCTGAACGTTGCTCATTATACATTAAAATGAATATGTAACCAATATGCAAATGTGTAACCAACTGGCTCTTTGGAGTGTGAATGTAGTGATAAGATTTTGTATATAACGGCTGTTACTTTTCTTTCTGGTGTGCTGGCTTTATTCCAGTATCCAGACTTCTGTAACTCTATAATAAACAATATCTCATCTTTGTGTGCTACAATTTGGGGTTTTTTTTTGCACACTGGGTGACAGAACTCTGTTTTTGGGACAAATGTGTCTATACATGCATGTGTGCCTGTGAAAGTTGAGAAAAAAGCAAGAATGGCTTGAGCGTTATGTAAGAATCATCTTCATGACATATGGGTATAAGGACTGTGGATTTTGTTCTTTCAAGCTGTTGTGGGCTAACCCTGGTGGGCAGATAAGCAACGCACAGTCATTCACTCACTTTCCCTCCACCCCCCACCCTCAATGAGACATGGGAAGAGGAAAGTAAGATTAAAGATGAGAAAGCTTGGGTGTCAAGTATTTAATCAATAAGTAGAAGAAGAGGGAAGAAAACAAGTGATAGAATCTACCCACCGCTTCCGGTGGGTAGATCAGCGCTCAACCAGTTCCCAAGCAAAAGATGGCTAACCCCCTGAAGCCTCTTCTTTTCCCTTTTATGGCTGAGCATGATATTAAATGGTATGAAATATGTCTTTGGTTAATTCAGGTCACCTGCCCAGATGTGTCCCCTCTTAGCCTATTGCACACATACCCCATCCACACCGCAATCTATTCTTGGGGGGGGAGGGGGGGGAGCACAGAGTAAGAAACAGAGAAGACCTTGATGCTATGCAAACACTGTTCAGCAAAAGCTAGAATATGTGTGTTATTGCGGCGATTAGGAACGACGCATACCGGGACGCAGACAGAAATTCACGCAGAGGCAGAGATCTTGTTCAGGAAGGAGCGTAGAGCCTGGCCAAGCAGAGAGCTGACCTAGGCCTAGGCTGCCTTCTTTATTCACCATTGACAATTTATAGGATTTACAGGTACAGGCCCGGACTAAGATGTTTACAAAAGGTGCTTTTCCACTAATTGTTATTAAAAACACACTGAACTCATGTGATGTTTGTCTCTTGTTTTCCACTCATTCACAGACCAGGCCCAAGGACATTCACACATCCCATGCACTTGGGGGCGGTTATCCGGCCCGAGATACCATTCTCACGAGTTTGGGCTATAACTTTTTACAATTATGAGAAACGTACTTCAAAGTAATCTGTCCAAGGCCCTTTATATATTATTATGTTAGTATTATGTCTTTGACCGTCCAAATGGTCATGTTAGTATTGATCTTCCTTTATCATCCAGGTGGCTGGAACCGCACATCTTGCTTTCCCACATTTTACTTTCCAATAGTTATCAGTACTGGTTTCATCACAAATCCAAAATATAGTACCTTACGAAGCTACTATGAAGAAAATTAATTCTATCCCATCTAAAACCAGTACTCAAGCCCGAAGGCTCTGCCTACCTTTCTACCACAGAACCATCGAATCATCATAGAATGATTCTGGTTGGAAGAGACCCTCAGGATCATCGAGTCCAACCATAACCTAACTCTAGCACTAAACCATGTCCCTAAGAAACTCATCTATATGCCTTTTAAACACCTCCAGGGATGGTGACTACACCACTTGCCTGGGCAGCATGTTCCAGTGCCTGACAACCCTTTCCATGAAGAAATTTTTCCTAATATCCAATCTGAACCTTTCTTGGCACAACTTGAGACAGTCTCTTCTTGTCCTATCAACTGCTTCTTGGGAGAAGAGACCAACACCCTTCATGTTACAGTCTCCTTTCAGATAGCTGTAGACAGCAATAAGGTCTCCCCTCAGCCTCCTTTTCTCCAGGCTAAACAGCCCCAGTTCCCTCAACCACTCCTCATGAGACTTGGGTGTATCCTATCTGGCCCCCTAGACTTGTGGGTGTCCAAATGGTGTAACAGGTCACTAACCATTTCCCCTTGGATTATTGAGGCTTCATTCTGCTCCCCATCCCTCTCTTCTGGCTCAGTGAGCTGGGTACCTGGAGCACAACTGATCTTACTATTAAAGATGGAGGCAAAGAAGGCATTTAGTATCTCAACCTTTCCCTCATCCTCTGTCACTATGTTTCCCCTCGCATTCACCAGAGGATGGGGATTCTCCTTAGCTCTCCTTTTGTTGCTGATATATTTATAAGCATTTCTTGTTGCCTTTTACAGCAGTAGCTAGGCTCAGCTCTAGTTGGGTTACAAATTCTCCTTCTGTTCCTAAGTTCCCTTATGAAGGGAATGGAGGCCAAATATGCAGATCAGATCCAGTTCCTAGGGGAGTCTGCTGCCTCCCTGGGGCCAGGGTTAAATATGTGAAAACTTCCTGCCCTGGTAAGGCCCTCAGATTATTATGCGTTATTGATTTTTCAGGTAGGCAGTGATGAAGTTGCAAAAGGAAGTCCAAGGGCAATCAAGAGTGACTTCAGGGCCTTGGGACAACTGGTTAAGGGATCAGAACCATAAGTTATGTTCTCCTCTGTTCCTCCAATTGAAGGGAATCACAGAATCACAGAATGGTTGGGGTTGGAAGGGACCTCTGGAGATCAGCTAGTCCAACCCACCTGCTAAAGCAGGTTCACCTAGAGAAGATTACACAGGAATGTGTCCAAGTGGGTCTCGAATGTCTCCAGAGAAGGAGACTCCACAACCTCTCTGGGCAGCCTGTTCCAGTGCTCTTTCACCCTCAAAGTAAAGAAGTTTTTCCTCATATTGAGATGGAACCTCCTATGCTTCAGTCTGTGCCTATTGCCCCTCATGATATTGTTGGGCACCACTGAAAGGAGTCTGGTCCCATCCTCTTGACATCCACCCTTGAGATATTTACAAACATTGATGAGATCCTCTCTCAGCCTTCTCTTCTCCAGGCTGAAAAGACCCAGCTCTCTCAGTCTATCCTCATAAGAGAGACGCTCTAGACCTTTGATCATCTTCGCAGCCCTCTGCTAGACTCCCTCCAGTAATTCCTTGTCCTTCTTAAACTGGGGAGCCCAGAACTGAACACAGTACTCCAGTGCAGCCTCACCAGGGCAGAGTAGAGGGGGAGGATAACCTCCCTCGACCTGCTGGTCACACTCTTCTTAATGCACCCCAGGATGCTGTTGGCCTTCTTGGCCACAAGGACACATTGTTGACTCACGGTCAACCTGTTGTCGACCAGAACTCCCAAGTACTTCTCTGCAGTGCTGCTTTCCAGCAGGTCCACCCCTAACCTGTACTGGTGCCTGGGGTTATTCCTCCCCAGGTGCAGGACCCTACACTTGCCCTTGTTAAACTTCATCAGGTTCTTCTCTGCCCAGTCCTCCAGCCTGTCTAGATTGCACTGAATGGCAGCACAGCCTTCTGGTGTGTCAACCACTCCTCCCAGCTCATCAGCAAACTTGCTGAGGGTACACTCAGTCTCTTCATCCAGGTCACTGACGAACAGGTTGAACAGGACTGGACCCAGTATTGACCCCTGGGGAACCCCACTAACTACAGGGATGGTGACTCCATGTCGCAGATGAGTGATTTAGGGTCCTGCTTGCCGCAGAGCAGTGTTTACACTTGATCAACGGTTAATGTCTAAGAGACATAAAGGGTAAGGGAAAACAGGTAAGGGTAAATGGGTAGAGGGAGGCCCTCCCGTTGAGTCACAAGGGTCAGAATGGACCCCCTTGCTTTCTAAACTCCTTCTCAGAGAGGAGCCTTGGTGCAGCTAGATCCAAATTTAGCCCCAGACTTGATCAACAATTCATATCTAAGAAACATAGAAGGTAAGGGAAAACAGGTAAGAGATAATATGTGTTTAAGGCCAAAGGATTATATGTGCACATCTGATTCTTCATAGCGCTTGGCTAGGATTTCAAAGTTTCATCATTTTGCATCTCAAACTGCTTACCTCCCCTCTAGGGCCCTGGTGTCAGGTTGCTCTGAAGTCTGGATCCTCGAAGCAAGGTCTCAGGCACCAAAGTCCACAGAAATTAATAATTTAATGGAGTAATACAGCAGCAGGGTTGGCTCGAGATGGGTGCCTTCTCAGAGATCCCAGCCAACCATAGATGTCCCTGGGTATTTATACCCTTACAGATTATTTACCCATCCCTCACATCATGATTCAGTCAAATAGTAATATTTGAGTCTGGGATCTTGTTGCTTCACATTGGATCCTTTCATTGACCTCAGACAAGCCTTTGTTTTGCTTAGCTTTAGACATTTTTTATAGTCTGTAGCTGCTTTGTGCTAGCCTTGAAGGTGTAGTTTTGTCTGAATGAATCCTATTTGTTCAGCAAAGTGCAAAACAGGCCTTATCTTGCAGGTGTCCATGATGTTCTGTAACTCCTTTGTTTTCATTAAGTAGATGCAAGTTTGGTGAATATGAGTAGAACTTTACAACACACAGCTTAAGATTTCAGAAAATTTAGCTTACTAAGTAATGTGAGTCAGACAGTATATTAAAAATCACATGGCCTTGTAATTCTAAGTGATTCATTCTATTTAAAATACATTTACTTCAGCTAAATGATTAATATAAAACTTAAATTGAGCTCATCCAGCAATCTGTAAGTAGTAAAAGATCATTGCCATACAGCCACGCTTCTTTAGCAGAGAGAGCTCAAAGTAAGCTCACCCAGGCTGTCATATTTATGGAATAAAGTGGTTGTCTCATAGTCAAATTGCATACAGTGGGACAGGTATGCACAAGACCCCTTGCACCCACAACTTATTGGTGTTAAGTGTGCCATTCTGCTTCCTTGTAGGTTTCCTAAAAGGAGTTCTTGGCCTGGCTACAGCTCAGGCCTTTACCTCCTTTGGAGTCTGTACCAAACTGCTGCTGGTTTAGTCGGGGGGGAGGGATGACTGCATCCATCACACTCCACCACTTCCCTGGGTAGCCTGTTCCCATTCTTGACAACCCTTTCAGTGAAGAAATTTTTCCTAATATCCAATCTAAACCTCCCCTGGTGCAACTTGAGGCCATTTCTTCTCGTCCTATCACTTGCTACTTGGGAAGAGACCAACACCAACGTCACAATAACCTCCTTTCAGGTAGTTGTAGAGAGAGATAAGGTCTCCCCTCAGCTGCCTTTTCTCCAGGCTAAACAACCCCAGTTCCTTCAGCCACTCCTCATAAGACTTGTTCTCTAGACCCTTCACCAGCTTCACTGCTTTTGTTTGGACACACTCCAGCATCTGAATGTCTTTCTTGTAGTGTGGGGTCCAAAACTGAACACAGTATTTGAGGTGTGGCCTCACCAGTGCCAAGTACAGGGAGAGAATTTCTTATTGTTCCTCTGTATCAGGGCCCTACATATTAATTGCTATTCTTCCATTGCCTTCACAGGAAGGGATGTCAATTCATCTGCATTATGGACATGATTATCTCATTCTGTTTGCTTCCTTCTGGAACATTCAGTAGCTGGCTCAGGTGAGCTATTTACATAAAAAGTAGAATATTACTTTACTAGTACTAGTGATCTTCATTTTAAAGGACTGAAGCAAATGTCAAATGAAATACATTATATTAGTGAGGTGTACTGCTTTAAGAAATGCAGAAACACAACATAAAATAAATTAAGTACTGCTGTATCTGATAAAGCCAAAGCCTTCCTAGTTTCAAGTATTTCTTAAGGATTTAGTAAATGAGGCACTGGGGTTACTCTGAAATGTAAAAATCAAACATACAACATATATTTCACAATTTTACCAGATAAAGCCAAATCAGTGTATGCCACTGTATTTTCAAATTATTCCTCTTTATTACCAAGTCTTTCATCATTCAGCTGCATGTTTTTTTTTCTCATGTGGACCAAATAAATGCTGATACAAATCCCAGTTTACTGTTTGGGTTTCTTTAATAACTAATTACTAAATACTAAAATTAATAACTTTTAGAAACTTTGAATAAAATGTATTAGATAAACCTCAAACTTTCTGACTCACACAGACTGGTTAGAGCTCATAAAGCAATGGCAATCTGGAGCTAGATCTGTATAATTATTTGGCACGTAACTCCTATTGATTTCATAAACTTTTGTGAATAGTGGTGCCATACTCAATGGTAACATGTTAGTAGTATAGGTCAGGCTGTCTAGCTGGAAGCTTATAAGACAGTCCTGTATGGACTGTGTATGACCAATGTAAAAGTTCTTTGCTGGGCAAGGAGGGCAATAAGGATGCTTAGCATAGAATTACCAAGAGAATTTATTCTCTCATATAGCATTGCCCCAGCCTAATGCATGGAGGACCCTGATACAGAGGAAAGCAGGGTTTATATGTTACAGTTCAGTTGTGCAGCCTAATCAAATCACTCATGTTACAGGGTGGGTTAATAAATTACTCTTGCTCTTTTAATCCGTATGCTCTTCCCCCATGCAGATGGTGTAGATGGCCATGGTTATATGCCTGTTTGTTTGTCTTTGGGTTTTTTGATTGTTTGTTTTTTTAAGACAAATTTCTTATTGTTTTATTGTCAGTATGGGGTGTTCTCAGCAGGTAAGAGCTGGCTTAGGTTGGGTCTTCAGGTCACATCAATGCCAAGGTAAAAGCTCATAGACTCAGGTAGTGTTCATTCTTCTAAGCAAGTCATATTACAGTTAGTGCCTTGGCTTTCATACCAATCATCACAAAACAGCATTAGACTAATTGTTAGTGTATGATCAAGCAATTGGACAGAGCTGTAGATTATTTAAACATGTGCGTGCAGGAGCAGAGCTGGCGATTCAGCGTGGCTTATCACTATTAGAGTCTAGTACCTAAACAGGTATTTCTCCATACGTTCTGGACCCCCCCAGCGATATCCCGATACCGCAGGGAGGCAGCAGCCCACAGGAGCCCACGAGCGGCTCCAAGCTCCCTGCTCTGCGTCCTTAAAGGCGCGACCTCGCGCTTGCCGCTGCAGCGCCCCACAACGGCCACCGCATACCACAATGACCGCGCTGCCGCAGCCTCCATAGCGCCCGTTCCGGGTCTCCCGCCCTAAACACATCTCGGTCATGGCAGTAGCACATCCCGGTGCCGACTTTCCCCCGCTCCTCCCGTTGCTATGTGCAGTCCGCAACTACTCCCCGCCTCTAGAGACGGAGTTGCAACAGAAGCCCTCTGCGATAGGGCACAAATCCACACAAGCAATGAAATCTCAGTGCTTTCTGGGCGCTTTCTAGCATCTCTTCTGCATGACAAGCACCGAATACCCGAGCGGTGGCTGGCCCTTTAAACCCCACACGTGACGCGCCGCGTCCAGAGCCAAATGCGCCAGAGCTGGTTCACCGAGCGCCCAAACGGCGAAACAAAAACGCGCGCCAAGCTACAGCAGATGAACAAGCTCCTCCTCACTCGCCCGCCCACCGTGGTAGGCCAATCAACAGCCAAGCTGTGCCTCCTCAGAGGAAATGAGTTTTAGTGAGGCAAAACACCCCCAGCAGTCCACTAGCCCAGTCAGTTTCAAATTCTACCGGTCGGCCTGGCGCCTGGCCCATAGAGCGACAGAAGTGAAGCCGAGTTCCGGTCTGTTCCCGCCCACAGGGCAAAGTCGTTGGTGAGCGGGAACTGTTGCTCCGTGACGTCAGCGCCTGGTTCGGTGATCGGTTACGCCCAGGCGCGAAATGTAACGCGGGAAAATCTCGGGTTCGGCCTGGGTTGTGCAAGAGTAGCTCTTCCTCAAGAGTCACCAGGACTGGGACTACAAGTGGAGACCAGCGCCGCTTCAGAAAGGTGTGGGGAGACTGTAGCCGTCACAGATTTTGCGACGATGGTAGCTGGGAAAGGGGGGTGAGGCCCCGAGAGGAGTCGCCATCCCTGGCGATAAACAGCTGGGGAGTGACAAATGGTGGTGATTGCAGGATTTCTATGCCTTCCCTGCCCTGGGACGTAGACTGGGAAAGGGGAGCTGAGCCGTTGTGGAGCTTCCCCGCTCCCTCTTCTGCGCTGGTGTCTGCGAAGTAGTGGTGATGGTGGAGAGACCACCGTCGGGTCCCTTGGTGACTTTTTGCCAGGACTCCCCGAAGCGCGTCCTGGTTTCCGTTATCAAAACCACCTCGATCAAACCGCTCTCCCGAGGGAGAGATGAGGAGCCAGCACCCCCCCCGGTCGTCCCCATCAGCCCCGGCTTCAGCGACTTCATGGTTTACCCCTGGCGCTGGGGAGAGAACGCCCACAATGTGACTTTTAGCCCGGGTGGCTCCGCCACCCCTTCATTCGTCCAACAGCCTCACGGGGGGCCAGCCAGAGCCTGCAGCGGGGAAGAAGAGGCGGGTAGCCCAGGCACCAGTAGCAGCAGCAGCCACCTCAAGGTGAGTGTGGCCGGGACAGGCCAAACAGCCGGGTACGATGGGGTGAACTCCGCTGCCCCTGTGCGTGCAGCCCGGAGTCGGTGGGGTGGTAAGAAGCCTCACTACGGAAGGGCAGAGACGCAAAGTTAAAGGGTGACGCGCCGAGCATTCCTTCCCTATTCTCAGCGTCTTGCTCCTCCTGGCTAATTGAAGTCACTTCTGATGACACTACGGCGCGGCCAACCACATGGGGGGGCGGAGGGGGGGAGGGGAAAGAGGCGAGCCGCCTTTGAGGGTCCCCGAGGGGTGGGATGGGGGCGGAGCCAGCTGCAGAGGGATGACAACCTGCCAGCGGCCGGGCATCAACCCACTGACAGCCCTCCAAACCCCTCAAAACATCAAAACCGACCATACACTAAAAACTTCCTGTCTCAAAACCAAAAAACTCGAACCCACAACCCCTCAAAAAACCCCAAACCCTGAAATGCTCCAGTCCATAGAACCCACCACAAACCAACCTCTGCCTCCCAAAAACTTCAGGACTCCCAAAACTGGTAAATCATACCTAAACGCAGAAAACCCACAAATTACAACTGCCCCAACCCCTCCTGCCCCAAATCCCTCAACCCTGCCAAAATCCCAACAAAACATCCCAACCCCCTGTAAAAAGGCCAAACCAATAACCCACCTCCAAAACTTAGACCCACCTAATATACCCCTCAACCCAATAAACCCACCCCTCTAAACACAAAAGCTTCCCTCAACCACAGAACCAGAAAATCCACAAAATGACCTGAAAGAAAAATGCTCCAACCTGGCCTCATGAACTGGGAGAAGGCAACCCCCTCAAAACACACTACACAAAAAAGTGTGTCAAACCCTGAACCATGAGGAGGCAACTACCCTAAAATGCACCGCATGGAAAAAGTACACACCCCCCAGCCCCTTCAACCCCAAGAAGACAAAACACTCTCCCCAAACTGTGCCATGTGAAAAAGCGTGCCGCTCCCATCTCTTCCTCCCCTCATCCTCCCCATCCTTGTGTTGTCATTCCACTCCCTAATTGTGCAACATGAAAAAGCACACCAACCCAAGCCCCTAAACCCCAAGAAAGTACCGCCATCAAAATGTGCCACACTAAAAGAAAATGTACCAAACGAAGCCCTCCAAACCCTGAATATCAAACCCTCTCCCCAAAATGCATAGCACGAGAAGATGCTCCAAACCCAGCCTTTCAAACCCCAAGGCAGCAATCTCCCTCCCCAAAAAGCACCATGAAAAAAATGCTCCAGCTCCCCCCAAAATGTGCTACACAGAAAAAATGCCAAACCCAGCCCCCCCAATCCCAAAAAGGCATCCTCACCCCTAGAACGTGCCATGCAAGAAGATGTGCCAACTCCAGCCCCCTGAATCCTGAGAAGGCAACTCCCACAAAACTCCTCACAGGAAAAAAAATGCCAAACCCAGCCCCCCCCCCCCCAAGCCCCAAGAATACAACCACTTGCACCATAACCAACTATACAAAAAAAAGTGCAGCAAATACAGCCCCCTAAAAATCTCAGGAAGGCACACTCAGCCCCAGAATGTGTCACATGAAAAAGTGCACCAACCCCAGCCCACCAAACCCTTAAAAGGCAACACCCTCTACTGAAAAAACATGCAACAGGAAAAAGCACTCTAAATGCAGCCCCTAAACCCCAAGAAGGCAACCTCCTGCCCAAAAAAGTGCCACATGAAAAAGCATGCCCAGGACCAGCCTCCTGAACCCTGAGAACACAACCAAGGGCTTCACAACACACTACCTGAAAAAAATACAACAAACACAGCCCCCTGAACCCCAAGAAGGCAAACTTCCATCCAAAAACGTTCCACACGAGAAAGCATGCCCAATCCAGTCCCCTGAATGACAAGAAGGCTACCTTCTGCTCCAAAACGTGCCACAGGAAAAAGCCCCTCAAACCCCAAGAAGGCAACCACTCCCAAAAACACGCCACAGGAAAAGATGCTCCAAATATAGCCCCCCAAATCTCGAGAAGGCAACCTCCTGCCCCAAAATGCCTCACATGAAAAAGTGCATCAAGCCCTGCTCTCCGAACCACAGGAAGGCAACCCCCCCAAAACATGCCATGTGAAAAGTTGCATCAAGCCCAGCCCCCCCCCCCCAAACCCCATGAAGGCAACCTTCCACCCCAAAACATAAATAGTGTGCCAAACCAAGTTCCCCAAACTCCCTAGAAAGCAACCCCTATCCAAAATGCACCACACAAGAAAGTGCACCAAATATAGCCCCCCAAAATCCCAGAAGGACCCACCCCTGCCAAATCAAGCCACATGAAAAAGCACCATTCCTAGCCCATCAAACCCTGAGGTGGCAAACCCCACCACTGAAAATGCATCACATGGAAAAGTGTGCCAACCCCAGCCCCCCAAACCCTGCGAATGCAACCTCCCACCCCAAAATGTGCCACAGTAGAAAGCATGCCAAAACCAGCCTCCTGAATCACTGAAATGGAAAAAAAACCAAAAACAAACAAACAAACACACAAAAACAAAAAAACAAAACAAAAAAAACCAAAAACCACAAAAAAAACAACAACAAAAAAACCCACACAACTAAAATGCAGCAAATGAAAAGACTAGCCACGCCTAGCCTCCCAAACCCCAAGAAGGCAAGCCCCCCACAAAATGTGCTACACTAAACAACACACCAAACCCAGTCCTTGGAATCCTGTAAAGGAATCCCTCTCCCCAAAACATGTCACACAAAATGATGCTCCAAACCTAGCCCCTTGAACACTGAGAAGGCAACACCCCCACCCCCAAAAGAAAAACTTGTCATGAATAAAGATGCCAACCCCAGCCCCCTGAATCCTGAGTAGGGAACTTCCCTCCCAAACATGCCACACAAAAAGACGCACCAAACCCAGCCCCTGCCAAACCCTGAGAAGACCACCACACTCCCCAAAATGCACCATGTGAGAAAGCATGCCAAATCTAGCCCCACAAACTTTGGGAAGAACACCTCCTCCCCTCCCCAACAAGCCACATAAAAAAGTGCCAAAACCAGCCTCCTGAACCTCAAGAAAGCAACCCCATTCTAAAACATGCCACACAAAAAGATATGCCAAACCCAGCCCCTTGAACCCTGGGAAGGCAACCTCCTTCCCCTAAATGCACTACATGAAACAGTGCACCAACCCAGCCCTCCGAACCCCAGAAAAATCTCCCAAAGCAGGCCAAATTAAAAAACATGCTAAACCCAGCCACTCAGTGCACCAAACATTAAAAAACCCCACACACCTAAAATGTGTCAAATTAAAAACATGCCAAACCTAGTCCCCCAAAATGCACCAAATGTAGAAGACACTAAGGCCAGCCTTCCCAACCAAGAAACATCCCAAAACACACCAAAACTACAACATGCCAAACCCTGCTCCATTCAACAAGCAAACCGAAAATCCCTCAAAATGTGCCAAACCCCCCCCCTGAGCCACTGAACCAAAAAAACCCAAAGCACACCAAAAGAAAAATGTGCCAAAGCTATCTCCTTCAACCATGTAACCTCCAAAAATCCCAAACCATGTCAAAAGTAAAAAGTGCCAAAACAAATCCTCTCAGCCGTCAAAACATTAAAAAAACCATAAACCTCATGAAAAACCCTGAAAACCTCCCAAATTTGTACTAAACCCTCAAAAACTGCTCCAAAAAAAATAGCCAAAACAAAAATGTGTAAAACCTAGCCTCTGAATTACTGAACCAAAAAAACTCAAGACATACCAAAACAAAACCACACCAAACCCCACCTCTAACCACCAGAACAAAAAACTCCGAAACCTCAACCCTTCAAAAGCCCTAAACCCAATATTAACCCCCCAAAACATGCCAAACCCACCCTTCTCAACCATCAAACCAAAAATCCCCCAGTCCATGCCAAAACAAAGCCACGCCAAACAGCCCCCCAAACACTGAACCAAAGAAAAAATATCCAAATGCACCAAAACAAAAATCACCAACACTATCACCCAACACTAAGGGGGCAGACAGGTTCTTTTAGGGATCCTTGGCAGAATTATGACGGTATCAAAATAATAAACATAATCTAGACTTGAAAATCATATAAAAGAATGCAAGTCACTCATTCAGTCCTCAGAGGAAATGGATGATGGTGGAGGCATCCCATGGATTCACAGGTCTCACTGTTCAGCAGCAGTTGAGGTCCAAGTTCCCCACTTAGGTCTTATAACTGCTTGATTTTATAGACAGTGCTCTGTGTGCTGTTATGCTTCCCTGTTCTGTGATGGGGTATATTGTGTTGACCCTGGCTGGATGCCAGGTGCCCACCAATGCCTCTCTATCACTCCCTCTCCTCATCTGGACAAGGGAGAGAAAATATAACAAAATGCTCATGGATTGAGATAAGGACAGGGAGAGATCACTCACCAGTTACTGTCATGGGCAAAATAGACTCAACTTGGGGAAAATTAATTTAATTTATTGCCAATCAAATCAGAATAATGAGAAATTAAAACCAAATCTTGAAACACCTTCCTCCCCACCCTTCCCTTCTTCCTGGGCTCAACTTCACTCCCAATTTTCTCTACCTTCTCCCCCTGAGCAGCGCAGGGGGACAGGGAATGGGGGTTGCAGTCAGTTCATCACACATTGTCTCTGCCACTCCTCCTTCCTCAGGAGTGGACTCCTCATGCTCTTCCCCTTCTCCAGCATGGGGTCCCTCCCATGAGAGACAATCCTCTATGAACTTCTCCAACGTGAGTCCTTCCCACAGACTGCAGTCCTTCAAGAACTGCTCCAGCGTGGGTCCTTTCCATGGGGTGCAGTCCTTCATGAAAGGACTGCTCCAGCATGGGTCCCCCACAGGGTCACAGCCTCCTTTGGGTGCATCCACCTGTTCTGACATGGGGTCCTCCATGGGCTGCAGGTAGATATCTGCTCCCCCGTTAATCTCCATGGGCTATCACAGTATCACAGTATCACAGTATGTTTGGGATTGGAAGGGACCTCAAAAGATCATCTAGTCCAATCCCCCTGCTGGAGCAGGAACGCCTAGGTGAGGTTGCACAGGAACATGTCCAGGTGGGTCTTGAATGTCTCCAGGGAAGGAGACTCCACAACCCCCCTGGGCAGCCTGTTCCAGTGCTCTGTCACCCTTACTGAGAAGAAGTTTTTTCTCAAATTTAAGTGGAACCTCTTGTGTTCCAGCTTGATCCCATTGCCCCTTGTCCTATCATTGTTTGCCAACGAGAAGAGCCTGGCTCCATCCTCATGGCACTCACCCTTTATATATTTATAAACATTAATAAGGTCACCCCTCAGTCTCCTCTTCTCCAAACTAAAGAGACCCAGCTCCCTCAGCCTTTCCTCATAAGGGAGGTGCTCCACTCCCTTAATCATCTTTGTTGCCCTACGCTGGACCCTCTCCAGCAGTTCCCTGTCCTTCTTGAACTGAGGGGCCCAGAACTGGACACAATATTCCAGATGGGGTCTCACCAGGGCAGAGTAGAGGGGAAGGAGGACCTCTCTTGATCTACTAACCACCCCCCTTCTAATACATCCCAGGATGCCATTGGCCTTCCTGGCCACAAGGGCACAGTGCTGGCTCATGGTCATCCTGTTGTCCACCAGGATCCCCAGGTCCCTTTCCCCTACACTGCTCTCTAATATGTAATTTCCCAACGTATACTGGAACCTGGGGTTGTTCCTGCCCAGATGCAGGACTCTACACTTTTCCTTGTTAAATTTCATTAGGTTATTCCCCGCCCAACTCTCCAGCCTGTCTAGGTCTCGCTGGATGGCAGCACAGCCTTCTGGCGTGTCAGCCACTCCTCCCAGCTTAGTGTCATCAGCAAACTTGCTGATAGTACACTCTATTCCCTCGTCTAAGTCGTTAATGAATATATTGAATAATACTGGCCCCAGTACTGACCCCTGAGGTACTCCACTAGATACTGGTCTCCAACTAGACTCCGCACCATTGACTACCACTCTCTGGCTTCTCTCCTTAAGCCAGTTTGTAACCCACCTCACTACTCTATTGTCTAGACCACACCTCCGCAACTTAGCAACTAGGATGCTGTGGGAGACTGTGTCAAAGGCTTTACTGAAGTCAAGGTAGACCACATCCACGGCTCTGCCATCATCCATCCACCTTGTAACATTCTCATAAAAGGCTATGAGGTTGGTCAAGCATGACCTACCCTTGGTAAAGCCATGCTGACTGCCCCTAATAACCTTCTTATCCTTGATATGCCTTGAGATAGCACCAAGGATAAGTTGTTCCATTACTTTCCCAGGGACAGAGATGAGGCTGACCGGTCTATAGTTACCCAGGTCCTCCTTCTTGCCCTTTTTGAAGACTGGAGTGACATTTGCTTTCCTCCAATCCTCGGGCACCTCTCCCGTTTCCCAAGACTTGGCAAAGACGATGGAGAGCGGTCCAGCAATGACCTCAGCCAGCTCCCTCAGCACTCGCGGATGCATCCCATCTGGACCCATGGATTTATGGATGTCCAGTCTATTTAATTGCTCCTTAACCCAGTCCTCATCAACTAAAGCAAGCTCCTCCATTGACCTGGCTTCATCTGGGGTCTCAGGGGTACAGGGCTCCCCAGGACAGCCTCCGGCAGAGTAGACAGAGACAAAGAAGGCATTCAGTAATTCTGCCTTCTCTGTATCTTCCGCCACCAGGGCACCCACCCCATTCCTCAGTGGGCCTACATTGCCTCTGGTATTAGTTTTATCCGCTATGTATTTGAAAAAGTTCTTTTTGCTGTCCTTGACCCCTCTCGCCAGCTGTAATTCTAAGGAGGCCTTGGCTATCCTAGCTGCCTTCCTACATCCTCTAACAGCAGCCTTATATTCTTCCCAAGTGGCCAGCCCCTGCTTCCATGACCTGTAAACTCTCCTCTTCTGCTTGAGCATACTCAATAGATTCCTATTCAACCACGCAGGCCTCCTGGCTCCCTTCCTTGACTTCCTACGTGTGGGGATGCTCTGATCCTGAGCGTGGAAGAAGCAATCTCTGAATGCAATCCAGCTATCTTGGGCCCCTTTTCCTTCAAGCAGTCTTGCCCATGGGATTTCCCCCAGCAATTGCTTGAAAAGGCCAAAGTTAGCCCTGCTAAAGTCCAGGTTTGCAATTCTACTTGCTATTCTGTTCCTGCCACACAAGATGCTGAACTCCACCATCTCATGGTCACTGCAACCCAGGCAGCCCTCAACCTTTACTGCTTCGACCAGACCCTCCTTGTTAGTGAGGATGAGATCCAGCAGTGCACCTCTCCTAGTCGGCTCCTCCACCATCTGCATGAGGAAGTTATCATCAATGCACTGGAGGAACCTCCTGGACTGTGGCTGGCTGGCTGAATGGTCCTTCCAGCAAACATCAGGGAAGTTAAAGTCACCCACAACAACCAGGGCCTGTGACTGCGAGGCCACTCTCAGCTGCCCATAGAAGGCCTCATCAACTTCCTCAGCCTGATCCGGTGGCCTGTAACAGACGCCCACAACAGTGTCACCCCTGCCAGCCTGCCCCTTGATCCTGACCCATACACTCTCAACTCGCTCATCATCCACTCCTGGGCAGAATTTAGTACATTGTAGTTGCTCTCTCACATAGAGAGCAACTCCACCACCACGCCTGGCTGGCCTGTCTTTTCTGAAAAGGGCATAGCCATCCATGACCACATTCCAGTCATGTGAACTGTCCCACCATGTTTCTGTAATTGCCACCAGGTCATAATCTCCCAGCCGAACTGCAGGGGCTGCAGGGGGACAGCCTGCCTCAGCATGGTCTTCACCACAGGCTGCAGGGGAATCTGCTCTGGAGCCTGGGCCACCTCCTCCCTCTCCTTCTTCACTGACCTTGTGTTGGATTCTGTTGGATTCTGTTCTCAGCTTCTCAAAGCGGCCTTGAGATTCCTTTGAGCCTGACTAATTCAGCAACAAATCTTTATCTATCAAAACCCCTCCACAACCTTGGTGTCTGTAGAGTTGTTTCTCTCACATATTGTCACTCCTCTTTCCATTGCTGTTGGCATTGCATAGTTGCTTTTCCCCCTTTTTAAATACGTTATCACAGAGGCGCTTACAACCATTGCTGATTGGCTCAGTCTTGGCCAGTGGCAAGACTCCATCTTGAAGCTGGCTAGCATTGGTTCTATCAGACATAGGGGAAGCTTCTAGCAGCTTCTCACAGAAGCCACCCCTTTAGCCCCCCTGCTATCAAAACCTTGCCACGCATTCCACCATTCCACCCCTTGCCTCTGTGGATCACGTATTTAAGAATTATCATTAAAATCCACATTCATCGCACAAACTTCACTCACAGCAACAAAAATAATTCCCCACACCAAAATAAAAATAACACCATCAGAACACCAAACTAAAGTGGACAAATTATACATAATCCACCCCTCATCCCTTCACCACAGTTACAAACAAAAGATTTATTCTTCCCATCTGCAGGTGATGTCCAGCCACTTCCTGGGAAGTAGGTCTTCAGTATGCGTAGCAGCTGCTCCAGAAGACAAATGTCATAGTAATGAATGCCCCCCCCCCTCCTCCTTTTCTTAGCTTTTATAGCTGAGCAGATGTCGTATGGAATATCCCTTTGGTCTGTTTGGGTCAGCAGTCCTGGCTATATCCCCTCCCAAGATCTTGCCCATGCCTAGACTACTGGGTTTTGGAGGTAGAGGGAGGGAATGTTGAAAAGACAGCCTTGATGCTGTGTGAGCACTGTTCAGCAGTAGCCAAAACACTGGTGTGTTAACAGCACCTTTAATACATATATATCTTCTAACCATCCTATTGTATTGAATTCTCATTACTGAAATCCCCTCTTACCAACACAACGTATACTTAAACCATCTTTATACCCAACATTCAGATTTATACATTCTCATTAACCCCTATCCTTTAACAGATAGATAGTATTCTCCCATTTCTTCGGCTTCCTCCACTCCTCCAAATGTTCATAAGAACAGGCTATGACTTGGGCCCCATTTGTCAAGATGAGCACTCAGGACGGGAGAAGCAGCATGTTCAATTGTTGGGCACCAACACCGGCTTGGTTTAGGTCATAATTGCACTTGACCAGTTCCTTGCAAAACTCACTCTTTGTTGGTTCAGATTGTTCTTGCTACATTACTTCCTTTAACATACAACTCATCACAGATTATTTTTCCCCCAAGGTTAAATATCCTTGAGGCACACACTGAGTCTCCCCATCCTTCTGCATTACACACCAAGTACAACCAGGTCTTTGAGAGAAAACAATTCCATGAATGGTTTTGCCTTTTTGCAAGGGAGGAGCAATCCATACTGCCTTCCCCAGCCACTTCCCTATGTATACTACAGGGACCTTATGTCCTCCTACAGTATGTAGGGGCTTTGTTTGAGCAGAACCAGGATGGACAGCAGATCCTCTGGTGTTAACCAGCCAAGTGGCTTCTGCTAAATTATATCCCAGGGCTTCCATGCCCCATTGCCCAGTGCTCTCAACATAGTTTTTAGCAGTCCATTATATAATTCAGTCTTTCTGGAGGTTTGTGGGTGATAGGGTATGTGTGATACACTCACTCAGTGCCATGTTTCTTAGCCCAAGAGTTTATGAGGTTATTTTGGAAATGAGTCCCATTGTCTGACTTGATTCTTTCTGGGATGCCATGTCACCACAAAATTTGCCTTTCAAGGCCTAAGATGGTGTTTCGGGCAGTGGCATGGTTTACAGGATATGTTTCTAGCCAACTGGTAGTTGCTTCCACCATGGTGAGTATGTAGCGCTTGCCTTGGGGTGTTCGTGGCAGTGATCCAATATAGTCAATTTGCCAGGTGTTGTGGTTTAACCCAAGCTAGTAATACAACCACAATAGCTACTTGCTCACCCCCCCTCCCCCAATAGGGGAGAGAATCAAAAGGGAAGGGAGAAACTTTGATTGAGATAAACACAATTTAATAAAATAAGAAAATACTAACACACTACTAGTAAATATGTATGTAAAATAGAAACAGAATATAAAATAAAAGATACTCAATGCAATTCCTCACGAACTCTGTCCACATCAAGCAGCCAGTCCCAGGAAACAGCATCTGGTCCCAACAGCTGATCCCGGAGAGAGCAAAAAAGGAAAAAGGCAGAAAGGCCCAGAGATCTCTGCAAAACATCAGGGTGACAAAAGGCTGAACTAACAAAGGTCCCAAAGAGAACCCCCCCAGCTCCAACAAAAAGAGCGAAGAAGGCCAAGAGAACACGAGAGAGAGACTGAGATCCCGACTTTCCTTAAATATGAAGCATGACTCTAATGGGATGGAATACTCTTATTGATCAGTCTGGATGTCAGTCAAGGTCTGGTCTGCCCCATCTATGCCCCCCTTCCTCGATGCCTCACACCTGTGGGCAGAGCGCTCAGAATGTCCTTGGCTCTCAGACCAGGGCAATTAAAAACATTAACTCTGTCCTGGGGTGTTATCTTCTTGTTTTCAAACAAAGACCAAATAATGGCCATGCTAGCTATGAAAATGAAAGGTTTCTAACTGTATGAAGAAAATTAACTCATTTTCAGTCAAACCAGCACATCAGGCCTCACCATATCGAAAACCCAGCCACCGCCCTCTGTTCCAGGGAGACTTTACTCGTGTGGCTCTCTTCATTGCAGCACATTTCACCTTCACGTTACCTGTGTAATGGCCTCCATGGTCAGGTCCACCCCTCAATCACGAGCCCATCTGTATGTTGCATCTCTCCCTAGATGTTCTGATGTTTCATGGGCCCATTGAGCTACAAGTAGTTCACCCTTATGCTCCCAGTCCAGGTCCACCTGAGCTACTGTCACAGAGGCATCCTAAAAGTCAATTCAGGCAGGCAACAAGCTCCAAACAGACTTTATTCTAACCAAAACTGTTGAACAGAAACCAACTAAAAATTGAGTTTATCCAAAATTATTCAGAACTCTGATAACATTATGCAACACAGGTTCGGATACCAGTTAGGAGTTTAATTACTATACAACTGACTCAAATCTCAAGGGGATTAGATCCCAAAACTAGAATAATTATTCAAAATGCACATCTTCTCACTTTGTGTCAAAATGAGGACTCTCATGGGTTCCCGTATCGCTTATCAGGTCGGTAAGGTATCTCAGTCCCCAGGGAATGTTCCTTAGATGGCCAGTCTAAGGACAAGAGTCTTCGACTGCATGCCCACTGTTCCAAGGAAGACCAACTCAAAGGGGGTCTCCAGCAGTCTCCATTCATACCCTAGTTGAATCCGAGCTGTGGTCACTTATGGTAGTTGTCCAGAAACTTCTCTAAACCAAAGTGTCTCATTGGTCAAAGGCCTTGTCTGTTGACCAATGGGCGTATGCATGACCATAGTTGTCAATCAGCCTAGAAGTTTCTGTGGGTCAGCAGTTGGGGAGAATGCATCTGCCATAGATACTTCAATTTTGACAGCCTTGTCTACCTGTTTCAATAGTCTTCAGTGGCGTGGCTTTTGGGCATGTGAGCATCTACATGGTGTACCTTTAGAGTGTTTTCTACCTGAGCAGCGATGTCCTGCCACAGTGTAGCAGCCCAGATGGGTTTAGCCCTGCACTGCCAATTGGCCTTCTTCCATTGCTGTAGCCACACCCATAGGGCATTAGCAACCATCCAGGAGTCAGTATAGAGTACTGGCCACTTTTCTCGTTCAGCAATCTCTAGGGCTAGTTGGATGGCTTTCAACTTCTGCAGACTGATTTGACTTATCTTCTTCAGCGGCTTCATATGGGACTCCACACAGCACCTTTACACTTCTGATAGTTTCCCACAACATGACAGGATCCGTCAGTAAACAAAGCACAATGCCTTTCATCTTCTGATAATTCATTGTACGACAGTGTCTCTTGGGCACAAGCCACCTCCTCAGGCAATGCTCCAAAACCTCTGCCATCTGGACAGTCCATGATTCCTGGGCACTTGCGGTTCCCCAGTTGAGCTTGTTGTGTGATCAGTGCTACCCACTTCGTGTAGCGCTGGTTGCGTGATGCATAGAGGGGACGTTTCCTTTGAACATCCAGTGTAGCACAGGCAATCATGGTGCTAAGAGGAGATATATTTCTGTACCAACAACTTCTGAAGCATCTTGAACCCCCTCCTATGCTGCTAGTAGGGGTGTAGTGGGCTTCTGATCCCTGATACCCCTGGATCCAAAACCCTAATGGTCAACCTCAGGTTTCTCCTGGTGTTTTCTGCCAGAGGTTCCAGGTGAGACCATGTTCCCTGGCTGCAGTATAGAGTACATTTTGCACAGATGGTCCTGTCCAGACAGGCCCAAGAGCTACCACATGAGCTATCTTCTGTTTGATCTGCTCAAAGACTTGTTGTTGCTCATGGCCCCACTCAAAATAGTAGGTCTTTCAGGTCACTCAATAGAGAGGGCTCACAAGCTGACTATAACCTGGAATATGCATTCTCCAGAATCCCACAAGGCCTAGGAAAGGTTGTGAGCTTTCTCTAGCCTGGGTAGATCAGTCAGTAGAGCAGGAGACTCTTAATCTCAGGGTCGTGAGTTTGTGCCCCACGTTGGGCACCATAAAGGACTCTAGGGGGTTGACCTCGATTGCATGCAAGGTGTCTACCAAGACACTCTATCAATCCCCCTCTTCAGCTGGACAGGAGGAGAAAAATATGATGAAAGGCTCATGGATCAAGATAAGGACAGGGAGATCACTCAGCAATTACCATCAGGGCAAAACAGACTTGACTCAGGGAAAATTAATTTAATTTATTGCCAATTGAATCAGAGTAGGTTAATGAGAAATAAAACCAAATCTTAAAACACCTTCCCCCCACCCATCCCTTCTTCCTGAGCTCAGCTTCACTCCTATTTTCTCTACATCCTCCCCCTGAGCAGCGCAGGGGGACAGGGAATGGGGCTTAGGGTCAGTTCATCACATGTTGTCTCTGCCACTCTTTCCTCCTCATATTCTTGCTCTTCTCCAGCGTGGGGTCCCTCCCATGGGAACCAGTCCTCCACAAACTTCTCCAGTGTGGGTCCTTTCCACTTGTCCTTTCCATGGGGTGCAGTCCTTCAGGAATGGACTGCTCCAGCATGGGTCTCCCATGAGGTAACTAGTCCTGCCAGGAAACCTGCTCCACTGTGGGCTCCTTTCCCCACAGAGTCACAGGTCCTGCCAGGATCCTGCTCCAGTGAGGACTTCCCATGGGGTCACAGCCTCCTTCCAGCACATCCACCTGGTCTGTCATGGGGTCCTCTGCGGCAATGAGGAACGACGCACACCGGGACGCAGACAAAGATGCACACACAGGCAGAGATCTTGTTCAGGAAGGAGCGCAGAGCCGGGCAGAGCAGAGAGCTGAGACAGGCTGAGGCCCTCTTTATTAGCCATTGACCATTTATAGGATTTACAGATACAGGCCTGGACTAAGGTGTTTTATCAATAATTGTTATTAAAAACACACCACACTCATGTTATGTCTGTTTCAGTTACGTTCCCACTCATTCACAGACCAGGCCCAACGACATTCACACATCACATGTACTTGGGGACGGTTATCCGGGCCGAGATACCATACTCACGAGTCTGGGCTATCTTTACAATTATGAGAAACGTACTTCAGCACAACCTGTCCAAGGCCCTTTGTATTTTGACTAGTTGCTATGATCTAATTATGTTAGTACTATTTCTTCTTTGACCATCCAGATGGTCATGTTAGTATTCCTTTATCATCCAGGTAGCTGGAACTGCACATCTTGCTTTCCCACGTCTTTGCTTTCCCACAGTCCTCCACTGGCTGCAGGTAGATATCTGCTCCACCGTTAACCTCCATGGGCTTCAGGGGGACAACCTGCTTCACCATGGTCTTCACCACAGGCTGCAGGGAAATATGCTCCTCTGGCTCCTGCAGCACCTCCTCCCCCTCCTTCTTCACTGACTTTGGTGTCTGCAGAGTTTCTCTCAAATATTCTCTTTCCTCTCTTCCAGTTGCTGTTGTGCAGCAATTTTTCCCCCTTCTTCAATATGTTATCACAGAGGGTCTACCGCTGTCACTGATTGGCTCAGCTTTAGTCAGCAGCAGGTCTGTCTTGGAGCTGGCTGCCATTTGCTCTATCGGACATGGAGGAAGCTTCTAGCAGCTTCTCACAGAAGCCACCCCTGTAGTGCCCCTGCTACCAAAACCTTGCCATACAAACCCAATACAGAGTTTTCCCACCAAGTGTCTGTGATTCCTTTGATATCGCAACTCTCAGACTGGGCACAGAGCTCCAGTTCCTCCTGTTTGTTGTCCTGACTACTTGCATTGGTATACATGCACTTGAGGTGGCTGGACTTAGGGTTCCTGCCTTTGGAGAGGGTTGGGAAGCGTTCTGCACTACTCTGGTAGGTGTGCTCATCCACTCTGTTGCTTATGGATGTACAGGTGTCACAGTTGTGGACCCCACCCCCTAAGTTAGTTTAAAGCATAATTCATTAAGTCAGCCAATCTGCTAGCAAAGATTCCCCTGTCTCTTCTAGATAGGTGGATCCTGTCTCTCCCCAATAGGCTGTATTTGTTGAATCAAGTCCCATGATCATAGAAAGCAAAGCCCTGGGGCAACGACACCAGCCTCAAAGCCAGGTACTGATCTGCACGATGGGTCAGCTTCTGCCTGCACCTCTATCCCTGACTGGCAAAACAGAGGAGAAGATCACTTGGGCCCCTGCTGACTTCCTCCTGCAGCTCTTCCATATGCTGCCTGAAGTGACTCCACCAGAGCACACCTTGCACAGGTGGAACTTGCATGCTTCTCTACCCAGGAGGTGGGGTGCACTTTTTCAGCCTTCCACCTGGACAGCAACTTCCTCCACTCATCCCAGGCTAGGTAGCTGATTCCTGTCAGCTGTGGAGTGCAGCCCTTGCCTCATCTCTACCACTATGCTTCCAACAACCTCAAAGCACTGCCTAATAAACCCTTCTAATTCCCTGGAGATCTTAAGCTGATGGGCAGGCTTGCATAGCTACCAGCTAGCCAGGGTGACTATCAGGGCTGCAGCCTAAGCCTGCAGGTGAGCAGAGCAGGCAGCAGCCCAATAACTGGCAGAGTGCGCAGCCCTTCCTGCGAGAACTGCTGATGCAGCTCCCAACAGACACCGATCCCTGTTTGCACACCCTGGTTGTTGGTGCTCCCTAGGGGCCAGCTATATGCAGCTTTGCCTGGCTTGAACTGGCTGCAGGGACCACCGGCAATGCCCAACTCTTGTCTGCCCCTCTCGTGAGACTTATTGCCAGCTGGCCAGTCCCTCCAACACACACAGTCAGGGGCCCAGAAACACCCTCAGACACCCTTAGAAATCTCAGAAGCCTTGCGCTCCTATCAGCACGTGGCAACTGCTGCTGCCACTGCTGCTAGCGTTGGCTTCCTGTGACTTGAATTGGTTGTGGGGACAGCTGCTGACAGGAGCAGTTTGTGAAACACTGTATCCCATGGGAGGAACCCCACACTGGAGCAGGGGAACACTATGAGGAGGAAAGAGCAATCTCCCTGTCCTTATCTTGACCCATGAGCTTTTCATCAGCCAAGGTGAACCAACCACAAAACCAAAGCCCCAGAATGAAAAAAAAAATATATATACCCACGGATTCCCCAAAAGCCCCAGAATGAAAAAAACCAGCAGATGCTCCAAAAGGCTGGGACCAAAAGAAAAGCCAGGAACCAAAGAAAACCCCAACCCCTACAACCTAAAAGGCTGGAACCAAAAAGTAACGTGGACAGCCCAGAAGCCTGGAAGCAAATGACCTCAAGACCCCAGAACTGCAAAATCCCAAAGCCCAAGAATCCAAAAGCCTCAAAATACAAGAACCCAAGATCTCCCCCCCAAAAAACCCAGACTCAAATAAGACCCCACTCCAGAAAAACACAAAACAAAACAAAACAGACACTAGAACTCCAAAATTAAACCACCAGAACTGAAAAATACCCAAACAACCCAAACCCCCACAGTTGGACACCCCAAACAACCCAAATCCCCAGAACTAAAAAATAAACAAAAAAAACCCAAGCAACACAAAACACTGGAATCAATCACCACAAACAATGCAAGACCTCAGAAAGAATAAAACCCCAACCAACTCAAGACCCCTGACAACACACAACTCAGATGACCCAAAAAGCGGGAACCAAAATAAAAAAAAGAAACAAACAAACCTGGAAACCCAAAAGCTTGTAACCAAAAAAATCCTCAACAACCCAAAGTCATGGAATGTAAAAAAACCTGATGACCCAAAATTGCAGAATGAAAAAAAAATACAGATGACTCAAGACCCTGGAGTGGAGGAAAAAAAACAACCTAACAACCAACCAAAAAGCAAAACACACACACACACAAAAACCAACTGAACAAAAACAAAACAAAACAAAAAAACCCCACAAAACAAGAAAAACACCACCACCATCAACAACAACAGAACAACAACAAGAAAAAAACCAAACAACCACACAGATGCAAACCACAGATGCCTCCCAAAGCCCCCATATGCGCACATCCCCACCCCCTACCTAATCCTGATGTACCCCACAAATGCACCCCACACACCCCATGTACACACACCACACATGCACATGTGTACCCCCCCCCCACGCACCATGAATGCACGCATCTCCTACCTCACACTCCCACACACACCACATGACACCTGCACCCACCCACAGAACCATGCACCACACACACTACACTCCCACACTGCTCTTACCCACCACACTACCCATGACATCCACCCCACACACTACACCCCCATGCACACACACCCCCCATGCACACACACCCCCCATGCACACACCATGAATCACACACGTACACACCATACACCTCACACATACCACATACACCATGCTACACACACCTCACATATCCTGTGCACGCACCCTCCACACAAAACCACCCTCCCCTAAACTGCTATTTGATGACTCCTGTGATAATATAAGCTATATTGTTGGATAGGCTTGGACTTGGTTCGCACAGTTCTACTGTTTTACCCATCTTTGGATATATCTACATTATAGCTCTGTAAAATAACTTTTTGGGATAATTCTAAATGAGTTCTAGTGTCTTTTTTTCTTGTTTTTTTGGTTTTTTTTTTGTTTTTTGGTTTTTTTTTAATACTTGTGGTTTCCTATGCATTATTTTAGCAGAACCTTCCATTTTGTTGAGCTTATGTAAGAATACTGTGTGTGTGGTTGCTTGTGGATTGTGTTGTGGGTTTGTTTGTTTTGGGGGAGGGAGGATGTTCTTTGCTAAATCACTTACATGGAAAAGTATGGTGTTGTGGTTGATACAGACAAATGACATAGACCAAGTTCTTAAGTACAAACAGCAGTCTCCATTTATTGCCACAAACACTTTTTTATATAGTTTTTACCAGCTCAAGTGTCTTTTTGCTATTGGTTACAGGCTGCAATAGTAACATATCATTGGCTAATTTTGCTATTGTCAATGTTACTCTTTTACTCCCTTCTTTCTCACGGGTGCACCTTAGTATCTTCAAGGCTAATCTCTGTTCCCATACCCTTTGTCAGGGAATCCACGGACTCACCATAGTCCCCCACTATATGGCACTTCAGTTTCTTAATTATTTTAATACAGGATGGGATAAGACGTGGCCGACCAAGAGCAGACACAGTTCGTGACCTAATAAATGAAGGAGAGCATTCCTCTAGCAGAATACGTTGCAATATCTGCAACAGGGTGTTTCCACGAGAGAAATCACTACAGGCACACAAACGAATTCATACTGGTAAGTGAGGAGATTAAAAGGAAGATGTGAGTGGCTGACAAACACTTATTAAGCAGTTGGGAAGGCAAATAAAACCCCCTCAACCCATTAATATCTTATTGTAATTGTTAAATTCATCGTACTTTTCTCCCAGGGCTTCTTAGTGCAATCAAAGGAAACTCTTTCTGTAACTATTTCTGTCACAGGGTAACCGTAGCAGTAATTTGGGCTCTAATAGTAAAAGCATAGTGTAAATATTTTATCTGCTGTTGTCAGACTTCCTTAATAAGAGGAAAAAATTTTCCTGAGCTTGGTGTTCTGTACTTGGTAGTATTTTTCATTCTGGCTACCTCTTCTGTGATTTCTGTTTGCTTCTTCTTTTGCGTAGTTTTTACACGGTAATTGAATAATAGAATCACAGTATCATTTAGGTTGGAAAAGACCCTTAAGATCGAGGCCAACCATAAACTTAACACTACCAAGTCCACGTCCAAACCATGTCCCTAAGAACCACATCTACACGTCTTTTAAATACCTCCAGGGATGGTGACTCAACCACTTTCCTGGGCAGCCTGTTCCAATGCCTGACAGCCCTTTCGGTGAATAAATTTTTCCTAACATCCAATCTAAACCTCTCCTGGTGCAACTTGAGGCTGTTTCCTCTCGTCCTATCACTTGTTACTTGGGAAAAGAGACCTCCATGCCACAATCTCCTTTCAGGTAGTTATAGAGAGTTGTAGAGAGTGATAAGGTCTCCCCCTCAGCCTCCTTTTCTCCAGGCTAAACAGCCCCAGTTCCCTCAGCCGCTCCTCATAAGACTTGTTCTCTAGACCCTTTACCATCTTTGTTGCTGTTCTTTGGACATGTTCCAGCACCTCAATGTCTTTCTTGTAGTGAGGGGCCCAAAACTGAACACAGTATTCGAGGTGCGGCCTCACCACTGTCGAGATGATCACCTCCCTAGTCCTGCTGGCCACACTATTTATGAAACAAGCCAGGATGCTGTTGGCCTTCTTGGCCACTTGGGCACACTGCCAGCTCATATTCAGCTGGCTGTCTACCAACACCCCCAGGTCCTGAAGCGTAGATGTAAGAGGAAAATTATCTTAAAAAGTAGCTGATAACTTGGACAGTGTCATACATTAGAAGTGTATCTTAAATGTTGAGAAAAGACTTCAAATGCTTAAAATCATTGTCCACTTGTCTCCCTTACTGTTTCCTCATTTATAACTCATTTTCTTGGGTGGAAGTAGTCACTTTAATTTCCTGAACTATATATATAAAGCAGCTCTAGAAGACAACTCTTAAGTTAGAATGTAGTGACAATTTACTTGATGTCCAGCTGAGCTTGAACTGAAAGGGAGATGCTGTTTTTATACCAAGTAAATACACTTTTTGTTTCTTCATGTTCCAACAAGACTGTATTTTGCAATAAAGTATGAACTCTTGTAGGCTCATAAAGCCTTGTCTCCTTTTGTCTCTTTTTCTGACTCAAATAAGACAAGTCTGTGGATACTAATATTAAACACCAGATTCTTCATGCTTTTTGGTCAAAAGATGTTTTCATTTCAGTTGTTTGAATTAGCTGTTGAACTTGTGTATTAAACATGGAATACTTAATTGAGCAGAACACACCTTGGTGTTACTCTTCTGACTTAGTGTTACCTTCTTTAAGTTGTCCTTTCTGAGGAGTGGTGACATGGCACACCTTTGCAAACTTGCCACCCAAACATACTCTCTTGAGAGACAGAGAGGAAACACCTACTATCTCCATTCCTCTTGTTGAAATTTGCATGGGGAAGTCGTTCATGATGATTTGCCTAAATTCTCGTCTGGAGTCTAGTCTCTTCCTACCTCCATTTATTCATTACAACTTTTTTTCAAATAGTCTAGTAAAACTCTAATAAGATACTTCTGCAACTTTATACATCCCTATATCAATAATCTCAGTTATTTTACCCTGACTCAGTTTATATTAATGATAAAATGTATCTGTTTGCAACTGGAATTGTTTGCCTTTACTTTGTTTTACCTATAGTATAAGATGCTATCTATACAATATACTCTGTATGTTTCATTCTATCTAATTACAAGTATCAGTTCTAGGACTTATCTCAGTGCTTTAGAAAAATTTTATGACCAAAAAAAAGTTCTTAAACAAACAAAACACTCTAAGCCCTCAGTCTTTTATGATACTCTCTGAAAGGTAGGATGCACTGCTCAAAGGGAAAATATTGTCAAATTCTTCTCTTCTCTGGAACTGCCCTTTCTAACTGCAGAACTACAAAACTGTAGACTTTCTGGAAACCTGGTCACTTCTAAGTTCATACATCTGCTTACATGATGAAGCAGAAGTTTTCAAAGGAGATCAGTGTGTAACATTGCTTGCTGCTGTCTCACATACCAAAATGAACAGAACTAAGGGTGACTCCTTGACAAGGAGGCATCTTATTTGCAGTTGCTGTAGTGCTCTGTCTGCCTCACTCAAATTCCTACTGCAGTCCAAAAAAAAAAATCTGGACAGTGACAGGGAGGAACATTCAGTCTTCTCTTGGAAGGGGGGATAAAGCAAAGCCCATGATTTTTCTGAATGGCTGTCAACCCATCCTTTTTATGCCTTCTAGAATTATCTTGTACTTCAACACACCAGAAGCTGACCTGAGTATAGATTATTTAAATAATGTGCAAGATTAGTAATATGATAAGGCAAAAATATTTTTTTATTTTTCTGGGGGAAAAATGTATTATCCAGTAGCATTTAATACATACTTTAAACATCCATTTGGCATAAAAGTGCATTTCTGCTGTCCAGTACACTAAAGCTTTCTGGGTAGATGCAAGTATGAGTGCAAGTCTTAAGCCAAGGACCACCACTGGATAGCATGACTCTTCTATATTCAGCTTTCATAAATCTGTGTCTGTGGTTGTGGGTTTGGTTTGGGAGAGGGGTGAGTGCTTTTTTGTGTTTTTTGGTTGGTTGGTTGGTTTTGTTTTGTTTTGTTTTTAAAGGTGAAAGACCTTATTTGTGTGACTACCCAGACTGTGGGAAAGCCTTTGTTCAGAGTGGGCAACTCAAAACTCACCAGCGTCTTCACACAGGAGAAAAGCCTTTTGTCTGTTCAGAGAATGGTGAGCTCTCAGAGAATAACTTGTGGCTTTCAGAATTAGTATCAGTCTAGTACTGGGAATGTATGGATGCTCATGTGGCAGTGATCTATAAAAGCTTTGGATCTTAATTTTAGAGGAGCTTCTAGGGAACGGAGAAGCCACACAGAATCTGTGCATAATCACACAAATTTAGACAGAAAAATTGCATGCATATAAGCCAGGTTATCAGTAACTGTATCAGTTGATACCAATACATAAAATGATTGGGCATGTTATGGGCCTTGCAATTAGCATGCTGTTTTCAACTGAATCCAGGTTTTTGTGGAGTAAGGAAGGTTGGATTCAGGAGCATCTTCATCCCACGGATGTTATGCTAACATGTCAATTGACTGCTTTCCTTAATGTATTCTCCATTGTTATTTTATGTTTTTAAGGCTGTTTAAGCAGATTCACCCATGCAAACCGTCATTGCCCCAAACACCCAAATGCCCGGCTGAAGAGGGAAGAACTCACAGTTAGACTGATTAAAAAACAGACATCTGACAATAAAGCTGCAGCTGAGTGGCTAGCGAAGTAAGTTTAATTTTGGTGTGATCTATTTCTAAACTTATAACACAGAATAGCCTGATAAAGTGTTTTATTCTTAAGGGTTAATAAAAAAGAGAAAATCAGTAAACAAACCCCAGCTGTTCTTTTAGTATGATTCAACCCAGTCTTACTTATTCAACCCAGTCTTACTTTTTAAGTGCTGACTCCTGTTTAAGACAAAGTTCCTCATGAGGCTTTCTCATCTGTATTTCCTTCTCTGCTTAAATGCTTCTCTTTGCTTGAACAACACCTGCTAATACCATGTTAATTAGTGCTGCAGTCATACTGCTGAATTTGCATTTATGTAAGGAACGACAATTGTATATGCACAGGGGTAGAGCTGACTGGTGGGAAAACCGTAGCAGAAAGATCTGTGTGAAGATCAGATATTCCTTGAGCACTTCTGCCCTTGAAATGCTGAATAAAGGAAACTTCTGACAGTTTAAATAGTGCTGTAAAAGGGCTGAAAAAACAAAAAACGAATGCAGTGATTAGTCATGTGCAAGATAATACTTGGAAGGTCTTTGCTAGCTTTGAATGGTAGTTCTTACATAAACTGTACATAATTTAAAAGCATTCTCCACCTCTGATCTTGTAGATACTGGGAGTCTAGAGAACAGCGTGCTCCCACTTTGAAAAGTAAAACAATCCAGAAAATGGATCAGGAACAGAAGGACCCAATGGGATATCTTCAATCTGATGAAGAGGATGACGAAGAGAAAAATAGCGGTCATTCAGCTGCTCACCGACGCCTCCAGGAACAGCATGAACGCATGCATGGTGCATTGGCTCTTATTGAGCTTGCAAACCTAGCTGTGGCACCACTGTGACAGTAGCATAGGAATGGAGTCTGCCTTTACAAAATGGTGGCACTTGGTAGTCCTTAACCAGTTAGATCCTGGGCATAATCTAAGCACCTTATTTAGTTATTATAGGCTGCTGTTCTGTAGAATTTATGAAGAATGTTGTCGCCTCATAACATGGGGTAAGAGAGTTGCACTTTTTGTAAGGTAAAAGACAAATGTAAAGTTTAAATATCTTGTAAATATAGAACTGCATAATGCAGGGTGGGCAAACTTCATGTTGTAGGAAGCTAGATTTTTGCAAGGTTAACTCATTTATTTGAAACGGTTTTCACAGGAAGCACTTGCTGAGCACAGTGTGTATGGCTAGCAGAATGATACATGTGGCTAAAGAAGGCTGAGAAAAGGGAAAGTATTTATCTCGCTGTTTAAGCAAAACTATATTAAGTGGTAGGTCTGAAGATACTGTAAGCAGCAATGGAACCAAGTTTTCTAATGTCAGTATATTTTTACCTAATATCACTAAGGCAGAAAGCAAAGCTTAGATATGTCAACTCGTAGAAGGGAAGAAACTGCTTCATGCAGGAAATTGTAAGATAGTTCAGGATCTTCACTGTGACTGCTCAAGATATGAGACTTGACTTTGCTATTTTATGTTTTTTTATTTGATCTCAGCAGAATCTCTTGTTTTGAGTAGCACTTGTTATTCCTAATGTATGATGTTAGGAACTTTTGCACATTGTTGGGTTTATCTAAAAATGATTAGCCTTGGAAAGTCTAGACAAAGGTAAAGAATTAGTAATATTTTTTTAGATATTTTTGGACCCCTTAATGATTTGTCACTTGCTTTTGTTAATAAAGGGGATATTGACAGGGTGGACTGATTTGTAATAAACTATTTTAGATCTCCTATTAGCAAACACTAAGTTTTAAAGTATTACTCTTATATGATTATTAGCAAATAGAAGCCTCCATACTTGCTGTACATAAAGCCACCTTATTACTTTACTTCAGGATAACATGCCAATTTTTTTGTTCACTAACTGTAGCACAGCTATCAATTAAGCATGGCAAAAAAGTATTTAATATATAACCAGAAAACAGGCTTCCAAAGGTAGTTTTGAGTATGTATGTTAACTGTGTGATTTCATATATCTCCCAAATAAATGAAACATACTAGGCATCTTGTCACCTCATGAGTACTGTGTACTTTCAAATACCATTGTCTCATGGTGATCTCTTTCTGTATTTTGCTTGGAAGGCAACCAGAGATTCCTAATATGCTATGGAAATTTTGAATCCAAATTGGATAAACTCTTTAGTTGAGCTACTACGTTAAGGGATGTTAACAAGTCATATTTACTGAGCTGCTTGCTCTTAACTCCTTCCTCTCATCGCAGGTCAGGAAATTCAGATAAGAATTCAGACTTTCCCTCTTTCTTGAGAAGAAAAAAATTGTTCAATTACTTGATATAGACTGACTAAATGCATACAACTGTTTCAGAAAAGTAGTCTAATTCTACAGCAGAAACTGCAATTGTTATTTTCTCTGATAATTGATACCTGTTGTGGTAGAAAATTGTATTAACCCAGTTTGTTTAAAATAATGTATTCATTATTTTGGTGTTGGTCTTTTGGGATTAAAAAAATGAAACACTTCATAGTCATTTCAGGCTTCTTAGCCAATGTAAAACTACCTGGTAATTCATGGGTATGGGTTTAGAAATTCTCAGTTACATGCTTTTGACTGTTCAGTTGGCTGCATACAAATAGTCTGATCCCAAAATAAGCCTTGAGCATGAATCCATTGTACTTGTGAGTCATAACTCTGAATTGCTTGTGAGTGGTGTTTCACAAGGCACAGTTGCAGATCCAAGTCATAACTTAATTCGACAGAACTGATTTTCCCAATCAACTGTAATGCTTTTGACAACTGGCACAATACTTCTTTCATTATGACAATACACTGAATTCTATGTAGCTGTAGAAAAAATTCAGACAGCTCAAGTACTTTTGTGTAAGTAACAACTTATCAGTGAAAAAACAAGTAAAAATCCTGAGGTAGAAGACTGCTTTTTGTTTTATTAAAAAGTGATTGCATACAAGAAATATTGAAGTGTTCTATACTTCATAAGATTAAGCTGTAGTTTGGCATGACAACAGCAGAAGAGTAAAAGCACTGTCATTTCAATAGGTGCTTTGAATAAAAAGTTGATTTAACTTTCAACTTTAGTTTACATGTGTGCCATGTTGGGGAATTTTTATTTTACCCCTTGAGGCAAATTAAATACACATTTGTGCATAAATTTAAAAAAATAATGAAAAATACACCGGACAGTCCTATGACCATATGCAGTTCTACAAGGAGTCTGCAAAGTTGCATCACTAGCCTATTCCTTATATACACTTGCACCAGTACCGGTCCCATGAGTGTAGGCATGGGGTGCCTTGGCCCAGCACTGGATTCATCCCCCAGAGCCAGTTCTGCTGCCCAAAGGTGACCCCTGAGCACTTGCATTCCAAAATTGCTACAAGACAGTGCTGTGGCTGTTTCTTACCTCATCACCAAGGGAAACTTCACTCCCTTACAGGGATTCCTCCTGTCTCTGGCATTCCTGCTTCCAGTCAGTTTAACCCCTTCTGCAGTTGGGCATTCTTGCTTTCTATGCCAGATCATTCCTTGGTCACAAATTACCACTGCTGATCACTTACAATTTTAATTTCCCCTTCAGCGGTGTTTGGTAATTCTTAATCCTTCTCTTCCTCATTTCTATAATCCTATGGTTCTGACATGTCACAGAACATATAGGTGTTTATGTTACCTGTTTGTTGAAATTTGACATATTATAAATTAACCTTCTCAAGCATGTTGAGAGACCAAATTTTAGTAGTTCTCTGACCAAAACTTTGAGAATTCCTTTGAAACAAAGACTAGATCTGATGTGATGTGGCAGCCCAAAACAAGTAAGGGAGTAGTGCCTAGAACTTCTTGAAGCAGCTTTAATCTAGAAATGGTGTGGTGGGTTGACCTTGGCTGGCTAATAGACATCCATTCAGCCCCATTCTCTCACTCCCCCTCCTCAGCAGGACAAGGGGAAAAAACTCATCTCTCTACTCATCCAGATGTCTCTGGAGTCAGTCTTCCCATATTTACTTATCTATGATGCCAGACAATGCCAGGAGGGTTTCAAGGACATGTTAGAGGGGCTAGGATGCTGACATTACCTTGGTTGTCCAGGGGTATCCTTTATCCTTTGTGGACAGCTCTAAGCTTCTAAGAAGTAAAGTCCTTATTTCCAGGGCCAGGCTATCCTTTAGTTTGTTTTACTTAAGCATGGACAGTACCAGAGTCTCCAGTAAAATTCCACTACCTCATTACATTACAGTGTATAATGTGAACTAATATATACATTAACAAAGTTAATACACTTGCATAATATAAAGACTGATATAATAGTCAGGGAAGGGAATTTTCATAACACAATTCACATTGTAAGGATATGTGGAAGGAGTGTCTGCTCCTTTAAGGGTATCTGGTCAAAGGAGCTATAAACAAGAACATATAGAGACGAACCTGACAGATACATGTTAAGGGAGGTCCTAATAAGAACAAATCTTGTCAGTTGCACTAATTGGTAAGGATATGTGGAGTGTGAGAATGTTTTGGTTTTTTTTTTTTCAATTGGGAGGATAAGGGAGAGAGACAAACACAGAGTCATAAAACTAGACCAATTAGTGTTAACACAGACAGCAATCAGAAACAAACATGGTCAGTCACACTAATTGGTGCGCTATCAAGAAGCTGCAGACAAACTAGGACTTTGCAACTGATAAGGATGAAAGCCTTGCCAATCAGCCAATCACAACAGACTACATGACAGGAAGAGAGAACTGGCTTCCAGGGCAAATGGTAGGTGTGGCAGCCTGCAAGGAGGGAGATGGATTTCTGCAGGAAGCAGGGGCAACTGTCACTTCTTATCTTGACTAAAAGTTGTCCCTATATTACTGGCCAGTATCGGACTGCATCTTTTCTGGTGCAGATAGTCAGTCCTGTCACTGCTAATGAGGGACAGCAGAAATGCATCAAAAATATTGTTTCTAGGTTTTTCACTACTGCACTGTGCCTTTTGAAACAGAGAAATAAACTTAACAACAGAGTCAATTATAATGTTAAGCAGCATTCTTTATTTTATCAGCGCTGAGGAACAGTGGGGATCATACTCCAAAGACTGGATGCTCTTGCATTGCTTATATTCACATAATTATTACATATGCATTACAATTTTTGAAAATTTTTACTTACAATACATCTATACTAAGAAATAATTGATGATATTAGTTTTAATTGTTTAGTTTCTTAACAATGCATCTATTAATTATTAGTTAAATATAAACTAAGCACTCTGCTTCTAAACAATGCATTACTTAATCTTCTGTCTCCCTCTTGTCGTGCAAAAGGATCTAAAATTTGAAAAATATCCCCTCGTTTTGCAGGTGGTCAGAAAGTATTTACCTCATGTCAGTTGGTTAATGATGGGTACGTCTTTTATAACTTTATCACAGTATACATTAATTTGGCAGCTTCACTTTGTTGTCCCAAAACCAGGATTCTTTACCCAGTGTGCACGCAAATGAGCCAAATTTAGCACACAGATATGAGATATTGTTAATTCGAGTTCCACAAAACTGGATGCTGGAATAAAGCCAGCATGCAAGAAAAAATAGTAGCAGCCATTATATACAAAATCCTATCACTACTCAGGGCAAGTCCTAAAGAGTCAATTGGTTATACATTTGCATATTGGTTACATAATCATTTTAGCATGTAATGAACAATGTTCATCTAAAGGACACTTTATCCAACAGTCGTGAGATATGTGTTAAAACAAGACTCGACTAATTGTGCGGGCTTCAGAATGTTTAAAGCTACAAGGTCAGTAGTCTCTAGTTTCTGATTAGGTGCTTTGCAAGTCATTCTTATCTTTGTTAGAGGAGCAGACTGACCTAAAACTGAAAGCTGGGTCTCTTTAGTTTGGAGGAGAGGAGACTAAGGGGTGACCTCATTAATGTTTATGTCACGAGGATGGAGCCAGGCTCTTCTCAGTGACAATCAATGATAGGACAAGGGGTAATGGATTCAAACTGGAACACAAGAGGTTCCACTTAAATTTGAGAAAAAACTTCTTCTCAGTGAGGGTGACAGAGCACTGGAACAGGCTGCCCAGGGGGGTTGTGGAGTCTCCTACTCTGGAGACATTCAAAACCCACCTGGACACATTCCTGTGTAGCCTCATCTAGGCGTTCCTGCTCCAGCAGGGGGATTAGACTAGATGATCTCTTGAGGTCCCTTCCAATCCCTAACACTCTGTGCTTCTGTGATTCTGTGATCTTTAGGTTAACAATTGCAGACAGGATTAATTCTTTTAAGTGGTAACGACTACACCTTAGGTTGCCTGATGCTTGCTCATTTTTGTTAAGGACTCTGTATGCACATACTTGTGAGTATTTGTGTAAGTACTTAGTTTCCTGTGCTATTGTTATTTTATTCTAGGCTTTTATATGCACTTTCTACAAAACATAGTATAAACCAAAGGAAATTATTGAACAGGTAATACCATATCTGCGGATGGGTTTCTATTAGATGGAGATTTGTTATTGAACTAGCCAGGCCCAAAGGAATTTCAAGGCCACCTTGGAAAGCTGAAAACAGGATCTGCTGTGGAAGTAAAACAGTTCAGCAGCTACGAGGCAGCAACACGACGTAAATCAACAGACCTATTAGCAGTGAGACTCGGGTACGTGGACAGCTCATGAACATAGACAATATCCAATCAGTTAATGCATGCTTGGAGCGTGGATGCGTGATCAGGAAATAACTGCATATATAAGGAGGCTTGTTTCTGTAATAAATTGGCTTCGCTTAAATTCACATTGGATTGTGTGGAGTCCATGATTTTTTGCCCTCGCAAGTGGTGACCCCTACGTGATCCGCGAGGAGAATTTGTGGCGAGGGGACGACTGTTGCGAGGAACGAGCCCCGGCTTGCGGTGATTAGGAACGGCGCATACCAGGACGCAGACAGAAATTCATGCAGAGACAGACATCTTGTTCAGGAAGGAGCGTAGAGCCTGGCCAAGCAGAGAGCTGACCTAGGCCTAGGCTGCCTTCTTTATTCACCATTGACAATTTATAAGATATACAGGTACAGGCCTGGACTCAGATGTTTACAAAAGGTGCTTTTCCACTAATTGTTATTAAGAACACACTAAACTCATGTGATGTTTGTCTCACTTGTTTTTCCACTCGTTCACAGACCAACCCGAAGGGCATTCACACATCCCATGCACTTGGGGGTGGTTATCCGGCCCGAGATACCATTCTCATGAGTCTGGGCTATAACTTTTTACAATTACGAGAAACGTACTTCAAAGTAATCTGTCCAAGGCCCTTTATATATTGTTATGTTAGTATTATGTCTTTGACTGTCCAGATGGTCATGTTAGTACTGATCTTCCTTTATCATCCAGGTGGCTGGAACCACACATCTTGCTTTCCCACATCTTACTTTCCAACACTGGCTGGAGACGGCGCAGCTGGACTGTGACCTGGATGTAGTCTGCAGATTGCGTGCCTCCCGATTGATTGCTACGGAAGCGACGGAAGAAGAATAGATTGGACATCATTGCAACGGACACCCAAAGAGGTGAGCAGCAGGGGGCAAGAGGAGATGAGGCAGAATATATCTAAAGAAGAAGAAGCAATACTGCGTCTTCTCTCGCATATCCTCTCTAAGAGAGGGGTGAAATATGAAGAAAGTAACATCTGTAGCCTGTTAGTTTGGTGTAGAACTAACAGCTACCCGTCAGAAACCGAGAAGGCTTTTAAACATGAACTTTGGGACGATATAGGGCAGAAATTATGGGATAAGGTCAGCAATGGAGATAAAGAAGCTAAATCATTAGCAACTACATGGAAGTTTACATTACTACCTTAAAAGATTTTAAGGCTGAATGGTCTGCTGCTGCCGGAATTTTTGCAGCATTGCAGCCTGATAAGAAACCTGAAAATCGCTATGAATCTTACCCAGTTTGTGTCTTTGATACCCTCCCTACTCCATCCCCTGCTGTGCCTTTGGCACCCCCGATGGTTCAGCAGTCCGGTGCGGGGAGGAGGAAAAATGCAGAGCAGGTGACCTCCTATACCATTACCCAACCCTGGTGAGAACAACAAATCCAAAAGATTGGAATCAGATGACTTTCCCAAAGAACCTGTGAAAGCTGAGAATGCTAAAATCGTAAACAAGTGTACTATCAGTCCTTTTACCAATTTGTATCCACCTCTACCGCCTTTTAACCCTCCAACTTCCATGAGAGAGCAGAAGGAGTCACCAGATAAGAACTGGACAAAAGAACTATGTGAAAGATTAGATCAGTTAATAGCAAATGAATCCAGCAGTCGGCAATGTGGTCATGCTGATCATGATGGGAAAGGGGGTGCGACTGGAGACTCGGGTTATAATTGGCACATCACAGTTACAGGCGCTATTAGTTTCTGAAATCCTGAGGCAGTCAACAGACCTTGCATATTAAGCTATGATAAAGGTGCCTGAAACCGACAAAGCAGCCAAATCATTTACAACTATTAATCAGGGTCCCAGTGAGAATTACATGCAATTTATTGACCATCTTCAGGAGGCCATCAATAAGCAGGTTGAAAATTTAGAAGCTAAGGAAGCACTGGTGTTGAAATTAGCAGTAGAGAATGCTCATGTTTGCTATCAATGTGTTATCTGCGAGTTTTACAGCACATATTACATGCTTATGTGTATTGCCTCTCTGAAAATCAAGCAGCTTGTCAGGAATGTGAGTTAATTGTTTTACTGGTTGTTGTTACAGTTGTTTCTTTCTGGTATTGATTTTATAAGTACACCATAAGTAAACCTTCTCCCCACTTTTCCCATTCACTGTACTTTCCTCCCTCCCTCCCTCCCTCCCTCTTCTCATGGTTTTTACTTACAAGATGGGGTCAGGAATGACTGTTTTCAGTTGTGTTCCTAAGAAATCGGTATTGGGAGGTGTTTTAAAAGATAGGACAGCACTTGGAAATAGGAGAAAATATGATCTTGTTAAATATTGAAATTAGTGTTGGCTGCTATATAAGTTAAGTGATTGGGAAAAGTGGCCGGAGGATAGAACCTTTAAGTATAATACTTTGTTGCAATTAATGTTTTTAAGGCGAGAAGAGCAGAACAAAATAAATCCCTACAAGAGATCATTAGATCATTACAGACAGTTTTACAGGTGGAACGGTTTGGACTTCAACAAGCTGAGAGAGAATTAACTGATAACACACAGGTCATAGAAAACTTGCTGAAATCTGCAAGATGCTTTTCCTTATTAACATGTTTTCTTTATAGGTATCTGTTTAAGCATATTACAGTTTAATAAGTCTTTGCCTGTTATACGGTACAGTAAGTTCACAGACTGCTAAATCATGAGAATCTGTTGACTCAAAAATGTATATTTTATTATTATACAGAAGACCGTGAGTAATTCAGTTCTTTACTGCGTGAATGTGATGATAAGATTTTGTGTCTAACAGCTGTTACTTTTCTTTCTAGCATGCTAGCTTTATTCTGGCATTCAGACTTGCACAAGTCTGTGATAGGCTGTGTCTCATCTTGGTGTACTAAATTTAACTCTTTTGTATGCACACCAAGTAAAGTATCCTGCTTTTGGGATAACAGTTGTATCACACCAGATGAGATGCTAATAAAAGCCTTGCCCAGTCCAGCTTGCTGTGGCGGTGGGGAGGTGGGTGCCGATTGGGCTCCAGCGTGCACTGACCTGTTTTGTCAGGGAGACCCAGCAGTACCTCCACCTGCCTGAGGAGTAAGCGGCCCAAAGGTGCAATGGAAAAACCGAGATATTGTCTTGAGTTGGTGTAAATGTGATCCATCTGCATATTTGAACTTGGTATTTGGTTTTCATATCTGAGCTCAGTATTTTAGTTTACATATATATATATATATATATTGGATACTAAAAGAATTTTGTTTGGGGAGATAATTACAAAATGGGAACCAGTTCTGCTGCTAAAATACCACCTTGCTCCCCGTTAGGATGCATCCTTACACATTAGAGTAACTGCTCATATTGTTATTTTAAGGAACATTTAACGAAAAACTGTTGTTTGTACATAACTGAGGACCTGGCGCCTGACCCCAGCAGAGGCAGCAGAGGGGAAGGACTGAGAGACATCGGACTATGAATTCTTAATGTAATACACAGTCTCTTCCCGTAATATGTACTGACACCTGTATACGTACCGATACCTGTATTGATAAGTTAATTTAGTGTAGCCAAAGTACCAGGAATCCATATCTTAAATAGATTGATAAGGGGAAGGGTATTGTGTGCGTCGGGATAGTCTGTAAATCCTGAAGTACCCAACCAATGGGTAACGGGGGAGGGAAATTGCGTCTGGGATTTTGGGAAGATATAAGCAGGGGCTTTTTGCCCTATTCGGTGTGCCTACCTTTAGGTAGAACACCCGGTCTTGCAAAATCGTTATTAAAATATGTTTTGCTGAGAGATCCTGCCTGGGCCTATTGTATTTGCAAAATAATTGTTTCCTACAGTTATCTAGTAATTTTGAGACCAGAAAATAACCGAAGTTGTTAAACTCTGATTCGCATTGAATTTATGTGCTGGTTGGAGGTATGGGAAATAAAACTAAATGCTATGATGGATGTGAACTTGGTATTGTATGAGGTTGTATTTAAAAGTTGCTAGAATATGAACTGATTTGGATAGAGGAAAATGGAATAATGGATTGATGTTTAATATACTGGGTTTTGACATCTGTAAATTGTAAAAGGTAAATGGGGCTGAGGAATGTAACGACTGTTGAGCTAATTGGAATTGCGTATTAAGTGTATTATGGTTGGAATGAAATGGGAAAACAAAAAAGCAAAGTATCCCAGGCCTGTGATTGAACATAAATTTCAGGCCTGTGTCAAGCTGCAAGATAACTCAACTCATTGTAACTGAGGAGTTTTCCAGAGCCTCCTACTTCGTACCAGCAACTATGCCAGCTGCGTGGCCTTAGCTATATCTAAACTGCAGCAAGAAGAGAAAGAAAAAAAAAAAAATGGAAAAACCTGACTGTCTGCTTTTAAAGCGGCAAAAGGAGGGGTTTTCTCTCCCCCTCCCACTGAAGCAATGTTGTAATACTGAATGGAGCAATCTGAGGCTGAAATTTGAAAGCATCCCTAGCAGATCCGTAGTTCTAATGAAACTGGGAAATTAAACTAAAAATTTTTTTAATAGGCTTACTCTGTGGTAACTAGTCGTAAGAGGTTTATTAGTAAATTCACCATGCAAGTTTTTGAGGTCATGGGAGAGAATGAAAGAAAGACTGTTTTTTGAGACCAGTGGAATGCCAAATTTGGAACAAAGTTTTACCATATGAATTCTTGTATTTGCTAGAAAGCCCCTCTCTTGGGTCAAGATTTGTTAAGTAAATTGTAAGCTCAAATAATGTTTTCTGAGAATTCTGTGTAGTTGTATGTCCTACAAGAAGCTGCTTGGATGGTGCAGATCTGCTTGCTGCAAGTGAGAAATCTCCAAGGAAATTTCGAATGCTGTATTTCCATTAGTATTGGCAGATAATGTTTCGATAAAGCAAACACTACACTGATAGACCTGAAACAGGACTTCGATCCAGTAAGGGAAAACAATATCCAATAAATATGACAAGCACAATGGAGTTAGAAACTTTGATGTATAAATCTATGACAACCTTACAAGCTAACTGCATTTGACTGGACTTGCAGATTTGTCTATTTATAGCTACAACACAGAAACAACCTGTGGCTATTGTGGGACAGTATGATGAGAATGCTAACAGACTGATATACTGATTGTTACTCTGATCAAGAAATGCAGGGAATGAATTTAAGTCTTAATAGGTCATGATCCTTTTGTCATATATGTACCAGTTGTGAAATTTAATTCTGATTTTTTTTTTTTGTAATCTATGTCCTTGTAAATTGCACTAGCTGATTTTCTTAACAGCACAGCTTTTGACATGCCTAAATGTAAATTGCTGCAGAACCTGCAAGTCTTTAACATCAGGTCACAGACCGTACTTGTATTTGGTCTGATCCTACATACTTGCACAGGTTTTGTTGATGGTTCTGGGAAGTCTCATAAAGCTGTAGTGGTTTGGTGTGAAGATAACAATTGACATCATTCTGTAAAAATTATTGAAGGTTCAATCCAGTTAGCAGAACTTGGCACAGCTTTACATTACTTAGAGCTTTTTAAGGAGGAACCTCTACATTTGATTTGTGATTCTGAGTATGTAGTCAAGGCCCAATGCACGTATCTGATTCCGAACTGTTTTTTGTTTTTTTTTTTTTAAAAAAAAAACAAAAGGGGGAAGTGACTGCACTACTCCATATGACAGGCTGAGCAAAGCATTGTATGTTTTGAACTTTTTACGCCTCCTCCAAGGGTTCGATATTCCACCTATGATTCTCCATGGAACAAGTTTAAAAGGCCATCTGACAGACCTTAGAAAATATCAGTGTCAGGTCAAAGTGCGCAATGGTGTTACAGGTGAATGGGAAGGTCCTTTCCACTTAATAACTTAGGGAAAAGGTTATGCTTGTGTCATTACAGGACAAGGATCAAAGTGGATTCTTGCGAAATGGGTCAAGCCATGGCTGAATAAAGACAACAAAGATTTAACGGATGCAGACGGACAGGAGGGAGATAATTTGTGAGGACTGTTTCAGATGTAAACCGTGGATCCTAATTCAGTGTTATAGATGCTCACAGACCTGGTGGTCTAGAAGCCTATTAGCAAGCAGGTGGTGTACCTTCTGTGGAGAATGGCAATTTGAACAAACAGCAGGAGAGCCAAAAGGGCGATATTACACTTAGACAGTCAATGCAAAAATGAGGTAAAATTATGGGGCGTTCCTACCATAGTATCTACTGCACTCTTTCTCCCTAGTCTAGCAGCTGGTAAAGCTTTAGGAGACATATCAAAGTTAAGCTATTTTTCTTTTAAACAGGCTAATCTAACTTCTGAGATACTAACTCAATTAATAGTAGATGTTGATGGTATTAGGCATGCTACTCTACAAAATCGCACAGTTATAGATCTTTTGCTTTTAACACTAGGTCATGGTTGTGAGCTTGTCTGATCATTCTGAATCTATTCATAGTGTTTTAGACAAACTAAAACAGCACATCAACAAGATTGTCATAGTAGAATTAGGGTTTGACAAATGGCTTAAAAGCTTGGGAATAGGTGGATAGTTGTTTGATCTTATGAAGTAAGGCTTAACTGAATTATATGTAATTGTAATTATGTTGTTAATCATGTGTTGTATGTTGCAGTGTATTTCAAAGATGATTCAGCGTGCTGTAAACAAGGCCTGGCTGATTCAAGAACAAAAAGGGGGAATTGTGGATGGGTTTCTATTAGATGGAGATTTGTTATTGAACTAGCCAGGCCCAAAGGAATTTCAAGGCCACCTTGGAAAGCTGAAAACAGGATCTGCTGTGGAAGTAAAACAGTTCAGCAGCTACGAGGCAGCAACACGACGTAAATCAACAGACCTATTAGCAGAGAGACTCGGGCATGCGGACAGCTCGTGAACATAGACAATATCCAGTCAGTTAATGCATACTTGGAGCGTGGACACATGATCAGGAAATAACTGCATATATAAGGAGGCTTGTTTCTGTAATAAATTGGCTTTGCTTGAATTCACATTGGATTGTGTGGAGTCCATGATTTTTCACCCTTGCATATATCTTGCCATATTTGCTTTTGTTTTAATGAATTCTTGATAAAAGGTCTGGGATACTCAAATCTGTAGAGTGTAGCTGTCCTTGGTGCTGGGTGCCCCTGCCAAAGTTTTCTCTTCCCTCTATATAAAAATACAGGATTCTCCCACCTCGATTCTCAGTATCATTACTTATTCCATGCAGTATTTTAATCCTTTGCAAGTACCTCTTATGATAGGTTCCATTGCCAAGCCATGTGGAACTGATTGTGTTCAGTACAGGGCAGTCCCTGGTCTCTCTTCTCTCAAGAGACCACCCCTGCAGCCCCTCTGTTCCCAAAACCTTGCCTTACACCCAGTACAGATCTGCAGCATTATTTTTTCTATTTCTACGATGTGAGTGCTTATAGATCCTGGAATTCCCATCTACTCATAATTGAGAACTTTTTTCTGGTGAGATTGGTGATTTGTGCCAGGAGGTGCTGGTTTGTTATGATCCCGGTACAAAAGGCGCTCACACTCTGTAAAGAATCATTTTAAAAGACTATTTATTAGAGCTAACACTATAAAGGAGAGAACATATAGATAATGAATAGATAACCTTACATCCCTTCAGGTTCTGGGAACCCTGAGTTGTTCAGCATTGAACGTTGATGAGAGCGCAGCATGCCATGTAGATCACATCCATGGAAGGGTTACTCCATTTTGGTCATTCAAGCTATTCTAGGATTTTCTTACAAGATAGCAACTCTGTTCACTATTTCTACCATCAAACAGGAAGGATGTTTGCATAAGAGCTTCTTGCTGCGCTGTTAGATAAAGGCAAGGTCACATAGGTGATGTAATTACCAGTACTGAGTGGGAGCTACCTGCAGGCTCCTCTGTTACGATCAACAAGCTAAGTTTATTCTGTGGCCAATGTATATGCACAGCCCAACACAGGCCGAGCTTTACATGCAGTACAGCAGGGCATAGACCTGAGCCTAAGTAGGTTAACTTTTATGTGGTTCACTAATCCTTCAGTGTACAATGGTCTTCTGGTCAGGATCACCACACGCTAGTTTAAAAATAAACTGAACCATAGGACCAGATTTTGAGAAAAAATTCTTTGCTGAGATGATTGATTGTGGGTACATAAAAAAAAATCAATGGGCGGCAAAATGTAGCAGAAGGAAAACAGTGTTGTGAAAATTACCTTTTAAAAGTTTGGAGGTGTGAAGAAAAATTTAGCAAATAACTCCTAGATTTCACATAATTATCTAGCAACTTAATTCAAATAACATCTGTAGGAAACCATTTTAAATCTGCTTTTAAAGCCCAAAGGTTTCTCTGCTGCTGCTAAACTCATTGTGAAGCAGAGCCAAATACCTCCCTGGGCAATTTCTCTGAGCCCAGCCACCACCATGCCCGTGCCACCAGGAAGCATCCTCCAGCATCAGCTGGCATCTGCTGCTTGTGCAGGCAGCTCTTCCTGCTAGGCCAAGGCCTTTCTGGTTGCATTTCTGTTCCCTGAGTTTGGACTCTGCCTGCCCCCATGACACTGCTTACCATCAGCTCTGGGCAGGCCATGCCCTTGCTGCTGCCCAAGGTGCTCTCTGTTTTCTTCTATGAGATGTGCTCCTTCATCATTGTACTGGTGAACAAGGCCAGCTTCCTACAGATGAGGATGGCTGCCTGGGGCATGGGAGGCCTACCAGTGACAGTTGTGGCAGCAGAACTTGTAAACATTGTGTATATTTATGCATATAACATAAAGGATAACTACAAGAATTATATACACATAATAATGCATTTATTGTGGAGTCATATTTTCACCAGTCAGGGTGTGATAACTTCCTGTGGGGTTGACAACAGTGCCAAGTGGTTCACTCTCTGCCAAAGGCTGAATGCATCCTGCCCCTGAGCAGCCTCAATCAGTTAGTTGAAGGAGGCATGCCTACCTGGATCAGATATAATAGAAAATCATTGTTAGGGAAGAGACTGCCTTAGCTTATTTAATTATTTGGTATACTGCTCCTTATAGAACTTGGTTAGAAACTGCTCACATAGAATTCACTTAGCATAAGTAAGTTTGCTTAGCATAACTTCTGTAAACTGTGAACCTTTGAACTTTCTGCTTCTCTAAGTAAAAAAGGCCTCAGAGTCTTCAAGCTAGAAGATAAGGGGAGCTGCATCCCTGGAGATAAGGAACAGAATGGCATCTAAGAGAAGAATGTTTTGGCTATTACCAAGAACTTATTTTCTCCAGTTGCAGGTGCAAAATACCAACTGAGGTCAGAAATTTGATTGACAGCCCACCTGACAAAAATGAAGAGATCTGATGAAGAACGGGGAGACCCTAGGCTCTAATTTTGCAATTGGCCCAGAGTGGCACACAAGGGGTAGGGGCTTGGATTGTGGGGATATAATTGTCTAAGTTTTTTTTCACTGAGGGTCCCTCTTCAGGAGGCACCCAGCTTGAGTTGGTTTATGCTGTACCTTGCAAATAAATTATTTATTTTAGAAGAATTTCTGGAAACCATGCCAGAGTCTCTGCTACGGGAAACACAGGGAAAAGACATCATGAAAAGACAAGATTTTTTTCTGCTACCTTTTGTATCCAGACTGAGTGGGTACAAAGTATTTGTTATGGGCCTGTTTCTGTGAGGCTTGTATATGTTTGTTATCCTTGCTTAAAATAATGAATCCTGTCTGCAATTGCTAACCTAAAGATATATAAATCCTTTCAGTTTTAGGTTGATCTGCTCATATAACAAAGAGTGGCTTGCAAAACACCTAATCACAAACTACAGACACTACTGACCTTGCAGCTTTAGACATTTTGAAGACCGCACAATTAATTGAGTATTGCTTTAACACATATCTCAAGATTGACTTTTAGCTGAATGTTGCTCATTATATGCTAAAAGAATTCTGTAATGTGATATGCAAATGTGTAACCAATTGACTCTTAGGACTTGTCCTGAGGGTGTGAACGTAGTGATAAGATTTTGTATATAATGCCTTTTACTTTTCTTGCTGGGATGCTGGCTTTATTCCAGCATCCAGACTTGTGCAACTCTGTAATAAACACAGTATCTCATCTCTGTATACTAATTTGGCTCATTTTTATGCACACTGGCTAAAGAACCCTGATTTTTGGGACATGTTTAGTATCCGGGTATTGCAGATATTTATGTTCTCTTGATATATAAGTAGAATAAAACCTGGAGGCACAAAGTTCACCAAAATACTTTACAAAATAATGTAATTTATGTATGTTCCATTATTTATTATGTGAAGACATTAAGCAGCAGTAAAAATTTAGGAGGTAAAGTTTGGTAGCCAAGGAAAGAGGAATATCTGTTGATAAGTGAAGCCCGAATAATCCAAGGGGAAATGGTTAGTGACCTGCTACATCACTTAGACACACACAAGTCTATGGGGCCAGATGGGATCCATCCAAGGGCACTGAGGGAGATGGCAGAGGTGATCACTAAGCCACTTTCCATTATTTCTCAGCAGTCCTGGCTAAACAGGGAGGTTCCGATTGACCGGAAGTTGGCAAATGTGCCGTCCATCTCCAAGAAGGGCCAAAAAGAGGATCTGGGCAATTACAGGCCTGTCAGTCTGACCTCGGTGCTGGGGAAGGTCATGGAACAGATCATCTTGAGTGCCATCATGTGGCACATACAAGACAACCAAGCAATCAGGCCCAATTAGCATGGGTTTATGAGAGGCAGGTCCTGTTTGACCAACCTAATCTCCTTCTACGGCAAGGTGACCTGCTTAGTGGATGAGGGGAAGGCTGTGGCTGTTGTGTAGACTTCAGTAAAGTCTTTGACACTGTTTCCCACAGTATTCTCCTGGAGAAGCTGGCAGCTCATCTCTTGGATGGGCATACTCTTCACTGGGTAGAGAATTGGCTGGATGGCTGGGCCCAAAGAGTTGTGGTGAATGGAGTCAAATCCAGTTGGTAACAGGTCACAAGTGGTGTTCCCCAGGGCTCAGTATTCAGACAAGTTCTGTTTCATATTTTTATCAATGATCCAGACAAGAGGATTGAGTGCACCCTTAGTATGTTTCTAGACAACACCTAGTTAGGTGGGAGTGTTGATCTGCTGGAAGGTGGGAAGGCCATACAGAGGGATCTGGACTGCCTGGATCGTTGGGCTGAGGCCAATTGTATGTGGTTCAACAAGGCTAAGTGCCAGGTCCTGCATTTGGGTCACATAACCCCAGGCAATGCTACAGGCTTGGGGAAGAGTGGCTAGAAAGCTGCTTGGTGGAAAAGGACCTGGGGGTGTTGCTTGACAACCAGGTGAACATGAGCCAGCAGTGTGCCCACTTGGCCAAAAAAGCCATCAGCATCCTGGCTTGTTTCATAAATAGGCTGCTCAGGGAAGTGGTTGAGTTATCATCCCTGGAGGTGTTTAAAAGATGTATAGATTGGGTTCTTAGGCACATGGTGTAGTACTAGAGTTCGATTATGGTTGGACTTGATGATCTTAAGGGTTTCTTCCAACCAAAATGGTTCTGTGATTCTGTTCTATGATTCTAGTTTTCATGCCATGTTTAGAAAGACATTAACCAAGGTTGAGATGAACTGCAAAGCATTTACACAAGATATTGCAGGCTTGCTGCAAGTGGCAAGAATTCAGATGCACATGAATGGAGGAAAGTCTACTTTCAGTCCTGTTCAGGAAGATGACTCTATTTGGAGTTTGATTTATACAGGAAACAGAGAACATCGCCTCTAATGTGAATCACATGCACTGATTTCTACCCAGAAATTTTGTTTTATTACTTGGTGTACATTTAGATTTAGGAAAAGGCCAATTATTCCTTGTGTCAACTCCTGAAGGACAGCAATGCTGACAGGAGGTCAGTTGTGGCTTTGGATCCAACAGGTAAGCCAATTTGCACTGAAACAGGACCTGTATCAGAGGATGAGAAGACACTGTTCCCTCCTTGCCTGTGGATATACTGTGAGTCTCAACCATCTCAAGTAACCCAACCTGTTCTCCAGTAACACAAGCAATCTGAGGAAATAGCAGAGTCTGACTCCAGATCTGAAAAGTGGACTGCATCTTGTGTACAGTTTTAGAGGACATCTTTCTCCATGACAGGTGAGGGGAAGAACTGCCCTGTTCCTGGCCCTCTTTCTGGGCTGTGGTTGTGCTTGTGAAGGGGACAAAACCCGCCCTTTGAACCTTCAACCTATAAAAGCAACTCTGCTGGCAAAGGTCCCCCTAGTGGTCCCAGACTGGGAGAATGGTACAACTACAAAGAATAAGGAAACTGTAAGTGCAGTGAAGGGAAAGAACAGAGCAACAGCTGGAGCAGACTGAATGACCAAATTCTCCATAGATGGAGTGCAGAAGCATGACAGCTGTAGCAGTATTTGAGGTTACAGGTATAAGAAGCAGTGTATTTTTCAGACATGTAGACATACTGAAGAATACCATAACCTTCAGTGTTTTCCACTCCAAGTGCAAAGTTTCAGTTTGATTTCAAAATAAGTATATATTTTTAAAATACACCAGATGCTGTGCCATATAGCATCTTCCCCAAGAAAGGATGAGATGGCAAACTACTCTAGAGATATGTAGTGGTTTCCTTTCATTGAATTACTGGAAGACATTGAAATATGTCTGTTATCAGTACTAATATAGAGTATCCTTTAATCCTTACTCTGAAAATTATCCAGCAGCAGAATGCTCATGATGCTTTATCAGTCTCTGTTCTCAGGGCCAAAGTTTGACAGTGTGACAGAAACAGAATTTCCCTTAGTCAATCACATTGCTTCCATACGGTTATCAAGACTGTGCTCTTTAAAATATTCTGTGATTACTAGTTGCTTTGAAAGTTTTCAAGCAGACAGTGAGATGGTCTTAAAAACCGTGGTGATGCCATGGCCATCTTTCTTGTGGGCAATCAGAAGGGTAGCCAAAACTATAGTAACATAAATATGAGGCTCAAACCATTTGGCCTTTCTTTGCATCCCTTTGTAGAGTACTGTGCTGCTGCAACCAGAGCTATCAGCCAACAAACAAGTACGCCAGACGGTTTTACTTTTTCTTGTTTAAGAATGAAACACTATATTAAATACACAATAAAACTATCTTGCTGATACATGAAGGATTCAGGGATAGTTTTTTAGAAAGTGATAATGATTCTGCAAAGGAGAAAGCAAAAAAAACCTTTCCAATATTTCTCATGTCTCTCCCTCTCTGTGGCATAGATTTATGACTGTCTTTGAAGACTCAAACCATTCCAACTTTTTTTAAAAAGTACTAGGTATTCCAGAAGCAAAGAGCCCAGGATTACGAATATCATGAAGGTCATATACCTTTTTTAAAAATGAAGAGAAAACTTAATGAAAATTTAAAACTTGAACTGAAGTGTTTAATCTGGTGTATTATAAAATGCATCATTAAGAAGGATACATCTAACTCCTTATCTCTGACCACTTGGGCATCCTACTTATGGGACAGGATAATCTGCTGATGTGCTGCCTTTTGAATTTTACTAAGAGAATAAATCAAGCAGAAGCATGAAGTTGGTTAGAACATGCACTCCAACAGAAACTCACTCTTTCTTTCTTTCTTTCTTTCTTTCTTTCTTTCTTTCTTTCTTCTCAGAGAGTTGTTAAAATCATTTGAAAACCTGAGGAAGCAAAATAATGAATTCCTGAGTGACACAGAAACTGATCTTTGTAGGAATAAAAGACTCTTTTGAAGTAATTCTAGCAGAATTTGAATATGAAGAGAGAAGCAATCAGACTAAGACTGCATTCATATTCAGATGAAATTTGTAGAGAGGGGAGTAAAAAGAGAAGCTGGGTAAGTTATTTTAACAACAAAAAGAGCTTAAAAATATTTAAGAGTGGGGTGAAATGTAAAAAGACCTGTAATATTATAAAGCACAAGTTCTCTGTATAATTGAAAAGTTTTTGGAGAAATGTATCTCCTCAGAAATATAACAATACAATTTCCGAAATAACAGGATATGGTGGGTTGAACCCAGACAGCAGCTAAGCACCACACAGTCACTCACTTATTCCCTCCCAATCAGGATGGAAGAGAGAACAAGAAGAACAAAAGCAAGAAAATTCTTGGGTTGAGAAAATTAACTGCATACAAAATTTATGCTTCAGTTTTGGCTTCCATTGTTTATTTACTCACATAAAATCACAGTAAGTCTAACCTTTCTCCTTTTTAAATGACTGCTTAACTACAACAAAGTTGGAATGTGCAAATTCAAATCAGTGGAACAGTTCCCAAGCTTTTACATAACCACATATTTTAAAGCCTGATCCAGAGCTTCCTGTTTATTTTAGTGGCCTCCAGATCATCCACTGTGCTTTTCATAACTATATCTTCCTCTCCTTCCTCTTCTCCTTTAGTTTGTGCCATCTACTCATTTTTATGTACTCATTCGCAACCTGGCACAATAAATAATATGAGTGACTCTGTGCTTCAGCCAAAACCCACTGAAAACAATGGAAAAATCTCACTGGGATTTGCCACCAATTTCAGCAGGCTTTGGGAAAAACTCTTTATGCCCACAACCCAACTGAATCTAGCACAGATATCTGATTGACATAGCCTGAGCTCCTGGGGTCAACCAAGGTCCACCTCCTAGCACCTAGGATTGCATGAATAATGCTGCTGAAGTCAATGAGGTTTCCTCACATGCAAGAAGTCATTGGTCACTCTTGCACAACATGCAGGAGTGTTTGCTGGATAGATAAGGTGGATTGACTTTGGCCAGATGCCAAACACCCACCCAGCCACCTTCTTACTCCCCCTTCACAGGAAAACAGGAAGAGAAAATAAGATTAAAAAGCTCACGGGTCAAGATAAAGGCAGGGATATCACTTAGAAATTACCAGCAGGGGCAAAATAGACTTGACTTGGGGAAAATTAATTTAATTTGTTGCCAATGCAAATAGAGTTGGATGATGAGAGACAAAGACAAAAATTAAAACACCACCTTCCCCCTAACTCCCCCTTTTCCCAGGCTCAACTTCCCAACTCCTCTACCTCCTCCCCCACACCCTGAGCAGTGCAAGGGGAATGGGGAGTTGCCATCAGATCAGTTTGCAGCACTGTTTCCTTTGTTTGCTCTGGGATTTTGCATTTATGTTATCATACATGATAAGACCTTAGGGAATGAAAGATTATGAGGGGTATGTGTCTCTAAGGCCCATAAGATTCTTGCCTGTTAATTGGACTGGCATTAGGATACCAGTACATTAGGATCCTGTACATTAGGATGGATTTTTCCTAGCATCTCAATACTCCCACATCTCTTCTGGAATTATGGGCACAACTTACCCCAATGTACCAAATGTAATACAAAATGCTCTGTGCAAAATACACTTGTTATTCGACAAACTGACTTCCACCAGTTTGCATGAACATCCCTCCCCTGGCTAGGAGTATCAGAACTAGAAAGGGCTATCGCAAATATATCTGCTGTAACAGAAGATACGGGTAATGCTACTGTTAACACTATTTCAGCCTTACAGTTAGAGGCAAAAAAACCATCTCAGGTAACCCTGCAAAACAGAATGGCATGAGATTATGTGCTTGTTGCTCAAGGAAGCTACATGTGTATTATTTAACAACACTTGTACATATGCAGACCAACATCAGAGAATAGAAATGGATGTACACAGAATTTGAGGTAAACTTTAGATACTGTGTGGGAAACTGCAGCGGGTCTGTGGAATCCTTGTCAGAAAATATGGGGGTAGAGATCAGCCTTGAAGATATTAAGATTTACCCTTGAGAAGGATGGGAGTAAAGGAGTATCCAGAGATATGGAGTTGTACCCGTGAGAGAGGAGAGATGTACCCGTGAGAGAGAAGGGGATAGAAGAATAACATGGATGATAGCAAGTTTAACCAATGAGATGTTAGTGCTGTAACTTGTAACCAATAGTGAAAAGACACATGAACTGGTAGAATTGTATACAAATGCACTTGTAGCAATAAATGGCACCTATTACTTTCATCTTGAAATAATTTGGTCCATGTCGTTTGTCCGTCTCAACCGCGACAATACTGTATGCAATACCTTTAGGAAAAATAACCCATTTTGACTGGTAGAGATGGCTCCCAGACATGGAAGGATGGTTAGGAAAAAATGATTAAGACAGCATTCAAGTATATTTTGTTTGGATTTTTAACTTGGGTGGTTGTGTATGTATTGGTTCAGTTCATCTTCTGTCATAGCAAATTGTTATGTAAAAGGATAGAATGAGGCATAACTCAAGCAGAGGCCCGAACAATTATGCTGAATGTATTAGAAGATAAGGAAGAAGAAAAGGGATGATTATAAAATCCAGAGGCAAGAACAGATGATGGGACAGCATAGCTCATGTAGTGATCAATCCTGGGCTCCCTGGATTTGTGAGCAGGGCGTCTGCAGCCCTTCTACTATACTCTTGATCTTTAAGAGAAAGATGGTGTGAGGCTCAGAAAGTCTCACAAGTCTTTGCAGGCCTCACTAGTTAAGAAACATTTGCAGTTAATGGTCTTACGAGTCTGCACAATGTACTTAAAAAAAGGAGTGGATTATTTGTAAGAGGATGTACTGTCTAGAGCTTCCTTATCTGAAGGTGCCTGAAAATAGGCTATAAACAAATGAAGAAAGGAACAAAGGGAATAACCCAGAAGTGAGGTGGAACAAATGTTTTTGGAAATTGAAATAGATAAGAAGGATAAGGAGGAATTTGAAAGACTTGCAATGATGAATGTGTGTGAGTAATAACTACTCACAAAAGGGAGGAATGAAGGGGAAATTAAAATTGTAACTGATCAGCAGTGGTAATCTGTGACCAAGGAATGATCTGACATGGAAGGCAAGAAGGCTCACCTGCAGAAGGAGTTAAACTGACTGGAAGCAGGAATGCCAGAGGCAGGACTCTGTGTAAAGGAGTGAAGTTTCCCTTGGTGATGAGATAAGAAACAGCCACAGAACTGTCTTGTAGCAATTTTGGAATGCAAGTGCTCAGGGGTCACCTTTGGGCAGTAGAACTGGCTCTGGGGGATGAATCCAGTGCTGGGCCAAGGCACCCCATGCTGACGCTCACATAATTGGAGCAGGTGCAAGTGTATATAAGGAGTCTGCTCCTGTTGCACCTTTGCAAACTCCTTGTAGAACTGCTTATGGTGATAGGACTCTGTCCAATACGTTGTTCATTACATCTTTTTATATATAAGCACAAAATGTGAGTTTAGTTCACCTCAAGGGGTACAATGCAAATTCCCCAACAAGAGTCAGTCTCATTATGCTAGAAACTCAGAATGGTAAAGTTTAATTTAGCCCTAAACACTTATCTTTCCAATCTCTCGCATAACATAATTCATTAGGTAGATTTAAAATGATGCCTCTTACAAGTCTAATAATATATGTGGAGTACCCAGAGAAGCACAACATAATGATATATTTTATTCATTCTTGTATTCTACCTGTTCTCTCCCTTGTTTTATTACTGTTAATATTATTTCAATAATTAAATCAAAATATTACAATGACTATTAATCTCAGGATTATAGTAATTAAAAAACAATTGAAATAATTTACTCTAAATAGAGCCTGTGTCTCTTTAGAGGTAAATCACTAATGTTGCACTGAAATTAGTGAAGCTTGGGTTGTGAATCGTCCCATGAACAAGGGCTGCAGATCAGTTTGCAAGCAATTATGTTTGTTTCATTTAAAAAAAAAAAAGAAAAAAATGTTTTCTTGCTAAAAAATACACCTATTGCAGATATCAAATTCTAGCAATCAAAGTTTTTCAACAGAACTTCAAAACATAGATCTAATCTGAGTTATGCTTTTAATTTTATCACAGTTGTTTCCTCTGTGTTGTGGGTTAACACCAGTAGGCAGCTAAGCACCATACAGCTGCTTGATCACTCCCCCTCTGGTGGGATGGGAGAGAGAATTGGAAATCTAAACCAGAAGACTGCACTAGCTACTAAGAAGAAAATATTCTATCTGCATGGAAGATGATTACTTCAATTTCAGCTAACCCAGCACAGTGGATCAGGTTCTTTCCTTGCAGGCACATCTGTCTCCTCTTCAACTCTGAGGACGTTGAACCTATTTTGCAGTAATAAGACATTAGGTGAGGCAGGAGCCTTCCTCTTGGTGCCAGAAGTCACCAGCTTCCATCCTTTACTTTCTTCAGAAGTTTTGCTTACTTTCATAGCGGAGTGTTACTAACATGTCTGAGACTATTGTAGTGACACAGTTTCAACTGAGGCCACCTTACTTTGCCTCCTTCTTTACAAACTGCTGCGCACACAGATGCATCTGTTGACTGCCTCTGTTGGTGCATCTGTGGTGATATGGGTAACGCAACTTTTAATCTTATTTGAAAGGTCAGTTATTGCACGTGAATGACTGATCTACACCATGAGAAAGACTAAAACTACTGTGTTTTCTTGACAAAACTTGGCTGGATCTGGCAAGTTTTTGTGGAACATTTTCTAATTATGCTTGTCTTTTGCAGCATGACTAAGAACTATCTTTATCCATGCTGAGATGTGCCTTCCTCCTCAGGTGATCTCTTTGATTTAAGCAGCTACTGCTCTGTGGGGCAGATCCCAAGCCACATGAGTTCATAGCTTGGCAACTTCATCTTGCTGGTTGAGGTCAAAGCACACACTTGTGTGCGGCTCATGGATAAATAAATCTGAACCTGCTGTTTTAATGTCTGTGTGCCCTAGCAGTACTGAGCCAGAAACTCCAGTGTTGCTGGTCTGATGTCAGGGTACAAAATGCCCTGATGTTTTTCTGGCCTAGGTCCCTTTGGTGTCTATGGGGTGATGTGAAGGCAGACCCTGGGATGTGTACCTTCCCCACATCTTGTTTGTTGGCCACAAGGTCACAATGTCAGTTCCTCTACAGTTTGTGCTCTGACACCAAGTGAGGGTTTTTCTTTCTGACGTCCTGAGCTCAGACATGGGCTGATAAGAATTCACAAACTAATTTAGGGGCTCCACTCTTGTTGTAGTATATGATATTGGAGACTAAAGATAGCAGTTCTTGGGGTTTGGAAAGCTAGTGTGATACAGCTTTCTCTGTTCAGTGTTTTCTGTGTAAATCCCAATAGGTGACTCATTAGGTACAGCCCACTAAACAGAGGTCCAGGCAAAGAAGATTACAAAATTTACTAGTTCAGTACCCTTGTTTCCAAGGTTTATAGCTGGATACAGGTCTCTGAAAAGCTCAACAGCTGGACTTGTGTGAAAAGCCAGATAACTGAAAGGTCTTGGACTCAGTATATATATTGTCCTGGTTTTGTTAAAAACAAGTTTCTCTTTCAGTGAATTTGCCTGTCAGCTAAAGCCTTCATATTAACTGCATTTTCCTGGAGAACCAGACACATGTTTTGGTAAAACTTAGCAATGGAATGCAAACTTATTGATAAGCATGGATGGACATCTCGCGAGAGGGGCGACGAGAAACAACTGACCAACTGTGTATAACATTCTATTCACGTGAATACTTCATATAAAATGGGAGATCATGAGGATCTCGCTCTCTTGTTCTTATGGCCGACATTAGGAGAGGACCTTGCTAGTCGTCCCTGCGAACTGAGGCCTAGTGAGAGACTGAATCCAGCTCTGGTTGGCTGTGGAGTCTAATCGAGGACTTTGGGTGCCGGCTCTGCAGTTGCTGAGACTTTCAAGATTGGTTTTGTATATTTTGTATTATTTTCTCTATTCTTATTAGTAGCATTAGTAAAACATCTTTAATTTTTCCAACTCTCTTCTCTCTGTCCTTCTTTTTTTTTTTCCTCCCAATCGCCTCTCCTGAGTGGAAGGGGGGAGAGGGAGGGGCAAAAAGGGGGAAGTGGGGGGGAGAGAGGGTTAACAATACATCTGCCAGGGTTTTATTGTCACTCCACAATCTTAACCCTCGACAGATAATTGGCGCCCAACGTGGGGCAAGAGAAAGGGGTAAATCTGGAGATTTTTGGCTTTTCTACTGCTCCGACGTACCTTTCAATTTTCTTGGCACGGTGCCAACTCATAGAGTTGTGATACTCGCGCGTCTGTTTGCTTCGGATATTATTTAGTGGTATTAAGGCAAAGTGAATTACATTGATTTAAAGATGTTATGGCTTAAGTTGTATCAGTTATTTTCTGCATTGTGCTCACTGATTCCATATCTGTGTTGGGCTTTCTTTTTAAATCGAAGTATTCATTATATAACAACAAGGAACTGGACAATGCTCATGATGATACTGTGTGGTTTGTCACTGATTTATTTCATTATACTGCAGCCGCTAATGAATTTCTACTCGCTTCTGCTTTACCTTGAAAAGCCTCCAGGAGAGATTAAAGAGCAGTACGGCTCTGTGTTTGCTAATTGGTCAAGTGAATCTTTAGAAAGGCTGACTAACAATACTTTTGTTTTTTCACTAGGACAGTTCGCAAATGTTTTAGAGAGCTTTGAATATCCTTGGAGTTTTGATAGAACTGTGATGGTGTTATCTGGTTTGCTGAATGTGTGTCAGTTTGTGCTTCTGTTAAGAGAAATGGCGTTTAACAGGAGATTTGCGTCTCTTTGTTGTCCTGAGATTTGCGGTGCGTCTTCAGAAGCTTTAGCAAAAAGCACTCCTGGCCGCTCGAGAAAGAGCAAAACAGTGAAAGCTGCCGTTGCAGCTGCTGCCCCTGCCACGGCGCCTTCGCAGGCTGAAGGTACAGCTCCTCCGCAGAGTTCCAAGGTCACTTCTGATAACACTAATTCTGCAGCCTTAAAGGCAGCCCCCCCTTCTTCACACACTGGGCACTGTTGCCACTGTAACCATAGTGATCACTGTGACAGTCATTCAGACTCTGGAAATGAATCAAATGATGGTAAACCCATATCAGCATCAGTTGCTGGTTGTAAGAAAGTCACTAGAAAGACTACCCGTGCAGCAGATGATGGCACAGGGCCAACATCAACCCAAGGGGCACCATCAGGACAGAGAGGAGATGAAGTGACCACCACTCGGTCCTTTTCTCCAGGTGAGCTGAGAGATCTGCGAAAAGACTTTAGTCGTCGTGAAGGCGAGAATATTTTAACCTGGTTGCTCCGATGCTGGGACAATGGGGCAGATACAATTGAACTGGAAGGTGGTGAAGCCAGGCAGCTGGGATCTCTGTCAAGAGATTCCACCATTGATAGGGCAATTTCAAGAGAGTCTAATGCCACTACTCTCTGGACTCGACTCCTGGCAGCTATGAAAGTAAGATTTCCCTACAAGGAAGATTGTATATCCAGGTTAGGGAAATGGAATACTATGGAGAAAGGTATTCAGTTCCTGAGAGAATTAGCTGTGCGAGACATCATCTATTTTGGACCAAACAGCCAAGAGGGAACAGACCCACATAGAATCAATTGTTCACGACCTCTGTGGTGCAGATTTGTACAAAGTGCATCACCTGCATATGCTAAGTCATTGGCAGGAATGCTCTGGTCATCTAGAGTTGGACAAGATATTACTGAAGTGATTGAGCAGCTCCGTGAGTTTGAGGACAACCTTGCTGGTTCTCTACGGGCTTGTGTCTCTGCTGTAGAGAGACTGTGTGAAAAATCTGATGACCAGTTTGAAAAGCTATTGCAAGAAATCAAAGAACTCAGAGAAGACACATACCATTCACGATCTGCACAAACCTATGTTTCAGCTGTTAGGAAAAGGCGTTTCCAGTCTCGAGAGAGAGGACAGAGGCAGCCCACAAAAAGAGGTTCACTGTGGTTCTTCCTACACAAGCAGGGAGAAAACATGAATAAATGGCATGGAAGACCTACCTCAGAACTTCAAGAACGAGTACGTGAGATAAAAGGAAAAACTCCTAGGAAGGTAGCTGCTCCAGTTTACAAAAGGAGCAGAAGAGATTCTGATGCTCTTGAAGGAACCTCTAATTCACACCCAGAGACTGTGCAAAACAGAAATTAGAGGTGCCCTGCCTTCAACCAGGTGGAGGAAAGGGATAACAGAGTTTACTGGACTGTACAAATACGATGGCCTGGTACAACACACCCCCAGGAGTACAAAGCTTTAGTGGACACTGGTGCACAGTGCACAATAATTCCTTCTAATTATAAAGGAATGCAATCTTAACCCTCGACATATATACTACTTTGTTGGTGTCAGAATACAGATTTTTTTCAGAACAAATTATTGTCCCTTTAGTTTCCTGAGCTTATTTTGACAGGCAAGCACACAAACACCTGACATGTTAGCATAATAGCCGTGGGATGAAGATGCTCCTGAATCCAACCTTCCGTACTCCACAAAAACCTGGATTCAGTTGAAAACAGCATGCTAATCGCAAGGCCCATAACATGCCCAATCATTTTATGCATTGGTATCAACTGATACAATTATTGATAACCTGGCTTATATGCATGCAGTTTTTCTGTCTAAATTTGTGAGAGTTGGTCCGAAGATGGAGCAGTATTTGCCTGAACATCACCATCAAGAACTTAGAGAACTGAAGCTGAGACTGAAAGAACAGATGGGCAATGAATTGGAGAGAGGCCCAAGGAGAAGCATTGTGTTGCACTGTTTCTCTGATTCGGGGGGGCTGCTACTAACAATGGCTGCTGTGTGGACTTTGCCTGCTGCTTCAGCCAAACGAACCCCAGCCTCTTGAAAGTGATTGTTATGAGGGTCTCTTTGACCCAGGGACAATAGCTGCCGTCCATAAGATGTTCTCACCTGCAGGCACAGTTACACGTGTCCCTCACCTGCTCCCCCAAACAATGGCCAACGAAAAGGAGCATGCCCAGAAGCTCACCAAGGGTCCTGAGGTCACCCAACAGACCAGAGAAAGACCCCCAAGTGCTGGACACGTAAGCGTTGGCAAAAGAAAGCGTGAATCTTTTGAGTCTGCGCAGTACGAGCCTGGGTTGCAAAATTGAGACTGGCCTAAAACAATGGGAGCAAGGGGAGGTGAAGAAGCATAAAAGGTGACTCCAGAATGGACACCGTTGAAGATCTTCTCACCAGAGGATCCCAAACCATGACGGAGGACCAGCAGGACTCCACGGGACCCAGAGACCAGAGGGACGCTTCTGGAATTGGGCTGATGATAAATGCAACCTCATTTCTCATCTTTACTTTTACTCGTTTCTTTCCCCTTTTTCTTGCTCTATCGCATGCCGCTTTACGTGCAAATTAATAAAGTAACGCTCCTTGATTGAATTATAACCCCTTGGCATTTTGGTCGCCTTAATTTTGTGCTCTGAGATCAAGTTAAAAGAACCATCACAAGTCCATCGCTGAACGGACCGTGACATTTAATTGGCGACGAGGATGGGATTCTGGGAAAACAGAGGAGTGTAGGTAGTTTGTGGTCTGCACCAGGGGAAGGATGTTTCGTCTCAGCCGCACCTAAGCCTTACACTGATTTATCAGTGATAAGTGCTTAGAACGCAAGGGAGGCGATTCAGATTTCCCGCACACCATACACGCCTTGGTGTCAAGCACCCCAAACTCGTGTTGAGGGTTCTGTTTCCTGGAATCTAACACAAAAGATCTCAAAGTGCAAAAGGGGTGTTGTTCTCATGATGATGAGTATTGTCTGCTAGGGAGAGTGAAGGGGCAATCTTGTGTGTCTGTGTAGTTAAGTTTGGTCCTCCCATAGCAAATTTCTAGGCCTCTTCAGCCACTTGGGAAAGAGAAGGGTGACGCAGTTGTTGCTGTGGTTTTCGTAACTAAGTTGTGCTTTCCTAGAGTGTGTACCACCCCTTCATAGTAAAAAGGACTGAAAAAGCTGACAATCAAGATTTTTGGTTAGCAAAAGACTGGGACTCGTTCTACACGCTTTTAGCAAAGTATGGAGCCCGACCCTCCGTACCCAGAGAAGACTGGGCTCATGACAATTGGACTAATTTGCAAAATGTAGTAGACCGAGTGATTTCTTCCTAATAACCTTTTTCAGCTGGGGATTGTGGTTTCGGGTCCCGTCTGGGTCACCAACTCAAAAAGGTTATTAGGAAGGCGCTGGAGAGAGACTCGAACTCTCGTGGCTTACTCTGAGCAGTATTTATTGTAGAAGATTCGCAGGAACAGCAGGGTTGGATCACCTCCTCAGAGAGTGACAATCATACAGCCATACAGCTAGTCATTATATAGGGTTCTAACAGGTATTATGCAACTAAGCAAAATTTATCACTGTCTATCACTGTCAATGTCTTCAGGTTCCTTCCGTCCCAGTGGTCTGCAGGTTTCACTTCTTTCTTCATGTTCCACTTGGCAAGTACCGAACGAAAAGTCCTTGGGTTGCAGGGCTAGCTTTGAAGTTCTACTTGTCTCATTTGTTATCCATAGTTCATCAGTCTAGTACAGAAATCAGCAAACCTAAGAATAGCATTTATCAATGTCTAAGGGTACAAAGCAAGCATAAGGTAACCACGCTTGTGGTTCTGGGCATGGGCTATACAGGGGACAAGCTGAGGCTTGCAGCCTTAGCAGCACAGCTTATAACACTGATACAGGCCTAAAATCCAAATTTCCTATTTTCCTACAACACCGGTCATACAAGAAATGAGAGAACAAGGAGTCATAATTAACACACACTCTCCTTTTAAGTCTCCAGTGTGGCTAGTTAGAAAGCCCAACGGGACGTGGTGACTTACAATAGATTTTCAGCAGCTGAATGCCAACACTGAACCTCTAACTGCTGCAGTCCCCAGTCTGGCTGAGCTAATAACCATGATACAGGAAAAAACTCATCCAATTATGGCAACAATAGATGTCAAAGACATGTTTTTCATGATACCGTTGCAGCCAGAAGGCAGAGATCGTTTTGCTTTCACCTGGGAGGGACAACAACACACTTTCACCCGACTTCCCCAAGGGTACAAATATTCTCCCACACTAGCTCATCACGCTTTAGCTCAAGAGCTAGAAAAAGTACCCACACCTGAAGGCATAGCTATTTATCAGTACACTGATGATATTCTTGTGGGTGGAAATGAAGTGACAGAAGTAGGGGCAACTCAAAAAGAAATAATTACACATTTAGAAAATCTGGGTTTGCAAATTCCCCCTGAAAAGGTTCAAAAGCCCTCACAAGAAGTAAAATTCTTAGGAATCTGGTGGAAGGGGGGAATGATCTGCATCCCGCCGGACACTCTTGCTTCCTTAGATCAGATTAAAATGCCTGAATCAAAAAAGGACTTACAGCATGTTTTAGGGTTGTTGTTTTTTTGGAGGAAACACATTCCAGACTTTTCTATCATTGCTAGACCTCTTTACGATCTGTTAAGAAAAGGGGTAAAATGGGAATGGACAGCTTCTCAGGAAGAAGCTATGTGATTACTGATTTTTGAAGCAACAGCTCACCAAGCCCTTGGTCCTATTCACCCTACAGACACTTTTCAGGTGGAATGGGGGTTTGCTTTATCAGGCCTGTCAGTTCACATAGGGCAGAGAGGCCCTGAGGGTCCAACCCGACCTGTGGGATTTTTCTCCCCGGGGTTTTAGGGATGCCGAAAAGAGATACACAGCTTGGGAGAAAGGTTTGTTTGTTGTTAGTCTGACTCTCGTAGAAGTAGAGAAGATTGCACGACAGCAACCAATCGTGTTAAGAGGCCCATTTAAAGTCATTAAAACAGTCACTTCTGGGACCCCTCCTCCTGATGGGGTAGCCCAAAAGGCCTCAGTACGAAAGTGGTATGCTCAGATTGAACACTATTGTAACATTTTCTCAGTATCTGAAGGAGCTTTAAAAAATCTAGCTATACAAGAAAAGGAGAGCTTGGACGAGGACCAAGACAAACCTGCTTCAGTGATTCAAGTTGCACCTCCCTTTTCGCATGATCAGTCAGTTAGTGCTTGGTTTACTGACGCTTCTGCTAAAAGAGAAGGAAAAGTGTGGAAATACAGGGCAGTTGCGCTCCATACCTCTTCCGAAGAACAGATTATAAGAGAGGGAGAGGGCAGTACACAAGTGGGTGAATTAATTGCAGTATGGAGTGTTTTCCAACATGAAGCACAAACTGCTACCCCTGTACACATTTATACTGACTCTTATGCTGTGTTTAAGGGCTGTACCGAGTGGCTTCCTTTCTGGGAACAGAGCAGATGGGAAGTTAATAGGATTCCAGTGTGGCAAAAAGACAAGTGGCAAGAAATCTTAATTATTGCTAGGAAAGGAAACTTTGCTGTGGGCTGGGTGGCTTCTCATCAGGTAGATGGGGGATCTGTGGGTGAATGGAATAACTGGGCTGATGAATTAGCAAGACTGGCCCCTGTACAAAAGGATCAAATTTCAGAAGACTGGGAACGCTTGTTAGAATGGTTACATGTAAAGCGCAAACACACCAGAGCCAAAGACTTGTACCGTGAAGTTCTGGCCCGAGGCTGGCCTGTCACCAGGGAAATGTGCAAAACCTGCATATCAGCCTGCGAACAATGTTGGAGACAGCTAGAAAGGCACCCTTTAGAAGATAGCCCCCTGCATTTAAGGGAAGGTAAAGGTCTGTGGGATGTCTGACAGGTAGATTACATTGGCCCCTTTAAGAAATCAGGGGGCAAGCATTTCGTACTGGTGGGAGTAGAAATTACATCAGGATTAGTCCAAGTAGAAGCTTTTAAAAAGGCTACAGGTGAAAATACTGTGAAAGCATTGTGTGAATGGTTTGGAACTTTTCCAAAGCCACAAGAAATACAGTTTGACAACGGTTCCCATTTCACTGCTAAAATAGTACAAGATTGGGCACAAAGCGAAGGGTTCAAATGGACTTTTCAGACCCCATATTACCCACAGGCTAATGTAATTGTAGAAAGAACAAACGGCCTCCTAAAATGGCTTTTGAGACCTCATGAGGGTAATTGGGACACTGTCTGTGGCAAGCTGTCACAGGAGTAAATGACAGGTGGGGGATAAATGGATGCCTCAAAATCACCGCCTTCTGTCCAAAAGCCCCTTCCTTGATTCCCTCTCTAAAGGGACCAAATGATTGCAAGGATCCAGCCCATTACCCAGGACAGCCAGTCCTAGTGGAACTCCCCACTGTGGGAAGAGTACCACTGGTATTAAAAATCCCTTTGAACACAAAGTCATAGGTAGCTTCCAATGCCCTGGGCAAGGAACATCAGATAAATACCCGCTGGATAATTCTGTCATTTTACTTATTTTTGCCTCGAAGAGGCGAGTCCTATTTGTTTTCCTTTTTGCAGGAGAACTCCGAGGGACACAGAGAATAACGCGAATCATCCAAGAATAGAATCTGAAAGCCTAGTTTGTGAAGATGACCAAAAGTATAATTGGGTTACTAATACTTTTCTGCATCCTTTCACCTACTCATAACCAAAAATATGCTAAATGGCCTTGGTCTGAAGCTGTTGTTAGATATGCTACTTCTCTAGGACCATATCCCAATTGAATCATAACCCCTTGGCATTTTGGTCGCCTTAATTTTGCGCTCTGAGATCAAGTTAAAAGAACCATCATGAGTCCATCGCCGAACGGATCGTGACAGTGTGATTATGCACAGATTCTGTGTGGCTTCTCCGTTCCCTAGAAGCTCCTCTAAAATTAAGATCCAAAGCTTTTATAGATCACTGCCACATGAGCATCCATACATTCCCAGTACTAGACTGATACTAATTCTGAAAGCCACAAGTTATTCTCTGAGAGCTCACCATTCTCTGAACAGACAAAAGGCTTTTCTCCTGTGTGAAGATGCTGGTGAGTTTTGAGTCACCCACTATGAACAAAGGCTTTCCCACAGTCTGGGTAGTCACACAAATAAGGTCTTTCACCTTTAAAAACAAAACAAAACCAAACCAACCAACCAACCAAAAGACACAAAAAAGCACTCACCCCTCTCCCAAACCAAACCCACAACCACAGACACAGATTTATGAAAGCTGAATATAGAAGAGTCATGCTATCCAGTGGTGGTCCTTGGCTTAAGACTTGCACAAGTAAGCTCTCCTTTTGTGCACTCATACTTGCATCTACCCAGAAAGCTTTAGTGCACTGGACAGCAGAGATACACTTTTTGCTTTGCTTCTGCATGCTGCCTTTGCTTTTCTTATTAAACTCGCTTTATTTCACCCATGAGCTTGTCCATCTTATTTTCTCCCCCTGTACTGTTGAGAATTGGGAGTGAGAGACCAACTGGGTGGGGTCTGGCAGCTATCCAAAGTCAACCCACCACAAATGTGCAACAGGTCATGACAGGTCATAATCTCATTCCTGTACGATCTGCAAGTCTCCCTCAAAATTTATATCTCGTTAGCAATAGTAACTATTTATTTTTTTCTGCAAGTCAAAGATCTCCTGATTAACTGTGTTGCATGCCAAGAACTGCATTTTCTCTTCAAGTACCACGCTGTACACCAAATAACTTTCTGGTGGTGGAAGAGGACCCACTTAAATTGATTTTCAGCAGTGTTGAAAAAAAGGGGGGAACAACCTTTGCATCCTTCAATACCCAAAATTGTGGAAGGCTGCTTAGTTTCATGAGTAAAAAATTTAGTCTATGAAGCGTATACTTTACCACCTTGGGTCATTAATTACACATCTATTTTCTACTTCAGAAGAAGCTGACTAAAAATAAAATAGCCATCATAGTCTTTGGCATTATGCAGTAGCAATGTGTAGCCCTGAAACTTTGTGTCCATAAATAAACCAATAAAGTCCATAAGATGTGTATCCCCTTTAAACTCCCATTATCCTTCTTCTTCATCCCAAGGGGCATCTGGTTCTAACTCCATGGCAAAAATGTAGTTCAGGACATGTGTTCTGATTTCCTGCATACATTCTGTGTCAGAGATAATATAGCCCTGCCCTGCTTCTGGATTTTTGATCATGGGGATGAAACACTGGTTCTGGTTTATGTTGCAGATAGTTGCGTTATGTTGCATAGTACGTTACATGCTTCCAGCCTTTACATTTGTGCTGCTTTTTTACATAGGTCTTGCAATTCTCACAGAAAATCATAGCAAATGTTTGGTTTTTTTTTTGTTGTTTTTTTGTTTTTTATGCCAGGGTCTTGTGCCTCTGTAAGACTTTTTATGCAAAATAGCAGGAATGGATTCACATTCAGAAATTAACCACAACAATGCTGAAATTAATATCATTTTATTCTATATGCTCACAAATCCCACAGCAAGGGGAAGCTCCAGGAGCATCCTGAAGGGAGGCAGAGGGGAAGACCGCAAGCATGACAGTGTCCACCTGTGGTTGAGGCTTCAGCAGCTGTGAATTTCTAGGGTGTTTTTCTAAGGAGGGATTGTGTCATTTCTTGCGTAAGCATACAATTACTTGTCAGTGAAGCAATTTATGTATGCACTAAATATAGTCTACTTTGTACTTGTTCCATACATCTGTGCATACATATATTATCTGTCTTTTGTTTGTATGTTTGACAAGCCCTCAAGCAGTGGGACATAGAGCTGTGCATGTTTCTCTTGAGAACTGGGTGAATCGGTCAACGTGAGCTACTCCTCCTCACCATTCTTGTTATTTAGTAGTTCCCAGTACACTTGTACAACAGCCTGCAGCTTGTCCACAAGTTAACTGCACAGTCATGAGACAAGCAAAGCCAGCAATAATATTGACAGCTGTGGCCATGGTTAGACAGTGTATGACAAAACTTATTGAAGTTTCTCATCCCAAATACCTTCCTGACTTCCTTAAAAGGAGGAAACAGGTCTTGGGACATCTAAGACAGTTGTTTGACTTAAAAATTCCCCAAACCTTTTCCCACCCAGACAGGAAGATGATGCACATATTAATGTGTAGCAGATCCTCAAATGAGGGGATGCCACTCAGCATGACCTTCCTGTGTACAGGCTATCCCACTTTGCCATGTACCTGTCGCAGGTGAATTATTAAGAGAAATCATTGTTATAGAGTTAACTAAAAGGGTTTTATTCATGATCAAACGATGATCAAATGGTAATTAACCAGTGACTGAATGAAAATAAAATGGCAATCAAATGGTGATTAAGCAATAATTGAATGTTAGTTAAACAGTAATTTAACTAACAGTGATTTGCCAGAGAGAAAAGATTGGCACCTACCCTTCCTTCTTCTCTGCCCTTGAGAGTGTCAACAGCTCCTCCCAATTTTGTGTCATCAGTGAACTTAGTTAGTATTCCCTCAAGTCCTGAGTCTAAGTAATTTATAAAGACATTGAAGAGTACTGGCCCTAAGATGGATCCCTGCAGAACCTCACTATTGACTGGTTGCCAGCCTGACATAACCCCCTTTATTGTAACCCTTTGAGCCCGGCCCATCAGCCAATTGCTTACCCACTGCATTATGGGTTTATCCAGCTGTATGCTGGACATCTCGTCCAGGAAGATACTGTGAGAGATAGTATCAAAGGCTTTACTGAAATCCAAAAAGCTCACCCACAACTAGGTGGGTAACCTTGTCATAGAATGAAATTAAGTTTGTTAAGCAGGACTCCCCTCCTGAACCCGTGCTGGCTGGGACCAGTGACTGTGTTGTCATTCAGATGTTTTTCAATAACTCCCAGAACAATCTTCTCCATGATTTTGCCAGGAACAGAAGGCTGACAGGCCTGTAATTGCCAGAGTCATCCCTGTTGCCCTCCTTATATATTGGGACATTTGCCAGCTTCCAGTCATCTGGGACCTGTCCAGATTCCCAGGAGTGTTGAAAAATCATGGAAAGAGGTCTCGCTATGACATCAGCCAGATGTTTAAGCACCCTTGGATGAATCCCATCAGGCCCCATCAACTTGTAGGGATCTAGCTGGAGTAGCAAGTCCTGTACAAGTTTTGGATTCATTGGGAGTTTATTGTTCACGCAGTCACGGTTTTCTAACCCATGGCTAAGGGGACCCTCAAGTCCATCCATTGTTTTGAACTCATGTGTTCTGTAGCTCATCCCTTTATGGATATTTCACAGTGATAGACTTCAAGAAACAGTCCTGCATGCATTTACCAGGTATCTGAAGAAGAGTTGGAGGAACCCCTAACAGAGTCATTTTCGGGGAAAATATGCAATTGGAAACTCCAACAAGATGCATTTTGCAGTGTCTATGTGTGTGTGAATGTGGAAGGAATCAAAACAATTTAAAGTATAAAACCATTAAAATCAACAAGGATTAATTTGATCTAATTAATCTATTAAACAAATTCATTATTGTCCCTTTCAAAGACTGTAATATTCGCTAGAGCTGTTCCAGTGACTCTGGGCTTTCTATAGGTTCTAAGAAATGCTGCTGCTGTTGCTATTTTAACAGATGCTTGGAGGCTTATTTGATGTTCATAGTTTATTTTGACACTTTTAGAGAGTGTTTTGTATCTTTGTTTTCTTCTGAAAATACAAGGAAATAACAAAAAGAAAAAATAATGAAGCTTTTGGGGGGAATGTACACACTGGATCTTTGGAAACCTGCAGCCATAAAAAATATATTACTGCCAAAAGCCTATGAATGACTTCTTCCTCTGCAATATTTGACAGGAGCTGGAGGAGGCAGGAGCATGGGCAAAAGATAGACAGTCATTCTGTGTTCCTGGATGGAACCAGAAGGCAAACCTTTTGACTGTAGATATCTATTTATTGAGATCTATTTCAGTTTGTCAAAAATCAGCAATTTTAATACATCTTCCAGTATTGCAGATTTACTTTGTTTCTGCATTCCAACAAACTGCCTTAATATAGCAAAGACCTTATTGATAAATGTAATCATATATTGATGTCTCTTGGCCAAAAAGACGACGAGGGTTGGAAGCGTATTCCGGTTCGGCGTCACAGGCAGCCCCCCTCCCTGCCTGCTTTGTCTCCCCAGGTGCCCCTCCGTAATAGGTTTGAGGCCCTGGATCTTGAAGAAGAGGTAGATGAGGAGGCGGTGCCAAGCCTGCCTACAAGATCGCATAGGAAGAGGCGGTTGACTTCACAACTTAAGACTGCCTCTGATAAGAAAGAAAGAAGGGTGATAGTAATAGGAAATTCCCTTCTGAAAGGAACAGAGGGCCCAATATGCAGAGTTGACCCTCATCTTAGGGAAGTTTGTAGTCTACCTGGAGCCCGGATCAAGGATATCGCTAGAGAGCTCCCCAAACTGGTGCACCCGACAGACTACTACCCGCTGCTGGTCTTCCAGACAGATGGGGAGGAAGCTGCTTCCCGTAGTCTGAGGGGAATGAAGAACGACTTCAAGGTCTTGGGAAGGATGGTGAAAGACTCAGGGGCTCAAGTGATCTTCTCTTCACTCCTTCCATCTTCAAGTGACGATGTGGGATGGAGTAGGAAAATTCAGTCTCTAAATGGTTGGCTCCAAGAGTGGTGCTACAGGCAGGGCTTTGGATTTTTTGATAATGGTTGGTTTTATAAGACACCAGTCCGGACAGTGTCACGTGGGAAAGGTTTATCTCGTAGGGGCAAAAGGATGCTGGGGCAGGAATTAGCTGGGCTCATTTGGAGAGCTTTAAACTAGGCTCGAAGGGGGATGGGGTTGTAGCTGGGCTTGTCCCAGTGGGGCAGCATTCTAAAACTGATGAGGACCAGGTGGCCTCCTATGCCCCTAGGGAGAAATGGGTGTGCTCTGCTCGCTCCCTGAAATGCCTCTACACAAATGCGCACAGCATGGGGAATAAGCAGGAGGAGTTAGAATCCTATGTTCGGTCGGGAGTTTATGATCTGGTGGCAATTACAGAAACATGGTGGGACAGTTCACATGACTGGAATGTGGTCATGGATGGCTATGCCCTTTTCAGAAAAGACAGGCTGGCCAGGCATGGTGGTGGAGTTGCTCTCTATGTGAGAGAGCAACTACAATGTACTAAATTCTGCCCAGGAGTGGATGATGAGTGAGTTGAGAGTGTATGGGTCAGGATCAAGGGGCAGGCTGGCAGGGGTGACACTGTTGTGGGCGTCTGTTACAGGCCACCAGATCAGGCTGAGGAAGTGGATGAGGCCTTCTATGGGCAGCTGAGAGTGGCCTCACAGTCACAGGCCCTGGTTGTTGTGGGTGATTTTAACTTCCCTGATGTCTGCTGGAAGGACCATTCAGCCAGCCAGCCACAGTCCAGGAGGTTCCTCCAGTGCATTGATGATAACTTCCTCATGCAGATGGTGGAGGAGCCGACTAGGAGAGGTGCACTGCTGGATCTCATCCTCACTAACAAGGAGGGTCTGGTCGAAGCAGTAAAGGTTGAGGGCTGCCTGGGTTGCAGTGACCACAAGATGGTGGAGTTCAGCATCTTGTGTGGCAGGAACAGAATAGCAAGTAGAATTGCAACCCTGGACTTTAGCAGGGCTAACTTTGGCCTTTTCAAGCAATTGCTGGGGGAAATCCCATGGGCAAGACTGCTTGAAGGAAAAGGGGCCCAAGAGAGCTGGATTGCATTCAGAGATTGCTTCTTCCACGCTCAGGATCAGAGCATCCCCACACATAGGAAGTCAAGGAAGGGAGTCAGGAGGCCTGTGTGGTTGAATAGGGATCTGTTGGGTATGCTCAAGCAGAAGAGGAGAGTTTACAGGTCATGGAAGCAGGGGCTGGCCACTTGGCTGCTGTTAGAGGATGTAGGAAGGCAGCTAGGATAGCCAAGACCTCCTTAGAATTACACCTGGCGAGAGGGGTCAAGGACAGCAAAAAGAACTTTTTCAAATACATAGCGGATAAAACTAATACCAGAGGCAATGTAGGCCCACTGATGAATGGGGTGGGTGCCCTGATGACAGAAGATACAGAGAAGGCAGAATTACTGAATGCCTTCTTTTTCTCTGTCTACTCTGCCGGAGGCTGTCCTGGGGAGCACTGTACCCCTGAGACCCTGGATGAAGCCAGGTCAATGGAGGAGTTTGCTTTAGTCGATGAGGACTGGGTTAGGGAGCAATTAAATAGTCTGGACATCCATAAATCCATGGGTCCAGATGGGATGCATCTGTGGGTGCTGAGGGAGCTGGCTGAAGTCATTACTGGACCGCTCTTCATCATCTTTGCCAAGTCTTGGGAAACGGGAGAGGTGCCCGAGGACTGGAGGAAAGCAAATGTCACTCCAGTCTTCAAAAAGGGCAAGAAGGAGGACCCGGGTAATTATAGACTGGTCAGCCTCACCTCTGTCCCTGGGAAAGTAATGGAACAACTTATCCTTGGTGCCATCTCAAGGCACATCAAGGATGAGAGGGTTATTAGGGGCAGTCAGCATGGCTTTACCAAGGGTAAGTCATGCTTGACCAACCTCATAGCCTTTTATGAGAATGTAACAAGGTGGATGGATGATGGCAGAGCGGTGGATGTGGTCTACCTTGACTTGAGTAAAGCCTTTGACACAGTCTCCCACAGCATCCTCACAGCTAAGTTGAAGAGGTGTGGTCTAGACAATAGAGTAATGAGGTGGGTTGCAAACTGGCTTAAGGAGAGAAGCCAGAGAGTGGTAGTCAATGGTGCGGAGTCTAGTTGGAGGCCAATATCTAGTGGAGTGCCTCAGGGGTCAGTACTGGGGCCAGTATTATTCAATATATTCATTAACGATTTAGACAAGGGAATAGAGTGTACTATCAGCAAGTTTGCTGATGACACTAAGCTGGGAGGAGTGGCTGACACGCCAGAAGGCTGTGCTTCCATCCAGCAAGACCTGGACAGGCTGGAGAGTTGGGCGGGGAATAACTTAATGAAATTTAACAAGGGCAAGTGTAGAGTCCTGCATCTGGGCAGGAACAACCCCAGGTTCCAGTATAGGTTGGGAAATTACATATTAGAGAGCAGTGTAGGGGAAAGGGACCTGGGGGTCCTGGTGGACAACAGGATGACCATGAGCCAGCACTGTGCCCTTGTGGCCAGGAAGGCCAATGGCATCCTCGGGTGTATTAGAAGAGGGGTGGTTAGTAGATCGAGAGAGGTCCTCCTTCCCCTCTACTCTGCCCTGGTGAGACCACATCTGGAATATTGTGTCCAGTTCTGGGCCCCTCAGTTCAAGAAGGACAGGGAACTGCTGGAGAGGGTCCAGCGTAGGGCAACCAAGATGATTAAGGGAGTGGAGCACCTCCCTTATGAGGAAAGGCTGAGAGAGCTGGGTCTCTTTAGTTTGGAGAAGAGGAGACTGAGGGGTGACCTTATTAATGTTTATAAATATATAAAGGGTGAGTGCCATGAGGATGGAGCCAGGCTCTTCTCGGTGGCAAACAATGATAGGACAAGGGGTAATGGGATCAAGCTGGAACACAAGAGGTTCCACTTAAATTTGGGAAAAATTTCTTCTCAGTAAGGGTGACAGAGCACTGGAACAGGCTGCCCAGGGGCGTTGTGGAGTCTCCTTCTCTGGAGACATTCAAAACCCGCCTGGACATGTTCCTGTGCGACCTCACCTAGGCGTTCCTGCTCCAGCAGGGGGATTGGACTAGATGATCTTTTGAGGTGCCTTCCAATCCCAAACATACTGTGATACTGTGAAATGTGACCTGACAGAATCTCTCTAATATTTGCTACACAGGATGGAGAGGAATCACTAAATATATCCTACTGTCTCCAGAAAATCCTGCATGCTCCATTGAATCTAGTGAAGAATATGGAATCTAGTGACAAACATAGATGACACCACACAGACTTATATTAGAGCATCACAAGTCCCAACTTCCCTCACTTGCCTCCTATACTTATTGCTGTAATTTTCACAAAGAACAATTAAGAATTGTGCTGAGATCTCTGAACTGAAATAATAAAAGTAATAGTATATAAAATTATATTTATCTTTCCTATAGTGGAAGCAGATTTGATCCAGGTCTGAAAACAATCACAAAAAATCACCTTATTCACATGGGTTACCAGGTCCTTCCACTGTATTCAATGAAGCTGCTCATACACTTACATTCATATCAGAATTGGGGATGAAGGAAGAAGTAGGTCACTTACAGATTAATATTGCTAAAACTGAGTATTAAAACTGCTTGCTCACCCCTAAAATAATGAAATTTTTATATATGTTAAGTATTTCTGGGGATTTTGGGGTGTTGCTTTTTTTTTTTTTTTTTAACCTTTGAAATTCCCATGTTCAATGATTTCTCTGTGGCCAAAATAAATTTAGCATTTTATTTCATAGTCATTTAAGAGCATAATCTCCAATTAATACATAATGACATGATTCTAGAATTTGGTCATTTAAGGAAAACACAGACAAATATGGATCTTGATAATATTATGTCAGTGACAACATTATTGTTTCTCTTTTAAGATGAGATTTTAAATGTGCCTTTTGACTGTTCTGAAAATGAAATTCTATCTCTGAATAAAAATATTATCTGAGCCAGGCTCTTGAAGGACAGAAGAAAAAGCATTGAGATATGGGAACATTGTAATATAGCACTAGTAATGTGCACTTGGGAGATTACCCGTTTGGAACCTTTTTCCAAAACTCCCCTGAGATGAAATAACTGCATTTACATCTGCAGGAGATAAAGTTTAATATATGCAACTCCTGGCATGCAACCCAGAAAAAAATTTACCCAATGGCTTTAACAGGCTGTAAATGAAAGTTTTAACTTCTACTTTGTCAGTGTGGAAGTGCATGTTTCAAGGTAATTTTGCTGGTTTTTAAGGAAGAAGCAAGGGACATATTTCATTTTGGTGTTTTTAATCACCATTAGAAATAAAAGCAGTGGATAAAGTTCTTTAAAAACACATTTGTGATTCAGGAGAAAAAGTAACACTGACTCTTAAAGTATGAAATCAGTTCAGTTTTTTCTAATTCATTTCTCTTAGGTTGTGTCTAGCCATAAAACCATTACATTCTGTTCTTTGGATCAGAAAACCATTTCTTTCTATGATTATAGAAATATTTGAAAAACTCTTGAGCTATATGGCTGTTGCATCTAATAGCCTTTTTAATTAAATGTCCTCTACGTATTGCTTGTATTTCATATCTTTATATAAAATACTGAATATTACCACCCAGTGTAGAAAACATCTTGAAGTGAAAATGAGATATTTGTGCTGGATATTTTAGTGTTGGTTTGAGGGGTTTGGAGGGGAAGCTGTATGAGGAGCGGCTAAAGTCACTTGGTTTGTTCAGCCTGGAGGAGACTGAGGGGAGATCTCATCACGGTCTAGATTCCTCACAAGGGGAAGAGGAAGGGTAGGTGCCGATCTCTTGTCTCTGGCAACCAATGACAGAACCCAAAGGAATGGCAGGAAGATGTGCCAGTGGAGGTTTAGGTTGGACATTAGGAAAGGTTCTTCACTCAGAGAATAGTGGAACACTGGAACAGGCTCCCCAGGGAGGCAGTCATGGCCCCAAGCCTGACAGTATTCAAGAAGAGACTAGACAACACCCTCAGACACATGGTGTGAACTGTGGGGTTGTCATATGCAGGGACAGGAGTTGGACTCGACGATCCTTGTGGGTCCCTTCCAACTCAGGACATTCTATGAAAAATAAGAAACAGGAATTGTTTATTCATCATTTCATAAAGACTGTGTTTTCAAGTGATTAAATTGTATTCTCTTAAGAGTGATATTTGTGCAGCTATTCAACAAATAAGTATGGACTATACTATATGATAAATATTATGTGTGGGCCAAAAGCTGAAGTCCTTGGGAGCAATGCTCCTTCAATATGAGTCCCAACAGTGGAATGCAGGATTTGTGTTCACCATCGGTTTAAGTGCTAATTTCTCCATGATGCATATTTTTGAGGAATATTTTTGCAGATATAGTGTGAAATGCAGCACACTTCTCCCTCCCTTATCTCTCCCCTCCAAACAAATACTGAGTCCATGCACACAAGCAGCTCTAATGTCTGATTTACACAAGCGAGTAATCCCAGCAGGATGAAGCAACTCATACAGCACAGAGACTGCTCCTGCTTAGTTTTAGTCAATGGGGATCAGTTACTGGCTTCAGAGGCAGCAGTGACAAATCTAGAGGCCATATTTTGACCTTTTGGCTTGTAATTTTGTTCAATATTAGACTGCGATGTTGCTGTCACTTGAGATTTTGTATTGTGTTATAGCAATAAAACATTAATAAAACCACATCCAGCTCTCACACAGCATATTTGATCAGTAGGTCTCCAAGGACTTTGCAAAAGGATTCAGCATTAGCCCTGTTTTACAGACAGGGAAGCTGAGGTGCAGAGGTAAAATGCCCAGCCTGAGCCACTGAGAAGAAAAATCACCTCAGGATTAGTGCTGACCAAGCGGAGTGACGAACACTGTATGTCTCTTGAATCCCTGTAAGCTCTTGTCCCACTAGTGAGCTTCTGGGTGGAAAAGTTGCATATTGTCAAATAAATTAACCAAAATAACTTTTAACCACCAAGAGCCAAACTCTCCCATGCTTATGTGCTTATATTCCAACTCCAGCTGGAAGAGACAGAGTAAAAACTGTTATCTGGGCCCTAAGCATGGGCTTGCACGTTCAGTCCTGAGGGGGAAAAAGTGAAAGGAAATTTGAATATTTCATGGTCTCTTCTGTTGGAAGGAAAAGCTCCATCTAGTTAGGCCCATGTTTTCCTGCTTGCTGCGCCAGCCCCACAACCCATTTCAGTGACAGGGCCATCAGTGCGGCAGACCCAGATGAGGGATACCTGACTTACATGTAGGCTAGGATGTGGGGGTCACCTGGGTTGTGCAGCAGAAAAGCACCAAAAAAACCTGAAAACTACTTTGCTGCAGGCACAGACCTACCCTTGCTGGCAGTGGGATAGGCCACAGTCAGTTCTGTGCAGCCACCAGCTGCCCTCAGCCTTGGTGGTTTTTTTTCACCCTTTGGCAAAGACCACTTTCCTCACAGAGGCTGGGAGTCAGTCCCTGTGGCACTGAAAAGAATAAGGACCAACCATTTGGTTTGGGCAGCTGAGATACTCAGCTGATAAGAGTACTAAAACTTTAAACACAAGGAACAACATCATAGGTTCTTCAGGAGTGTATGGTACCAAGGGCTGATCTAAAAAAAGGGCTTGTCTCAGGGATTTCAGTGGAAAGACTTTGAGGAACTAAATGTTTCCTGCTTTTCTAAGTGATCAATGTACAAAAGGGAGTTAGAAAGAAAAGTGCTGAATCAGGTGTATCGATGGAAAGAAGCAAATAGGATCTTAGTGTTCTGCTCTCAGTGGTATAAGAGTAACATAATATACAAAACAATACATTTTAACAGTGTAATTTTCTGCTTTTTGTATAGTTGCTTTGATTACGGTCTTTTACTTTGCCTCTCTTTTCTCTGTCACTCCCCCTTCTCAACAGGTGGAGGGGGGGGAGACACTGGAAAAGCTCAGGGGGTCGAGATAAAGATGGGGAGATCATTCACTAATTACTGCCATGGGCAAAAAAAGACTTGACCTGGGGAAATCAAATTAATTAACTGACAATTAATTTTAACAGAATAGGATAGTGAAAAAAAAACAATCTAAACACACCTATCCCCCACCCCTCCCTTCTTCCTAGGCTCAACTTCATTCTCAAATTCTCTACCTTCTTCCCCCAAGCCTCTCAGGGGGAATGAGGGTTGTGGTCAGTTCACCACAGTCTCTGCCACTCCTTCCTCCTCACGCTCTTCCCCTGCTCCATTGTGTGGTCCCTCCCACAGGATACAGTCATTCATGAACTTCTCCACTGTGGGTCCTTCCCACAGACTTCAGTTCTTCACAAACTGCTCCAGCATGTATCCTTTCCACTGGGTGCAGTCCTAATGTGAGCAGCTTCCACTTCACGGCTTCCAAAGCCCTACACTCTGCTATTAGGCAGGTGCCACTGTTTGCCCTCTAATACATTGTCCTGGTTTTGTTTAAAACAAGACCAGTTCTTTTTTAGTGAATTTTCCTTTCAGCTATGTTCTTCTAAGTAACTGCACTTTTCTGAATTTGTATGCATGTTTTTTCAGACACTGTTTGCTCTGGAGCTGATAATGGTAGCAATGGTATGCAGAAGAGGCCCAGGTTTAGATTTATTGATATGGCAGCCAAGGTTACTGTGACAAACAGTGACATACATCAAATACCAAAATATTTCCCTTATAATAGCTTAGACCCACTTCCACAGCCATCATCTGTTTTTCCTCAGGTAGCCAAAGCTGAGTTCGAGCCAAAGGACATCTTTCTACTACACCCGTTACCTCTATTATGCTTATAGATTTCCTTGACAGTTTGATTCCTAACTCATCAACTTTCTGCTTGTTTAAAATACTAATTTGGGCTCCCACATTGATTAAAAACTCTAAACTTATTTGTTTCGGACCCACCAGAATCTTTACATAAGGCTCTTTGTCAGTGGACCATTGGCAAGAATTTACCAGGTGGAATGGGTGGCCTGAGCTCCAGTCAGTGGTTTCTAGTTTTTTAACTCATTTAGTTCCTTTTGCAGAGAGGCAAAAGGGTTACGGAGGGGCGGGGCTGGGAGCTGTCGGCATTTCCCCTCTAGCAATCCTACCAGCCTCCGAATATGCTTGGTAGATTGCCCACAGCAATTGCCAGAAGTACCTCCCCAGGGCCTTTTGCTAGAGATCATTCCTCCGTGAGGTTCCATCCGTTTTCCTTCAGAAGGACTCAGACTTCTGAAGGGGGCTGTCCTGGGCGAGGTTCATGACTGGCTTGCCGGACCCTCCTACTCTTGTCTGTGCCATCGCCTGGATTAGTCCATCCCATCTCACGTCCGTGACTATGCTGTGCAGCATTTCTGCCCAAGACATGCGTGAGAGGATTCTGAGGGTTTTGCTGATTACACTCTACAGCCGTCTGAATATTTTTTCTGAGGGACTGCACATGTATTTTTAAAGCGTCCGGTAGCCCTCTAATGAGCGGTTGGAGGTGGGTGGGATCCATTGGTGCAGCCATTGGTATTCTTTGCCACCCCTTCTCAAATATTGCCTGTATGCAATCAGCCTTCTGCACTCCTTCCACTAATTCTGATAGTCCCTTTACCAAGATAGTAACAGGCTCTCCAGGGTCCACACCCTCTGCCCAATAAGCCACTTGAGATGTGACTGGTTGCCTTGCTGGCCTGTCACTTAGAAACACTCTGGGTCCCCAAAATCCACTAGCTTCATCATTGTTTAACAATATCCGAGCATCTCTGGACAAAGAATCTCCATAAATATTTCACTTTTGTTTCACACAGTCTGTGTGAAAACCTGGCTAGGAGTTCACTAAGCTCAGGTTCCATCCATGGTGTAATACAAACAGTTGATTCACATCTCGCAGACCTGTATGCTTCTCTGTTTTAGTAAGAGGTTGCACATCCATTTCCTCTAACTCCTCCATTTCATTAGAGCTATTTTCATCAGGATCTCCCCAGATGTCCCCATCCCAGTCTTTGGAATCTGCATCCGCAATCAACTTCTGAATTTGGACAATACTGGTGTGTGTGGGGGGTTTCTTGTGCTAGCATGATCTCAATCTTTTGTTCTGATAGACACATCTGCTCGCTCTCTCTTTGTAATTCTGCTTTTAAACAATCTATTTCTAATTGTTTCATTACATTGTCCTTATTCAACTTTCCAGAATAACTGTAATATTCTTGTGCTCATATTAAACAGGTGCCTAAGATGATACATATAATTCCTTTATTTTTGCCATTTCAGCTATTCCCTGTGTCATTGTTCTATTCTTTCTGTGATTGCCTCAGAGTGGAACCACTTTTCCTCTGCCCACTGAATTCCAGTGGGGGGAAAGGTGGCAGCCATGCCTTTGTAATAGTTCCTCCATTAATACCCTGCTCACTCTTCACCAGTTTAAATGTCACCGAGGCACCCCACAACCAAACCAGACAGATAATAAACTCAAAGCAAACTTTATTCCCACTAAAATAGTTCAGCAGAAAACCAAACTAGAAACAAGGTTTATCAAAATCACTCAGCTCTCTGACAAAATTATAATCACAGATTCAGAATACCAGTTGGGAACTAATTACTACACAAATAACACACACAGGACACAGGGGATTTCCAAAGCTCCAGAATGATGATTCAAAGCACACACTAACCCACTCACAAAGGAGAACTCTCAAGGATACCCAGAATGGCTTACCAATAGGGAAAGGGCACTCGAGGACAGTCCAGAAGATATAATCGCTCACCAAAAGACAAAGGCACTTAATCTTGAGGAGTTTCCTTAGATGGCATCCTGATTCTAAGGGGAGAGACCCCGACTGCAGACCCACTGTTCTGAGGGGACCAACTCAAAATGGGGTCTCCAGTGGCCTCCATTTATCACTTAGGTTGAAATCTGACCCGTGGTCATATGTGGCCCAGAAGCTTCTCTCAACCGAGACATTTCATTGGCCAAGGGCCCTGCCTGCTGACAAGGAGGCCTTGCCTTTCCCGTCCCCCAATCAGAGGGGGTCACTTATGTGGACTCTATTGGTCAGGGGGGAAGCATACCTGCCACATAAAGGTTAGTTTGGAATACAAAAGCCATGACTCCAAATATCCCCTCTTCCTCCTTCTTTCCCCCAGCTTTTATTGCTGAACATGACATCATCTGGTATGGAATATCCCTTTGGTTAGTTCGGGCCAGCTATCCTGGCTGTGTCCATACCCAACGTCTTGTGCACCTCCAAGCCTACTTGCTGGTGGCTCTTTGTGAGAAGCAGAAAAGGCCTGATGCTGTGCAAACACTGTTCATCAATAACTAAAACACTGGTGTGTTATCAACATTGTTTTCATCACAAATCCAAAGCATAGCACCATACAAACTGCTATGAAGAAAATTAACTCTATCCCATCCTGAGAGTTGGTCTGAAGATGGAGCAGTATTTGCCTGAACATCGCCATCAAGAACTCAGAGAACTGAAGCTGAGACCGAAAGAACAGATGGACAATGAATTGGAGAGAGGCCCAAGGAGAAGCATTGTGTTGCACTGGTTTCTCCGATTCAGAGGGGCTACTACTAACAATGGCTGCTGTATGGACTTTGCCTGCTGCTTCAGCCAAACGAGCCCCAGCCTCCTGAAAGTGATTGTTATGAGGGTCTCTTTGACCCAGGGACAATAGCTGCCGTCCAGAAGATGTTGTTCTCACCTGCAGGCACAGTTACATGTGTCTCTCACCTGCTCCCCCAAACAATGGCCAACGAAAAGGAGCATGCCCAGAAGCTTGCCAAGGGTCCTGAGGTCACCCAACAGACCAGAGAAAGACCCCCGAGTGCTGGACATTTAAGCGTTGGCAAAAGAAAGCGTGAATCTTTTGAGCCTGCGCAGTACGAGCCTGGGTTGCAAAATTGAGACTGGCCTAAAACAATGGGAGCAAGGGGGGGTGAAGAAGCATAAAAGGTGACTCCAGAATGGACACCATTGAAGATCTTCTCACCAGAGGATCCCGAACCATGACGGATAACCGGCAGGACTCCATGGGACCCAGAGACCAGAGGGACGCTGCTGGAACTGGACTGGTGATAAACGCAACCTCAATTCTCATCTTTACCATTACTTCTCCCCGTTTCTTTCCCCTTTCTTTTTCTTACTCTCTCTCTCTATCACGTGCCACTTTATGGGCAAATTAATAAAGTAACACTGCTTGATTGAATTATAACCCCTTGGCTTTTTGGTCGCCTTAATTTTGTGCTCTGAGATCAAGTTAAAAGAACCATCACGAGTCCATCACCGAATGGACCGTGACACATCCAAAACCAGTACACCTTGGCAGTGACTGCAGTACACACTTCAGAAAATGTCAGTCCTCCTAAAATGCAGCAGAAAGATAGGAAGATTGAAAAGGTTCTCCTTGGCAATTCTGCTATGTCCTCTTGTCTTCCTATCTTAAGTACATTTCAAGAATCATGGATGAATTATGACCTGTGTGCAAGGGGCCAACTGTCCCTATTTTTCTGCAGGGAACTTGATTATGAGCATACGCCCAGAATCTATGCATGCTCTTTAAGCCGTGATAGCACGTCTTTTTATATTCGTGTTTCTGGGGTAAAGTCAGAATTCATTATTACATCTAAGAGCTTTACACAATGAGACAGACTATCAGTCACTGTGACTACAGTAGAAGCATGGCAGACATTTTAATAAACTACCCCTTGACATCCCACTGCATCTCCTGGGACAGTTGTGAGACACTGAGAGCTTTCTAAACCCCATTTCCAGTCTTAATTATTGAACCTGAGTACCTTGTGAGAGACAGTGGTTGTGAATTATTGTCTCAAAGCCTGCTTGTTCGGGGGAATAAGACAGGAAAATGCACCAGGGTGCATCAGGACAAGTGTTACCAGCAGGTCAAGGGAGGTTATCCTCCCCCTCTACTCTGCCCTGGTGAGGCTGCATCTGGAGTACTGTGTCCAGTTCTGGGCTCCCCAGTTTAAGAAGGATAAGGAATTACTGGAGGGAGTCCAGTGGCAGGCTCCGAAGGTGATCAGAGGCCTAGAGCACCTCTCTTATGAAGAGAGAATGAGAGAGCTGGGTCTGTTCAACCTGGAGAAGGCTGAGAGGAGATCTCATCAATGTTTATAAATATCTCATGAGTGGGACCAGACTCCTTTCAGTGGTGCGCAATGATAGGATGAGGGGCAATGGACACAGGATGAAAGCATAGGAGGTTCCATCTGAATATGAGGAAAGTACTTTGAGGGTGACAGAACACTGGAACAGGCTGCCTTGAGAGGTTGTGGAGTCTCCTTCTCTGGAGACATTCAAGACCCACATGGACACATTCCTGTGCAATCTACTCTATGTGTACCTGCAGTAGCAGGTGGGTTGGACTAGGTGATCTCTAGAGGTCACTTCCAATCCTAACCATTCTGTGATTCTGTGATACTCATGATGCTTGCTTGTTACGCTCATTGTTTTTGTGGAGAAAGCTTATGTAAACCCAAAAAATGTGTGATCACTGTGAGTTGCTAAAACTCAAAAAATGCTTAAGGCTTGCATAAGCTCAAGCGAAGCTCAAGCGATATCAGCCACCAACATCTGGGACCAGACCAGCAGTTTGCTTAGACAATGCCTGTCACTAACTGCAATAAAAAGCCACACACAGAGACCTGTGGCCATCCACCACCAGGACCTGAAACCCGAGACCCATGAGCTGCCAGCACTACCTGGACCTGAGAAATGACTGACAGAAGACGGGGTTTGGATCCAGGTGGTATCTATCTCTTGCTTATCTTCTCAAATACTTGCTTAATTTTCCTCCTAATGTCTCCCACTTATTCTATTGCTCTATCTTCAGGCATAGAATATACAAAACAAGTGATGCACAATGAAATTGCTCACCATCTGCCAAACAATGCTCAGCCAGTTCCCGAGCAGTGGCTCCCCAGCTAACTTTCCCTCTAGTTTTATATTCAGCATGATGTCACGTGGTATGGAATATCCCTTTGGCCAGTTTGTCAGCTGTCCTGGCTGTGTCCCCTCCCAGCTTCTTGTGCACTATCAGCCTCCTTGCTGACGGGTGCGAGTGGCTGAGGAACAATCCATGACGACTCAATGTGAGTGATAGAGCATTGTTCGCTTTATTAGTTCAAACAGCACATACTTATACAGTCTACGATAATTATGCCTACTTGTCACTCACTAATTGGCTTAAGCTCTAACGGGCACATTTGCATGGTCCTCCTACTTGCGGTTAGCCAGCTATGCAAGTTCCGCATTCCTTCAGCTCTCACTTCTTCAAAGTTGTTTATGAAACTTGTCAGGATCACAGTGCCCTTGCCGTTTCTTTTATGATCAGCAATTTCTATTGAGGCCTAGTTATGCCAAGCTCCTGAGTCATGTCAAGCTACTAACTTATCTCTATCAAAACAAGCTCTGCTCGTACAACTGTTCCATGGATCCATGTCCGTTATCTTTGAGCCATTTCCCAACAATTCCCCCTTTTTCTTTTTGTACGAGCAGAGCTTGTCCCAACGTGCACTCAAATATTCTCTTAATACAAGATAAAGCACAGCTTAAACACAAAAGCCCAATAACTACAATAATCACAATAGCTAACAGACTTTGCAAAAGGCCTTTGACCCACCCTCCTAATCCTAGCCAATTTGTGAGCCCTTCCAGGCCAAACAGCCCTACATCTTCTTTGATCTTTTGCGAGTGGTCCATAAGTTGTTGAATTTCCTTATGGATTGAACTCGATTTATCTTCTAGGTCCTTACAGCAGAGACCATCAAATTCTTCACACCCATGTCCGTGGGCTAGAAGCAAAAAATCAATGGCCATGCGATTTTGCAGCACAGCATGCTGTACCGCGCTCATGCTATCTGCTAGATCTGATAATACCCTGCTGGTGAGATTGGCCTGTTTTACAATCCAACAAGAAAGTTTCTCTATGTTTCTGTGGGCTCGGGCTGCAGCAACACCTGGAGTAAAGAGGGATGCAAAAATCACTTCCCATTTGTTCCAAAGCTGGACATTATCGTCACAGGTGTTGTCAAGGGTTTGGGTTAATTCTCTCTTCCACCTCACTAGATTCGATTTGTTTGGATGATGATGTGGTAAAGCAAGACTAAGCTGGCCAATCGTGCAGGATCCTCCTATTATTCGGGCTGGGATACCATTCCAGGCACGATTGCCACAAATAAGAAACTACCCCGCAGGTAGACATTTAGGGAAATGGGAGACACCGGCTGGGTGACTCTTATTATTCAGAACCTTCTGACACCACCGGTTCTCCCATTGTGTCCCATTACCTATTGGGGAGACTGGAGTCAACGTAAGATTGCAGTGCCAACCTCCAGTTACTGCGCAGCTGGTTTTTGAGTTGTTAAGGAAAGTACAGTAGGAAGCATTTAAGGAGTCTACTAGTTCAATTTCCTGTGGCTCAGGACCATCAGGAAGCTTCTGCCAGTCTACAGGTTGGTTGAGAAAGTCTTGGAACCCATTCTTATTTAGGGGGGGATGTTTGTATTTCTGCTGATGCTCAGAGAGCGACTGCTTAAAAAGGCCATAGGAACTGTCATTCAATGGTACACCAACTAAGCAAGTAACAAAAGGCGCACTTGGCGTTGCTAAGCTTGCACAGAAGGTAGTGGTATTTGCAGCCCTCCCGAGGGTTACCCATACATTTTCCCGAGGGTCAAAAAGCAATTTTGGTACAAAACCTGTAACTGCACAAATACATATAGCTATGACAACAATTCGCCAATCCATTGTCGACTTATCTTTCAATGGTCACACTAAAAATGTCTCAGTTAATTCTTTTTATGTTCAGACGCTGTTGAAGAAGCGTTGTCTACTGCTGCTTTAGTCCATCGGGCAGGGATCCACTGTGGCCCTGAGTGGGTAAGAACACACATATAACCTTTGCCGATAAACTGTACTTCAGCAGGCCCTTCCCACTTTCCTGTCGACAAATCTCGATAGTAAACTTTCATGCCCTGCGGTTTACTGGTGTCAGGAACCCCGGAGTGACGCTTCGCAGGCACTACCTCAGAGTCCCCAAATATACAGAGATAGTTCATCACAAACAAGGTTTTAGAGACCTTTTCCTGTATGTCTTTAATGTCTCGAAATTTCTGCAAATCTCTTTTTATAGTCTGGTTAGACCTTTCAACAATAGCTTGACCAGTTGGAGAGTAAGGAATACCAGTGGTATGTGAAACCCCTCACATTTGACAGTATTTCCTCATTTTTTCGCTGGTATATGCTGGACCATTGTCTGTTTTCAATTTTTGAGGCACTCCCATTACTGCAAAACAGCTCGTCAAGTGTCGGATTACATGTATTGCTTTCTCTCCGGTCTGAGGAGTTGCCCATACGAAGTGGCTGAATGTATCTATAGTGACATGCAGGTACTTAAATAATCCAAACTCCGGCACATGAGTGACGTCCATTTGCCAAAGTTCACATGGGCCTAGACCCCGAGGATTTACCCCAATGCCTAGACCTGGTCCATGATGACTACATTCAGGACATGCTCTCACAATCCCTTTTGCCTCTTCTATAGTAATGTTAAACTGTTTTCTCAGTCCCTTAGCATTCTGGTGAAAAGCATTGTGAGCCTCTCGAGCTTTGACAAAATCACTTATAGGTACGGTGAGCGCTACTAGTTGGTCTGCTCTCTGGTTTCCTTCACCCAGCCCTTGAGACCACATGTGACTCCTTATGTGAATAACTGCATATGGTTTTTGACGCTGCTGAAGGGCAGACTGGAGTTGACGAAAGAGCTCGTTCAGACGAGGATTCTTGGAGTCCTTAATTCTAGCATCTTCTATCCTTTGTAGCACTCCTGCGACATATAATGAATCTGTTACCACGTTGAGGCTCTGGTCATGCCATCAAAGGGCAGTCTAGATGACAGCAGCCAATTCCAGCGTTTGCAGCGAGTCTCCCGGTACGGCTGACAAAATATGGTGGTGCCATACTCCATCCTCCATCCATGTAACTGCTGCACGCCTTGATTTCTTCCCGGCGTCTGTGAAGGATGTAACTGCGTTAGATAAAGGTGTCTCACTCCTTTTTGGCGGCATGATCCAATCATTTTGACTAATCCATTGCAATACTGGTGATTTCACTTGATCTACTGCAATCTCTTGCACAGTAGAAAGCAGGCTGATTTGTAGTTCCTCAGCTTTTTGAATGCACCAATCTAGTATGTCCTTTTTTATAGGCAACCTGATAATTCCTGGTTCAGCCCCTGTAATTTGCAAAATACGCGTCCTGCCTTTTCTAATCAGTTCTGCTAGATTTTCTAATTTCTGTTGGATTGATTTCTGTGGCTGCAGTTTTGTGTACAGCCATTCTAGGACACGGATCCTCTCCTCCTTTTTCTTTTTGCATTGCGTCAATGCACTGAGGAGCTGAGAAGGTCCATTGAGGATGGTTAAATCTACTGGTAACTTAGGGTCCCGTCGATCGACCCAGCGTTGAGTAACGTGGTTAGCAATTTGCTGCAGAGCCAGCTGTTGTTCAGTTGATAAGTGCACAGGTCTAGCTGGATCTATGCCATGGAATAGAGGTCGAAAGATTTCGAGATCATCATTCAGAATCCTCACCACTGGGCGTAGCCATTGCAGATCGCCCATAAGTTTTTGAGCGTCATGTAATGTCTGGATATCAGTTCTTATTTCTAATTTTTATGGTCGCACTTGAGACTCAGAGATTTGCCATCCAAGATATGTCCACGGGGCTGATGACTGGATTTTTTCGGGCACGATGACTAGTCCTTCCTGTTGCAATGTCTGGGATAGGAACAGTTGCTGCTGATCTGAAAAGGGATGCTCTTGGGCTATCAAGATATCATCCATACAATGGTAAATGATTGCCTTGGGCCAAGCAGACCACACAGGGCGCAGGGCATTATCAACAAAAAGTTGGCATAGCGTTGGACTGTTTTTCATTCCTTGCGGGAGGACTACCCATTCAAATCTTTGTGCAGGTGCTTCTCTGTTTACTGATGGCAAAGTGAATGCAAAACGCTGAGTGTCATTTGGATGCAAGCTGATCGTGAAAAAACAGTCCTTGAGGTCTACAATTAGAAGATGCCAATGTTCAGGTAGCATGGCTGGGTTGGGCAACCCAGGTTGCAATGCTCCCATGGTCTGCATCTGGGCGTTGACAGCACGGAGATCATGCAGTAAACGAAATTTTCCAGACTTTTTCCGGATAACAAATATAGGCGTGTTCCAAGGACTAGTAGATAACTGTAGATGTTTTTGAGCTAACTGTTCTTCTACAAGTTTATGTGCTGCTTCGAGGCTTTCCTTCTTTAACGATGTCGAGGGTTAAGAATGCGGGGTGACAATAAAACCCTGGCAGATGTATTGTTAGCCCCCTCTTCCCCCCCACTTCCCCCTTTTGCCCCTCCCTCTCCCCCCTTCCACTCAAGACAGGCGATTGGGAGGAAAAAAGAAGGACAGAGAGAAGAGAGTTGGAAAAAATTAAAGATGTTTTACTAATGCTACTAATAAGAATAGAGAGAATAATACAAAATATACAAAACCAATCTTGAAAGTCTCAGCAACTGCAGAGCCGGCACCCAAAGTCCTGGATTAGACTCCACAGCCAACCAGAGCTGGATTCAGTCTGTCACTAGGCCTTAGTTCGCAGGGATGACTAGCAAGGTCCTCTCCTAATGTCGGCCATAGGGAAAAGGGACGAGATCCTCGTGATCTCCCATTTTATATGAAGTATTCACGTGAATGGAATGTTATACACAGTTGGTCAGTTGTTCCTCGTCGCCCCTCTCGCGAGATGTCCATCCATGCTTATCAATAAGTTTGCATTCCATTGCTAGGTTTTACCAAAACATGTGTCTGGTTCTCCAGGAAAATGCAGCTAATATGAAGGCTTTAGCTGACAGGCAAAATTCACTGAAAGAGAAACTTGTTTTTAACAAAACCAGGACAAACGGCCACTACTTGACCCAAACTGGCTTATCAGTCAACCAATGAAGTGGGATCGGGAAAGCCCACGTTGCAGTGACCGTTGCTAAAAAGGATTATTGGTGGTGAGAATGATACCTAATTGGTCTAGCACATCACGACCAATCAGTCCATTGACTCCCTGAGGCAGAGCCATCACTCTAATGTAGGTGGACGTGGCTCTTCCATCGATAACGACTCAAACGTGATCTTTGCTACGCAAAACTGAGGAATGACCGCCAACTCCTTTGACCCCCCTGGCCATAGGTAACAACGGCCAGTTACGAGGCCAGCGGTTGTTATCGATAATGGTAAGATCTGCTCCAGTGTCCAGTAATACATCCAGAGTGATTTGTTCGCCTCCCACACACAGAATGGCTGTGGTCACTGGTCGGCGATTCATTGCCATGGTCAACATAGCAAGACCTCCTGTAGATCCAAATCCAGCTGTCCCTCTGTCTACCGTTGACAGGGCCTCCATGTCCTCAGTCAAGTGAGGAAGAGGAACTAGCTGGACTATCTTGCTCCCCATTGGGATATGCACTGGCGGAAATAGTGTTTGAACCACTATAGATATTGTCCCTTCAAAGTCCGCATCAATTATTCCTGGTAGAATGAAAAGTCCCTTTATTCCACTGGATGAACGTCCAATTAGCAGTGCACCTTGTGGCTTGCCATTGATCAATACCGGCCCAAGAGTGCACGTCTGGATTTTCTGTGGGCGTTGATCTATTAATGTCACATCTACTGCTGTTGCAAAGTCCAGGCCGAGGCTCCCCCTTGTGACTGGGCGCAGGGAGCTGGCAGGAACGAGTTGGAGCTGGGAGTGGTCACTTGACGCTGTTGCAGAGTTGAAGGCGTGGCTCCACCCAGCTGGACAGGAGCCGCCACTATTGTCGTCGCGCGGCGGCCCATCGCGCTCACTTGTGTGTTTCCCGACCGTTCACAGGCTGCGGTGCTATGGTTGTTCATCCTACAGTTCTCATACCAGACTTGTCAGACACGGCACTCTTTACGAATATGTCCTTCTTGTCCTCAACGGAAGCATTTGTTCCCTCGGTGCATGGGAGATCGGGGTTGCCTCTCAGTTTGGCGCAAGGAGGCTAGGGCTGCAAAGGCCTGCTGCTGGGCCTGTATTAGATCTTTCCCTAATTCCCTCACTGCCTCTACTAACATTGCTTGTGGCCCCACCGGTACTCTACTCATGCGATCTAACATCTGCTCTATTGTTGCATCTCCTGGTAAAGTTAATATTATGACGTTTGTAGGTTGATTAGTGTTCTCTAGAACACATTACCTTAATAATGCTGGCTTCATCCATTCTTGTACGTCTGCCTGTTCTATCGCTGCAGTTACTCGGTCAATAAATTGTGCAAACGGTTCATCTCTACCTTGCTTTATAGCCATATATGACGGCGAGGGGGGGGAGGTCTTTACTGCCGCTATTGCTAATCGGGCCGTTCACATGGCTTCAAGACAAACATCTGGCCCCAATTGAAGTTGAGCATCAATAGTAACAAACCCCCCCGTCCCCATTAATTGTTCAGCGGTTACTCCATAAAGGGGATCATTTGGATTTCTATGGTGATGAGCTGATATTTCACAATAATGCTGCCAATGCGCTTGCCAGAGTAGCAATTGCGATTGAGTCATGATCATTCTCATAATAACTTTAATATCTTCCTGACAGAGGAGGGTTCCTCCCCAGATATAGTTCAATAACTGTTTTGTGGGTTCACCGTGTAACCCCGACTCATTCACTGTACTACGCAATTGAGATAATAACTTCCAGTTTAACGGGCTATGAGAGCCTTGTAGAGTGTCATCATCAACTGTCTCAAATTGAACAGGAAAAGCTTGAGCGCCAGTAAGATCTTCAATGATACCATACTGTTTATTTTCGGCTGCTTGTTTCATTATTTCTCTCCAATTGATCCTACTTTGGATCGCGTTTGCGACCCCGGTGACTTAGCTACAGGACCCACAGGTTCGTCTTCCTCCTCCCCTTCAGGCGGCGGAGGAGCTGTGGGGGTGCAAGGTCGTGGAGGGATTGGGGGGGTGTTAACAGAATCAGTGACTTCAGCTTTCACTTTTTTAGTTACTGTAACTGGCATACCTCTAGGGGAGACTGGAACACGATCATTCCCAAACAACATGTCATTGGCTGGTAGGGCTCCTGCCGGTACTCTTCCCTCCCCCCCCAATCGCTCTGTTGCAACTGCGGCTAAGTTCTTTTCTACCTGATAACGCTTAATATTGTTTACAACTTCTCGCCACGGTTTCATTAATTTCTTCGCTGATTTATCATCATCTATAACCATATCCCATAACAGATTCCCTAGTTTTCACCATTCACTGACATCAAAGAGGGAATCTGGATTCTAAAAACATCCTTTAACTCTTCCTAAAGTTACTAACCCTGCTAAATGCTTGATACAGTCTACTCCCCGCTTTTCTAAAAAGCGCTACAATAAATCTAGGGCTACCTCGAGATCCATATCGCCGGCACTTATACACTATTTATGCATATATCATGAAATGTATTCTTACCCTACAAATATTGCTGATGCTTCCCTGATTCTGGCACCAGTTGCAGCCCTTTGCAGTAGCCCTTGCAGATGGCGAACCCCCTTTTGGATGGCCCAGGTCTTCGGAACGACACACCGTATGATCAGCGTTCAGTCGTTCTTGACCCCCCGGTTGCTGTGGTTACCGGTACTTCTCTGCATCTGCTGCTCCCTGATCACAGTATTCTCCATCTATGTTGAATTCGGGTCCCTGTTCGGGCGCCAATTGCGAGCGGCGGAGGAACAATCCATGACGACTCAATGTGAGTGATAGAGCATTGTTCGCTTTATTAGTTCAAACAGCACATACTTATACAGTCTACGATAATTATGCCTACTTGTCACTCACTAATTGGCTTAAGCTCTAACGGGCACATTTGCATGGTTCTCCTACTTGCGGTTAGCCAGCTATGCAAGTTCCGCATTCCTTCAGCTCTCACTTCTTCAAAGTTGTTTATGAAACTTGTCAGGATCACAGTGCCCTTGCCGTTTCTTTTATGATCAGCAACTTCTATTGAGGCCTAGTTATGCCAAGCTCCTGAGTCATGTCAAGCTACTAACTTATCTCTATCAAAACAAGCTCTGCTCGTACAACTGTTCCATGGATCCATGTCCGTTATCTTTGAGCCATTTCCCAACAGACGGGGCAGTATGAGAAGCTGAAAAGATCTTGACTTGGTGTAAACACTGCTTAGCAATAACTAAAATAACTGTGTGTTATCAACATTCTTCTCATTCTAAATCCAAAACACAGCACTAGGAAGAAAATTTACTCTATCCCAGCCAAAACCGGGGCAATATACTTATGTCTCCATTTTAATACAGTATGTGTAATTTACATTCAAATCACTGGTCAGCTTACTCAACAACTTGAGAAAGGTGAGTGATGACAAAATATGCTTCTGGCCAAAGTCTTCTGCTTTGATTTTGGTGCATTGTAACCTTTCATAAATGATTAAAAACAACAGTAAATGAAGTGCGTGTGTGTATATATAAAAACATTAAAAATTAAAACTACCTAAACTTCTCCTGATGTTTCAAATCTGAGAAAATTAGGGATTTGTCAGAAAAACTATAGCAAATGGACCAAGAAAGAAACAACTTGTGAAATAGTTCTGTCTCTCCAAAATGTTAATTTTTTATTGACAAGAAAGAATGCTGAATGAAATTTTGGTTTTGCTAGTGTTACTGGTTACTCACACAGTGAAGAAAAGTGCAGGAAAGGCAGCTGGGCCAGGAGGACTATTACATTACTTTTTGCCACTCTGCACAATTTAGAGGTGAATGGTACAGAGAGGAATGGGGGCAAAGTCAAACACAGCTTTACACACCCAAGTCCCAACTGGATAGCTTTGTTAGCATAAAGGGGAGAGTATAAAATCTACTGGAGGTGACTTAGAGCAGTTTGTGCCTCCCTGAAGTACTGAGGCAACAAGGAAATGAAAATATTAATGATCTATTGGACTTGCCCAGAGAACGTTTCTGAAATGTTCAGGATGGCAAAATTCTGTGGGGCCAAATAATGACACTTGCTGCTGTCCGGGATGATAAGGGCAGACCTATTATTTCAATGCAAAGACTTTGCTGAATTGCTGTGACCTAGAAGGAGACATTTTCCTGATGCAAAACCTTGCTACACTGTGAGCACAGTGTGAGTTTGTGCCAAGGAAGTGCCTTCAGTGAATAGCTACATGAAAAATAAATAATTAGATGTCAACGTTCTGCTCACTGTCTTCGAACAGATGGGTAACCTGGGCAATCCTAACAGCTGAATGTGTCAGAAGCTGAGGTGAACCTAGATAAACATATTCAACCTACATCAGAGATATTAGGATGTGAAACTTCTGTGCAGAGAATGCTGGTTTGTATTATCACAATGACTTATACTATGGTAGCACTGCAAGTGCTGGAAAATGTAATTCTTGCTCTAAAGAATGTACAGCCTAAAATATTTGCTTGAAAAAAATGTAGCATAAAACTGTATTATAATTTTTTGAATACTCCTGAGAAGATTAGTCTAACTTCTACTAGCATGTTCAAGTAAGCAGTGATCTATCAGCATGCCAAGTAAGACAGCAGAAAGATTCCCAGTGATCTCAATGGGCTTTGACTTGGTCCCTAGTGACACAGAATGACTTTGCAGAAAAAAAGACATCTTTTGATGAACATAGTTACTGTATTTCAAGCAAAAGTACAGTGGATAATCCAGTTTACTTAGTGTTAATAGGGTATTTGAGATGGCTCAAATTTCTCACAGGCAAGTGAATAAAAGTATAAATTAGACTAACTGATTTTTTTGGTTGTTGTGTATTAAACTGCTTTTGCTAAACTAAGAGAACAAAACATTGGATCTTAAATGCTAACATAGGCCATTGATCTGTTTTCTGGGAGACTGGTCTCATCCCTGGGAAGGACCTGAGTGCATCAGGGATGTGTTCTTCGGAGAACAGATCAAGGTGAAATAGGTGAATGCCAAGTGGTTCAAGGCATGCTCCTTTTCACGTGTCATACTAAAAAATTAGAAACATCCTCTGGTGACTGAAATTCCCTCTTGTGTAGCAATAGAGCAAGAGGTGGCTTCACCACCAAGGGGTGCTACAAGAGCATGTAACTGAAACACACCAGGCAACATAACTGCAACTTTTGTATGGAAAATACCAATTGTATGTCGTTAAAGCCTGCAGAAACTAAGGTTATTCAGGAGCACACTGAAAACAAGACTTAATTGCAGAAAACACAGAACAAATCAGGGTTAGGAGAGCAAGTCAGATCTTTAAGTTTTATGTTCACTACTGTATAAAGAGCTTAAAACAGGGGTGTCAAAATCATTTTCACCGGGGGCCACATTTATACAGTCCTAAAATTACATTCGGCCCTTTGAAGGCAACCGCGAGGCTGATGTGACCCCGGTGAAAATGAGTTTGACACCCCTGGCTTAAAATTTCTGGTGAGCCATGCAGCTATCTGAACACAGATTACCGCAAGGGGGCACTATGACCTATGACATCAAAATAAATCCCTGCCAGATATTACATCCCTTTATTTTGCTAATCCTCTTGGTATGTCATGTTAAGCTTCATATATTCATTTAATTGTCTTTCCAAGGGTAAATGCAGTCTTTAAACAAAAACAAAACAAACAACAACAACCAAACTAAATCAAGTCCTGATTTCAAGAGTGCTTTGACCTCTGCTTTGACCAGTAAGATTTAGTGTGAAAGTGTAACTGTGTTTACTCTTCCTTTTTATTCTAGTCTGGTTTTTTGCTTGCATCACCTTTCTAATCCACTCCAGTCCCCATTCTCCAACCTATGTATATCAGTAGAGCAACACTGATGATTTAAGATTATATTAAACTTTTCAGTTGAAATAGAATTGAAATGTCTCAGATACTACCAAAATGTCATTCTCCCTCATGCACAGGGGAACAGCACCAGACATGGACATGGGAGAAGGAGAAGTAGTGAGAACTGAGTTGAAAAAGGAATTTAATTTGGTCATTAGCAGCCAGAGAAAGGTTGGAGTTCCCTAAATGAAGTGGCAAATGCAAAGTTATCTGTAGGTTCTTCCAGGTAAAGTCAGGGTAACAAAGGCCTTGGTGCAAGGCTCCATGCTGGCCTCAGCAAGTCAGTTGAACAGTCACACATATACCTCTCAACATTACTTTTTAAGTATTTGTGGAATAATTACTGAGGGGACAAATTATTGAAACTAATTATCAAGGATACACTTATTGAGAATAAAGCTATATCCACATCTTCAGCCAATAAGGTAGCTGTGCAATGGGGAAGGAATCTGCTTGGTATGGTTTCACCCCCTCACGCACCTGGCCTGCATTCTTAATTGGTAGTGCCTGAGGAAGCTCAGTGTAGTACCAATTAAGAAGATACAGGGGGCAGAGTGATATGAAGATACCATGGCTGGGTCCTATTATAACAAGGTGTAGGTACAAAAACCAGATGGCATAGCTGCTGCCAACTTTAAAGATAAGTGAGGGATTGACGACACGGACTCCTGGCGCGGGTGAACCAAGAGACCCTTTATTTAAGCAAGACACTTACATATATAACTAGTAGCTGTTGTACATGTGTTTAACTTTCTGTTTTGATTGGCTGTTATAGACGATCATGATAAATAGCATGCACTCGTCGGAATAAATTGCTTAGAATTTATTGCAGCAAGCGGCAAGCAGGCAAAACAGCACTGGGCGACCGGGGAGTCTCCTGCTCCGCCACGGTGCACATTTTCAGTAGCCGCAAGCCTGGTTAAATGTGGTAAAGGATTACATATTCATGGTTATTCCAGGAACGCCTATACATATTCATAACTTTTTCCTCGAAAAGGCCGTCCTTATTAAAATTAGTTTCAAGGACTTATATCTATAGTTTTCAGCTTTGGCTCTTTCCTGTTGCGCCTACGCAGTGTCTCTGGGTGGTCATGGGCAAGGGTCTTTTGGATGAAGGCTGCAGTCTATCTTGTCATGCACTTCTCATCTTTGGCCTAGCACGCTGGGTTTGGCCAAGGCTCCAACGGCTTGAGCTGGTTTTCCTCCCGCTTTGTGCTGAAGACCCCCGTTATCTCGTTCACACAAGGATGCAACTGGGCCCTTATCTCTGTCAGTCTCTTACTGAATGTTCTGCAGGGTACACTAAATTAGGCTTTTACACATATCTGTGGAACAAGTTTTTTACAAAGACTACATACAGGTTGCATTGTTTAATGGCAGCATGTACTAATATCATGTTATATGCTCAGGTTTCACAGCCACTGATAATATATCCATTTAGACCGGTTTGATTAAAAAATATATTGTTAAGTCTATTACATTGGCTTATGCTAGCTGTTCACACGCTTAAAGTTATCTTGTGATTGGTTTACTTAATCTTGCACGCGCTCTGGCAGTTTGGCTAACACATTGTGAATATATTTTCTTGTACAAAAACATTCTGGTTCTTCATTCTATTTTGGTCAAAGTCATTCCAGTAACTCAAGGTGACTGTCTGTAAGATATTCCACAGATAAGTTATAGATGCTGTCAATTAAAAAGGATAAATGTTCAGTTCCGTCCAAAATGCTAGTTACTGAGCCAGTAATTTGCCTGATGGATGAACTTTGCTCATTATAATCTCACTATAATACCAAAACACACATCCATCTCAAAACATACTCCCCTCTTGCACACTTTCCAGCATGCGTAGTGAAGTTTTTACCTTAAAAACTGAAGCAAGGATTTTTAAATCAATCAATAACAAAGGTATCACAGTATCACAGTATCACAGTATGTTTGGGATTGGAAGGGACCTCAAAAGATCATCTAGTCCAATCCCCCTGCTGGAGCAGGAACGCCTAGGTGAGGTCGCACAGGAACATGTCCAGGCGGGTTTTGAATGTCTCCAGAGAAGGAGACTCCACAACTTCCCTGGGCAGCCTGTTCCAGTGTCTGTCACCCTTACTGAGAAGAAGTTTTTTCTCAAATTTAAGTGGAACCTCTTGTGTTCCAGCTTGATCCCATTACCCCTTGTCCTATCATTGTTTGCCACCGAGAAGAGCCTGGCTCCATCCTCGTGGCGCTCACCCTTTATATATTTATAAACATTAATAAGGTCACCCCTCAGTCTCCTCTTCCCCAAACTAAAGAGACCCAGCTCCCTCAGCCTTTCATCATAAGGGAGGTGCTCCACTCCCTTAATCATCTTTGTTGCCCTACGCTGGACCCTCTCCAGCAGTTCCCTGTCCTTCTTGAACTGAGGGGCCGAGAACTGGACACAATATTCCAGATGTGGTCTCACCAGGGCGGAGTAGAGGGGAAGGAGGACCTCTCTCGATCTACTAACCACCCCCTCTTCTAATACACCCCAGGATGCCATTGGCCTTCCTGGCCACAAGGGCACAGTGCTGGCTCATGGTCATTCTGTTGTCCACCAGGACCTCCAGGTCCCTTTCCCCTACACTGCTCTCTAATGTAATTTCCCAACCTATACTGGAACCTGGGGTTGTTCCTGCCCAGATGCAGGACTCTACAGTTTCCCTTGTTAAATTTCATTAGGTTATTCCCTGCCCAACTCTCCAGTTTGTCCAGGTCTTGCTGGATGGCAGCACAGCCTTCTGGCGTGTCAGCCACTCCTCCCAGCTTAGTGTCATCAGCAAACTTGCTGATAGTACACTCTATTCCCTGGTCTAAATAGTTAATGAATATATTGAATAATACTGGCCCCAGTACTGACCCTTGAGGCACTGCACTAGATACTGACCTCCAACTAGACTCCGCACCATTGACTACCACTTGCTGGCTTCTCTCCTTAAGCCAGTTTGTAACCCACCTCACTACTCTATTGTCTAGACCACACCTCTTCAGCTTAGCTGTGAGGATGCTGTGGGAGACTGTGTCAAAGGCTTTACTGAAGTCAAGGTAGACCACATCCACCACTCTGCCATCATCCATCCACCTTGTTACATTCTCATAAAAGGCTATGAGGTTGGTCAAGCATGACTTACCCTTGGTAAAGCCATGCTGACTGCCCCTAATAACCCTCTCATCCTTGATGTGCCTTGAGATGGCACCAAGGATAAGCTGTTCCATTACTTTCCCAGGGACAGAGGTGAGGCTGACCAGTCTATAATTACCCGGGTCCTCCTTCTTGCCCTTTTTGAAGACTGGAGTGACATTTGCTTTCCTCCAATCCTCGGGCACCTCTCCCGTTTCCCAAGACTTGGCAAAGATGATGGAGAGCGGTCCAGCAATGACTTCAGCCAGCTCCCTCAGCACCCACGGATGCATCCCATCTGGACCCATGGATTTATGGATGTCCAGACTATTTAATTGCTCCCTAACCCAGTCCTCATCGACTAAAGCAAACTCCTCCATTGACCTGGCTTCATCTGGGGTCTCAGGGGTACAGGGCTCCCCAGGACAGCCTCCGGCAGAGTAGACAGAGACAAAGAAGGCATTCAGTAATTCTGCCTTCTCTGTATCTTCCGCCACCAGGGCACCCACCCCATTCACCAGTGGGCCTACATTGCCTCTGGTATTAGTTTTATCTGCTATGTATTTGAAAAAGTTCTTTTTGCTGTCCTTGACTCCTCTCGCCAGCTGTAATTCTAAGGAGGCCTTGGCTATCCTAGCTGCCTTCCTACATCCTCTAACAGCAGCCTTATATTCTTCCCAAGTGGCCAGCCCCTGCTTCCATGACCTGTAAACTCTCCTCTTCTGCTTGAGCATACCCAACAGATCCCTATTCAACCACGCAGGCCTCCTGGCTCCCTTACTTGATTTCCTACGTGTGGGGATGCTCTGATCCTGAGCGTATGTATGACTAGAGTCACTCCAGCTCCACCTAAAGGTAGAAAATAGTATAAAATACCCTGTCCTGGTTTTGTTAAAAACAAGACCAGTTTCTCTTTAGTGAATTTTCCTTTCAGCTAAGTTCTTCTTAGTAAATGCACTTTTCTGAAGTTGCATACATGTTTTGGTAGACATAGCAATGGTATGCAAGGTCACTGATAAGAATGCACATCCCATAAGCAAGGAGGAACGAACTGAACAGGTGACTAAAACTGACCAACTAAGTATTCCATCCCATCCACGTCATACATCATATAAAAGTGGGTGATCACAAGGGTCTTGGCCCTCTTTGACTATGCCTGGCATCTGGGGAGGACCCTGCAAGCCATCCCTGCAACCTGAGACCTAGTGACAGACCCTGAATCCTTGAATCCAGTTCCGGTTTGCTGCAGAGTCCAACCCAGGACTTCTGGGTGCCTGCCCTGCAGCTGCTGGAGTAGTGTGGAGCCAGTGCTGAGCTGTGCTGGGAATTTCAAGATTGGTTTATTATATTTTGTATTATTTTCTCTATTTTATTAGTAGCATTAGTAAAACATTTTTAATTATTTCCACCTTGCAAATCCTCTCTCTTTTTGCCTCTCTTTGCCCTCCTATTGCCTTTCCTTGGTGGGGGGAGGGGGCTGAGGGGGGGAAAGGGGAGCGGTTTAACAAAGTATTTGCCACAGTTTATTGTCGCCCTGCAATCAAACGGTCACATACCCTAACAATAGAGGAAGGGTGGGGGGAAGATGTCATCACTGAGAAATCAAGGGAACAGCATACTAGGACTTCTGGGACCAGTTGATGGGCTGAGCCTATCTTCCTCGCACCAAGAGGCTTTTGGGTAAGAGTTGCACACTTAGTTATACCAAGTTTTCCCCGGGACACTTAGACTTTAAGCTTGTATTTGTAATCACATTAATAGTGCTATATAGTAATCTTAGAATTTATATATTTTTGGTACCAATACTTATCTCTTGCAACTAACATTTGTTTTATAATTAAAGTGTATTTTGCAACTAAGTGTGTTTTTGCAGACAGTGTATTTATCAATGGCGTCTAAATGAACTTGTGCAAATTCAACATTAATGTGCTCAGACATAGTATATATTATACTATTTGTGAATCTGTGCCAGCATGTACACTGGACCGGCCATTGAGCACAATTGGACTTATAGTGCCGACTTGAGGTTATTTGATGTAATTGGGTATCACTCAGGGGTTAAGCTCAGCTGCCCCCAGCCCCCAATGCATGCACCGAGGCCACACTAGAATGCAAGGAAGCTTAATTTCTGCTAAATTAATCTTTTTAATGTAACAGCACTTCATCCGAAATCACCTTGAATTGAAAAGTCCAGATCTGACTTTATAAAAATGTAAATGGAGTTCTGAGTCCATGTGAGAGTTACAAGACAAGTAAAGCTTGTAACTTGAGTCAGTTTAAGTCATCTGAGGGCATAATATGTTTAAAATATTTAAGTTCTGATTCCCTAATATTTTGCTGTAAAATATCCAAATTATCTTAGCCAACTACAGGAGCCCATCCCAGTGGACCAACAGGCAGGGAAGGTTTGCTGCAGCTACAGCTATGCCTGCTTCTTGTCTTGTACTTCTTTGATCTCTGGCACTGGAGTGCCTCATTCTGCAAAATGACTTCCTGATTTCCAAAATTTTTCTTTATGCTTACATGGCATCAAGGCTTTCTCTCTTCACTCCCCTTTGCCAAAAGTGAGTAAGCTGGGGGTTTGGCAAGAAGTTGTGAGGGGACATGGCCAGGACAGCTGACCCAAACTGACCAAAGAGACTTTGTGCTCAGCAATAAACATTCTGGGAAAGTGGTGTCCCTAAAACAGGGTTCGTTACCTGGTGTGCATGCAAATGAGCCAAATTCTGCACACAGAGAGGAGATATTTGTTTTATTACAGAGTTTTACAAGTCTGGATGCTAGATCAAACTAGCATACCAGCAATACAAAACTCTCAATAATTTATACAAAATCTCATTGCTGTACACACGCCCTCAGGGCAATCCTGTCCAAAATGATTCTACAATTCTACAATCTTTTCTCCCTAGTATCCAGTGATGACTCATGTGGAAATTATTCAAAGCTGCGCCAGGGGAGGTTTAGACCAGACATTAGTAAGCATTTCTTTACTGAGAGGGTGGTCAAACACTGGAACAGGTTTTCTAGAGAGGTGATCAGTGCCCCAAGTCTGTCAGTGTTTAAGAGGCATTTGGATAATGCTCTTAATAATTTCCTTTAACTTTTGGTCTGCCCTGAAATGGTCAAGCAATTGAACTAGATGATCATTGTAGGTCCCTCCCAACTGAAATATTTTCTCTTCTCAGAATATTTGTGGCAGGTCTTTTAGCATTTAACAGCAGGTTTCTGTTCTTGCAGGTAACTGGGGTGAATGGACTGAATCTCTGACTATAAGAGCCTGAGAAAATTTTGTACACATTTGGTAATACTATAAAAACATAATAGAGATATCAGTATTATAGCACTGGTCAATTCAGATTTAATATAGCCAAATTTCAGATTATCCAGATGTCAGACATATCCTTCAATTCTGAAACTCATGTGGTATTTGAAGTGATTTGAAGTGATTAGTCTTGGATTGACCCTGAGCTACTTGTATAATTGGATATTATCTGCATTCCACATAGATTTAAGCAGACTTCCCACCATGTTAAAAACTTCAGAATGAGACCTGACAGCTCATTTTTACAATCACATATTCTCATGCTTGAGTGACAGTTTGTGTATTAATGCGATGTAGTTTCATTTTTTTCTAAATATTTTAGGATTAAGGCATTAAGGGTCTTCTAGTTACATGAGAGAGCTGTTCATCATCTATGTCTGTATCTGCTCTGCTATTTTTTAGTCAGATTTTCCACCCTAACTCTGACACAAGTAATCTGGCTTAGATACTTTGGGCAGAATGCTATCTAAGAAATTCAGAGAATCACAGCAGCCAAAACCCCGGGACACTGTCTACAGAAGTCCATTCTCAGAGCTGCACTAAGTTCTGCACAGTGTTATTTTGGAGATAAACACCTGTCTCCTTTCCATAATGTCTGACAGTCCTGGCAATATGGGCCTGGTATAGGCAGAAAGCAACAGTTTATTGGCATGCAAATGAATTTTGAGTGTTCGTTGCCTACCTCTTTGCTCCTTGAGTACAGATTTTAATAAAGGGTCTCATTCTTTAGGCACAAGTGAAAAGTGTACCACTGGCTATACTGGTTTGGAGGTTTGTTATTCACTTGAGGCTTGTAAACAATAGAATTGCTACTGCTTCTCATATGATCCACATATGGGCCACAGTTTACCAATTAAAATATGTGCCAATTGACAATTATTCAGATTCAGTCATTACTTGTCAGATAATATGAGTGTAGAGTGCAGTAGAAATGTTCGTTTAAAAATCTGGAATAGCTTCTCCTTTTCCATCTCTTAGGGATATTCTGATACTATGATTAAAATTTTACCAGGAAATGTTTGTGCTATGATTTATTAATGAAACCTAGAAGTGCTTATTTGGTGTAGTTCAATTTTCTGGCCAGTTAACATTTCTGCATGATGTAATGTTCAGAACAAATGTTTTCTAGGGACTCAAAGCAAGTGTGAGAGACTGAAAGGGTAATGTCTCAAACATCGTGGCAAAAACAGTTCTGCAACAATGAATGAGTTGCAGGAGACAGGACAGTACGATGAGGTGAGTTAGGATTTGCATGACAAGGACAAGCCACAGGCAAAAGGCCGGCCACCACCAGAGGGGGGAGCATGCTGAAGGGCGCGCAGTTCCATGTTCTGATAGGCCCAGAATGGCACTAAGGGAGAAGACGGTAGACCACTCAAGACCCTTCAAGACTGCCTGAGACCCTTCAGGACTCTTCCACCTTTTGCAATCACCCCCTAGTGACACCTGTGAAGAAGATCAAGGATTACATAAGCAGGCAATTGAGAGGCGGGAACTTGACTATAAAAGGTGCACATGTATAAGCACTGGCAGCATGCCCACCACCTGAGGACTACTCTGCCCATCATTCTCATCACGGGAACTGAGCCAAGCACTAGAGGTCTTATTACAATGCACATCACTGGATCCAAGCCTACAAATCCCATCATACATGTTGTGGGAGCCAAAGGGTTGTAATATCTCTATCTCTCTTTTCCTCTTTTCTCTCTCTGTTTTTATTCTTTTGCTTTCCTTTTAATAAGTAATAACTAACAAAAGGTATAAAACCTCACATGTCATAAATCTTTCTGCCACTAAATTATTTACCAGTTGAGCCAAGCTACAAAATAAAAGTCTTTGATTTTGGACCTTAAGTATCGTATATACTCAATTCCAACCAAGAGGATTGGCGAATCTGAGTCAACTCTCCCCTCCTCTTGGTGGGATGTGACAGCAAGGTAGCAATGATTATAAATGTGCTTTGCCTTTTTTTTTGAGAGAGCATTTAGCAATAGCTTGGTGCTTCAGTAATGCTGTTTGAGAGTCAGCATCTTTAGCACAGCAAATAGCAACTGAAGAAAGAGAAATTGGAGTAGAAGCACAATACCCAAAATGTTCTATTAGAAGAGGTTTCATCTCTCAGTGTGTAGAGTTACACCCTACATGCAGGGATGGATGCAAGGTTACATCTCTCAGGCAGACACTTCAATTATGCATGTAATCAGCCTGGAGACTACAGAACAGGGAAGTTGGTTGATGGTAAAACCAGGCACCAGTTGTCAACTCTAGGAATGAAGGTAACAAGCTAGGAAATGGTGTTCAGTGACATGGTCAAGAGAGATTGTGTATGCTGATAAATCTCCATTTTGACAAAAGACGCAAGCTATCTTCATGGTCCACATGGAATGGGAGGATGTAGTTTATTTGGAGGCCTCTTGTGGAAGAGTCAGATGCAAGAAATAGTAGAGTACTTAATTTTGATCAATTTTGTTTGATACTGTGAAACAGTAGAAGTGAACTGCTATCAGACAGACAGTAAAATTTATAAAGTAAACAGGCATATTTTGTAAACACATGCCTATATGATTATATGGCCTGAGCAGAGTGCAGAGAATCAACTTTTTATATCCAAACTTCTGGAACTTAGCTTTTCCATTCATTCAAATGGTTCTATACATTTAATTTAGTTGTGGAACTCATGTGTAACGAAATAGGTGCACAGTTGTAGGTGCATTTATATAAACAGAAATCAGGCTTTCCCTACTCCAAAGACATAATTCTCTCTAGTTTAGGATCCCCCTCTTAAACTGTGAATGTGAGATTGTGAGCTTTGCATGAATAATCTGTGTAGCTCTAGAACATTGCAGATGTACCAATTATTGACTAACTTGCTGCAATGTTTTTTGGGAAAAGCAGAGTGAGACACCCTTTAGAGGGAATGCTGGTCAATTGTGCTTTGATGCCATATGAAAAACTTGGGGGGCTGGTCCTGTTCTGGAAATCTTTTTAAGACCATCCAAGAATGTCTGCTTTGAGAATGAGCTTTAGTTTGTCAAGTTCTCACAAGAACAAGAAATAGAAGAAGATATTTGCTTATGGTTTGCTGTAATGACAAGGCTTACCAGGCAAGAGTTGATTAGATAAACTGTGACTACTATAAAAAAAGCCGAGATCCACAAACCTATCTTGGTGCCCTGTAGGCATAGGCCAACTAATCATTGCTGATGATTTCAACTTAAGAACTGAGGATGAAAAGAGCACAGTGTTAGCAAGCAATCATAAGCTCTGAGTAAAGAGTCCCAAAATGTTTATTTTGAGCTACATGCTGAGTATATGTTTAAAATATCTCTGCAGGACTAATCATTATTTATATGTCTATGGATGTCAGAACTATAAATCCAAACCACAAACCAGTTTTATTTTGTGTGCAAATGACACAACTTTTAGTGCGAATTAAATGTTATGTTTTTCTTTGATTGTTGCTGGAATGTATTTGGACCATATGTAGGGAGCCTACTGCATCCTAAATATAAATTCTACAGACACTGAAAGGAGGAAGTACTGAAAAATGTACCAATAAGCATGAGAAGATTAATCACTGTCAGAAGGACAAGGAATGACAGAAAAGTTTACAGAACCAGCTTCGCCTACTTTTTCCCATAGTAAATTGAGTTAGTCTCCCAGGCTGTCATCCACTTCTTCCATCTTTCCACACGAGAAACAGTCTATGAGAAAGGGGTTTTTTCTTAAACCAAGTTCTAAAAGCCATTGAGAAAATAATTTCACTGTTAGCCATTATTGATTGACAGTTGCTTTTTCTGGAGGGCAGCTCATGCAGCATTTGTAGATGCCATTTCATTCTGGTGTTGTCAAACCTTCTCCATTGCGGTACAAGCAGATTTGAATACCAGGCTAATTAGCCAAGGCTAATGTACGGTTTCCTGTAGAAAGCTTTTATGGAGTAATTACCTTCCTTGAGGTCAAACTGCTGTAATTACAGGTCTTTAACTAACCGAGATAAACAGCCTTTGAATTTTTGCAGTGAGACAGCCAATCACTCTAAGGAACTTTTATTTTGACCTACAACGATATAGGTCAGGTGACAGGTGAGAGCAATGCTTTTTATTGATATGGATCTAAACAATAACAGCTTTCACTAAAACCACATAAATTATTAACATCTTTTAACATCTCTGCCTAGACTTAAGAACAAAGTCATTCTAACATACTTTTCAGGGTAGACATTCATATATAAATAAGGAGAAAGTGGGTATTTTCACAGAAGTATATGAGAGAAAGCAAGGAGAAACTATTCTCACTCTAATTCCTCACTATTTTCATTCCTTTCTCTTGATAGTAATATCGAATTGATCTTTGAAGCATAGTATCAAGACCATTTTAAAGTAAAAACCTTCCAAACAGCCTATTTCCCCTGCTTGCATGTTTTCCTTCCTCTGTGTCCCCTTTGCTCTTCACATCTCTACCTGGGACTCAGACATCTTGGGCTACTATGAAAACTTGGACAAATATTTCTCCACCTAACTTCACTGTTTCTAAGGCTGGTTGTCTGTAGGATTTCCTTTTCAGAAAATGTTATTTTACTTATTTTTCCTTCACTTAGGTGAAAAAACCCTCTAATATAAAATCATCTATCAAAACCAATTTCTAGTATTGTCGTGGTTTAGCCCCAGCCCCTCCCAGTCAGCAACTAGAACCATGTGCTACTCACTCAACTCTCCCTCACCCCCGATGGGATGGGGAGGAGAATCAGGAAACAAAAGCCAAAATTTGCAGGTTGGGATAGGAATAGTTTAATGGAACAGCAAAAAGAAAACCAAATAAACAATAACAATAATAATAATGAAAGAATATACAAAGGGAGGGATACATAGCGCAATTTCTTATCACATGGCAACACCAATGTGCAGCCCACCTTCCGAGCAACAACTCCCCTGAGCAGCAATCATGAACTCCAGACTGCAGCTTGTGCCAAAACATCCCCCCCATCCTGGATAGCAGCTTGTGCTTGAAACACAAAAGCACTGAACTGTGGGGTCCCAGAGAACAAAAGAACATCCCAGACCACCGTGCTCCCCAGGAGGGAGAGAGACAGCTTTCCTCTCCCACCAGCCCCCAGTTTTCACAGTATCACAGTATGTTTGGGATTGGAAGGGACCTCAAAAGATCATCTAGTCCAATCCCCTGCTGGAGCAGGAACGCCTAGGTGAGGTCGCACAGGAACATGTCCAGGCGGGTTTTGAATGTCTCCAGAGAAGGAGACTCCACAACTTCCCTGGGCAGCCTGTTCCAGTGTCTGTCACCCTTACTGAGAAGAAGTTTTTTCTCAAATTTAAGTGGAACCTCTTGTGTTCCAGCTTGATCCCATTACCCCTTGTCCTATCATTGTTTGCCACCGAGAAGAGCCTGGCTCCGTCCTCATGGCACTCACCCTTTATATATTTATAAACATTAATAAGGTCACCCCTCAGTCTCCTCTTCTCCAAACTAAAGAGACCCAGCTCCCTCAACCTTTCATCATAAGGGAGGTGCTCCACTCCCTTAATCATCTTTGTTGCCCTACGCTGGACCCTCTCCAGCAGTTCCCTGTCCTTCTTGAACTGAGCATGACCTAATATGGTATTGAATATCCCTTTGGTTACTTTAGGCACAGCTGTCCTGGCTATGTCATCCCCCCAGCTTCCTGTGGAACTTAAACCTATCTCGGTTGACTCAGCACAAGTATATTTAGGACTGATTAAGAAAGTAAAGCTGAGTGGGAAATAAAATTAATGTAGACTTAACCCCCATAATTTTCTATAGTCTTCAGCTCAGCTTTGGAGTACATAACAAGTTAGGGTAACATATTTAAGTTATTTTAGTAATTGCCCTTCTACTACATTAGTAGAAACACATTTAAGTTTTGGTTGGATACCTGCCACAGTTCAAAACCAATATTTGGGAATGGCCTTCATAGCAATCTAATCTATTAGCCAGCTGCCCAGAAAGGAATAAAAGAATATCCACAGTGCTTCCAGCACTTAATTAATTAGATTTAATCAATTTAATGTCCATGTTTCTGTTTTGTTTTGTTTTGTTTTTTTTCAAATAAACTATCAGTAAAACAAAGTCACACCACCATTGAATGCTGCCATACTGGACATGCTAGAACTCCAATACAATAGGGACTCAAGGGCAGCTGAGTGGTATGCCACCACTGATATGGACAATACATTCTTCTCTATTCCTTTGGCAGCAGAGCACAGACCACAATAAGCTTTCACTTGGAGGGGTGTCCAATACACCTAGAACCAAATGCCCCAGGGATGGAAGCACAGTTCATTTGCCATGGACTGATCCAGACTACACTGGAACAGGGTGAAGCCCCTGAACAACTGCAATACATTGACAACATTGTGTGGGACAACATAGCAGAAAAGGTTTTTGAAAAAGGCAAAAAAAAAAAAAAAAACAAACCCTTCTGAAAGCTGGTTTTGCCATAAAACAAAGCAAGGTCAAAGGGTCAAAGGACCTGCATGAGAGATCCAGTTCATGAAAATAAAATGGCCGGAATGACATTGCTACATCCCAACAGTGTGGTCAATAGGATGACAGCCATGTCCCCATCAGCTAATAAAAAAGAAATACAAGCTTTTCTAGGTGTTGTGTGTTTCTGGAGAATGCATATTCTGGGTTACAGTGAGCTTTTGAACCCTCTCTGTCAACTGACCCAAAAGAACTGTTTCAACTGAGGCCCTGAGCAGTAACAAGTTTTTGAACAGACTAAATAGGAGACTGTGCAGTAGCCCTTGGGCCCATCTGTACAGGATCAGCTTTGCAAAACATGCTTTACACTGCAGCCAGGGAGCATGGCCCCACCTGGAACCACTGGCAGAAAGAACCAAAAGAGATACTAGGTTGACCTCTAGGGTTTTGGAGCCTGAGGTATAGAGAATTTAAGGCCTGCTACACCCTAACTGAAAAAGAGATACTAGCAGCATATGAGGGAGTTCAAGCCACTTCAGAAGTAATCAATACAGAAGCACAGTTCCTCTTGGCACCTCGATTGCCTGTGCTGGGATTCAAAAGGAGGGCCCCCCCTACACATTATGCAATTGGTGCTATGTGGAGTAAGTGAGTAGCATTGATCAGGCAATAAGCTCAAATGGGGAACCCTGAACATCCAGAAATCCTGTCAGAGATCATGGACTGACCAGAAGGCAGAGATTTCAGAGCATTGTCCAAGGAGGTGATCAGTGCTGAAGAGGGCCCACTGTATAATAAATTAGCAGAAAATGAGAATCAATATACTCCCTTTACTCATGGATCCTGTCATGTTGTGTGAAAACATCAAAAGTGGACAGTTACTGTGTGGAGTTCAACATGACAAGTTGCAGAAACTTTTGAAGGAAAAGGCAAATCAAAGTCAGTTTGCAAAGTGAAAGTCAGAATTCAAGTGCGGCTCAGGTAGACCTGGACTGGGAGCGTAAGGGTGAACTATTCATAGCTTGGTGGGCCCATGACACATTAGGGTATTTAGAAGGAGATGCAACGTACAGATGGACTCATGATCAAGGGGTAGACTTGAACACCAAGATCATCGCACAGATTAGCCATGAATGCAAAACACATGCCGTAATCAAGCAAGCCAAGCAGGTAAAGCCTCTCTGGCACAGAAGACAGATGGAGCCTAAATCATGGGCTAAATGAACTGAACTTTAAATGGACATTTGAATGGGGATGGCCCATAGACTATAGGAATGATATCTGTCTATATGCCAAAGGATGGGGAAGGGTGCGGCGATGAGGAACGATTCATACAGAGACGCACAGGCACAGAGTTCTTGTTAGCAGCAAGAGCAGAGCTAGGCAGAGCTGAGCTCTCTTTTATTAACAGTTCTCAATTTATAGGTTTACAGATATGGGCCTGGACCAAGAGGTTAGACAGGATGTTTTTTCAATAATTGTTATTCCGAACACACCACACTCATGTTGTGTCTCTTTTCAATCACGTTCCCATGCATAACTTGTGGGTGATATTCCGATCCACTCATTCACATGCCCAGGCCCAACATTCACACATCATACATATGGAGGCAGTTTTCCGGCCCAAGATATCATTCTCACTGGCCTGGGCTATCACTCCTTACACTCATAAAAACATACATCTGTATAACCTGTCCAAGACCCTTCAGCTGGAACCACACATCCTGCTGTTCCCACAAAGGGGGTGATGGTGGTTGATGATGATGTTGTCACAGAGGCATCCTGAAGTTAGTTTAGACGGACAACAGGGTCCAAAACAAACTTTTATTCGGTAAAGAAGGTGCAGCAGATTAACTGGTGGAAGACGGGGTTTTAGCCCTCCAATAGTGACATAAATACAGGTTCGAGTATCAGTCGAGGTAATTATTAAAGGTGCAGTAAATAATAACAATGGAGATCCACAGTGTGCATACCTGTGGCTCACCAAAAGCAATGCCAGAGCCATCCCTGACTCCAGGAAGAGTATACACTTGCCTGAATCTGGCAAGGAATTATTAAAGAAAATACACGTGCTTATATTTAAGCACAGAATAAGCACCCATGATCCTGCAAGGAATTATTAAAGAAAATTTTATCACTCACCCACGTGTCTCGGTGGGGGAATCCCGGTCCCAGGAGATTACCTTAGGCAGCCATCCTGCCTAAGGGGGAGGGCTCTCAGCTGCAGCCTGCAAGAGGTCCGCACAACTGGCCGCTGGCCTCATTGGGGGTCCCATTTATATAGCTTTGTCAGATCTGACTGTGGTCATTCCAGAAGCTTCTCTGCACCCCCACTCTGGCTGTGGGGTGCCCTGAAGCTTCTAAGCACCCCCACTCTGGCTGTGGATGCCCAGTGGCTCCTTGGCGCCTCTGTGCCCCCACCCCTCTCTCTTAATGACCCTGGCCAATGGGCCCTGGGATCAAAGGAAGCTCTTAACTCCATTGCAGGAGAGGGGGGGGGAAATGTGTCTCCACTTTCCATATCGAAGGAAGGGAAGGGGAGAGAGGGGGGTTGTGCATCTGCCACAGATGTCTTGGTTCTTGAATTTTGATACAGTTGAACAAGTAATTTGAGTTGGTTTTGCTGCTATATGACTGTAAATGTAATGATTTCTTGCCTAGACCTTAGGATTAGTATTATGTGGAGATGCTCGCTTGGTTGAACCTTCGGTTGAAATTTAACTCTCCCCTGAAGGATAAAAATGAATATAAATGAGGAATTAAAAGTTTTGGTGACCAAAGGACAGACTGAAACAAAGGGTATAGAATTAGGGGAAAGGTAAAGGCGGTGGGGGGAAAACATGACCTCTGACTCAAAAAATGCCCCTTACTTCGAACAGCCCACTACTCACTGAGCATACATAGAAGAATAAAAATGGACTGTACCTTTAAACCAAAGTGAGCAAAGTTTAGACCAATGAACTCTGAGTAGACGTAAATATGTATAAGATGTTACGAGTGGTTAAAAATTGAAATGCATAAATACATAACACAGCCTGCTTCTGGTGTGCTTGCTTTGCGAAAGATTGCCTAACACCCTTTTCTGCGCAGAACAGTAAATAAAGCAAATACCTCGACCCTGGGTGTGAATTGGTATCTGCACACCAGGTAACGATCCCACCTTTTGGAACATCAATGAAACTGTATTGAATACTGTAGGACCGGAGCATGATACAAATGGCATGGAATAAGGGGTGGAGATCATACTGGATCTGGTTGGAATGGAGTTAATTTTCTTGATAGCTGCCTGTACGGTTTGGTGGTTTAGATTTGTGACCAAAACAGTGTTGATAATACACCAGTGTTTTAGCTGTTTCTGAGCAGTCCTTGCACAGTGTCAAGGCCTTCTTAATTTCTCAGCCTGCCCCCCACTAGGGAGTAGGATAGGGGTGGGCAAGAGGCTGGGAGAGGACACAGACAGGACAGCTAATCTGAATTGACCAAATTGATATAATGTCATGTTCAGTAATGAAAATTGGAGAGGGGGGGGAGTTTTTCCAAAGTAGCCATTGCTTGGGGACCAGCTGGGAATTGGTTTGCTGGTGGGAGGTGGTTAGTGATTGTGGGAATATAACAGATGATTGGCAAGGTGAAGAATTGTAAATATGCTCAAGTGACTGCAGCTGGGGTGTAAAAAATGTGGGAATAGTTACATTTATACAGTCCTAAAATTACATTCGGCCCTTTGAAGGCAACCACAAGGCTGATGTAGCCCCCGGTGAAAATGAGTTTGACACCCCTGATCTAGTCCAACCCCCATGCCATGGGCAGGGACATCTCCAACTAGATCAGGTTGCTCAGAACCATCTCCAGCCTGGCACTGAACACTTCCAATGATGGGGCATCCACAACTTCTCTGGGCAACCTATTCCAGTGTCTCACCACCCTTATAGTAAAGAATTTTAGTTTACAACCCCTGCCTCTTGTCCTATCACTACAGGCCCTGGTAAAATGTCTCTCTCCATCTTTCTTAGAAGCCCCCTTTATATATTGAAAGGCCACAATAAGGTCTCCCTGGAGCTTTCTCTTCTCCAGGATGAACAACCCCAACTCTCTCAGCCTTTCTTCATAGGAGAGGTGTTCCAACCTTCTGATCATTTTTGTGGCCCTCCTCTGGACCCTTTCTAATAAGTCCATGTCTTTCTTGTGCTGGAGATCCCAGAGCTGGATGTAGTACTCCAGGTTCTCCTGACAGGAACTGCAGCCCATGGAGAGGACCCATGCTGGAGCAGGGGAAAAATGTGAGAAGGGAGGAGCAGCAGAGAGGACCTGTTATGAATTGACTGCAGCTCCCCAATCCCCATTCTCTCTGCACCACTCAGGGTGTGGGGGAGGAGACAGAGGAGTTGGGAATGAAGGACTGAAGTTGAACCTGGGAAGAAGTGGGGGGGGGAGGGAAGGTGTTTTAGTTTTTGTCTGTTTTTCTCACCATCCTACTCTAATTTTAATTGTCAATAAATTACATTATTTTTGTTGAAGTCGAGTCTGTTTTGCCTGTGACAGTAATTGGTAAGAGATCTCACTGTCTTTACCTCAACCCATGAGCTTTTTTGTCTTATTTTGTCCCCTGTCCTGTTGAGAGGGCTGAGTGAGAGAGTATCTGGGTGGAGGTGTCTAACATCTGGATAAGGTCAGCACTCCACAGTCATTTAAAAGCCCTTTGTTGGCTATGTGAGAAGATTGCATTTTGGGAAATGTCTGGCTTCTTCCTTCCATTCTGGGTCAGATTTAAATAAAGGTACTGTAGACCATTGCACAGGTCATGCGATCCATCCGGTGAGTTTTAAACAATTTGTGTATTATTAGGGGTGGACTTAATCTTGTGTTGTATGTAATTTCTGTGGGGGAAAGGAGGGGAGAGATCACATTCTCATGTAAAGCTCCTGTAAAATATAATAGCAGCCTTTCTGAACAATCCTCTAGTATTATATCCTTGTTACAGAACAGGAAGTTTCACAAAACTTAGGAAAGGATATTGACTCTTTCTGTATAATCATCTTTGCACAACAGATCATTTCCATCATGGGGGATTAGATAGAAGGGTTTGGTGGTTTCTTAGATCAGAAACTTCTCCACAAGGTTGGATTGTATCTGAAATCTGAAAGGGTCTGTTTTTCTGCATGGAATAGAAATGCAAATAAAATTTAATGAAGACAGATTTACTTACGAAATTTTTGGGGTAATCAGTGGACACTCACAAAGACTACTGTTAACAAGTGAGATTTCGAATATTGTTAACTTTGAGGAACAGTTTTCTTATGCTTTCTACCCACCATGCTGAGGGCCACTGCTCTACACGAGCAGATAAGGTAATTTCAGGCTGACCTTGAATCTACCTCTGAATTCAAGCTCTGATTTTGCCTAAAATGTTGTCCTGAGCCTACTCCAAGTCTGTCTATTTGGGCTCCAGATCTTCCACATTGTACATGTATGTGGTAGATTGTTAGGTAGAGGCAGTGATAAAAATACACTTGTTAAATACCATCTTTAGGTACATCCTACTGAAAAATTGCATGTCCATATTAAAATTTTATTCCTCCACTACAACAATATGATCCTACTCATATCAGAGCAAGCCTTTATATATTGATTTCATTCATATGTTCAAGGCACAAATTCTCTTATGTCCATTACAGAAACTATAGCAACTTTTACGTAGGCTTCTGTTTCCATACCCACTGCTGAACAAAGCTGTAGTAAAGGCAAAAAATACCTTTCAATAGCCAACAGTTCTTGAAATTATGCACTATATTAAACTTGTTGGACTTAATGGAATGGTCTCAAAGTTAAAGAGGTATGTACATTTTTTTTTATTTGGGAACTTCCATTTCATACTGTGGCAGGATGCAAACCCCCCTCTCTCCCCCTCCCTCCTTCAGTATGGAAGGAGTAGGCACATCTCCCTCTCTCTGCTACTTGAGGCTAACAGCTTCTTTTGTTTGGCCCCAGAGCACCCTGGCCAGGGCCATTAGGAGAAGGGAGTGCCGAGGCGCCACTGAGCCGCTGGGCACCTGCGGCCAGTGTGGGGGTGCAGAGAAGCTTCTAGAATGCCTACAGTCAGATCTGATTGTTAGCAATCAGGACACATAACCACGGGCGTAGTTATATGTGGTGCTTTATTTCAGCACTGGGAAACCAGGGGTTCGCACCCAAAGCTGGCTTCGCTGGTCAGTTTAAGTTACACAGTATTTATACAGTCCATTCACATACATATTCATATATTCATTAAGATACGTAACGGTTACTCAACATTGATTGCAACATCGATTGCAACATCTTGGAACTATTTTGATCATGTGCAGTGTCCTCTGGTGGTCTTTCAGGGGGTCTTCAGGATGAAGTAAGTAGTCTTCATCACTTCTGTCCCTTTCACGTACTACTTCTATAGCTAGATAACTGCTGACTTGCTCAACCTCCGGAGATACTGCATGTACTTCTCCTCACTCTATGCGTATTTAGGCTAAGATAAAGCTAGGTTGTTAAGATAAGAGTATACTCGAACACGATATGCTTGAACATCCTTTCAGGGACAGTTTACAAAACTGATTCATCCTTTCAGGAACATTTTGTAAAACTGGATCTGTTACTAACATGATCAGCCAATATAAAAAACGGGACTCTCGTCGAGACTCTGCCCATTGTCGCGGGTCTCTCGGAGCACGAGCAAGATGCTGCCGCCGAGAGCCCCCCTCCCCGGGATGGAGACTCCACTTGCCTTGCCGCCACCTGTGTGAGTAAAACTTCTCACAGGATTGCGAGTATATTTATACTTTCTGTGCACATATGCACGTGTAACTTTCCGTGCTCAATATGAGCACGTGTAAAATTAATCATCGCATAATCGCGGGTGTATTTTCCTCCCATGCTTCCACATAAGCACATGTAACTTTCCGTGCACATTTGCATGCGTACTTTCTGTGCTTAATACAAGCATGTGTACTTTCCATGCACATTTGCCCACGTAACTTTCCGTGCTCAATACGAGCACGTGTATAAATTATTTCCTCGTACAATCGCGAGTGTATTTTCCTTCCATGCTTCCACATAAGTGCGTGTAATATTCCATGCACATTTGCATGTGTAAGTAAATTAATCCTCGCAGGATTGCGAGTGTATTATAAATTTACCCTCGCACAATTGCGAGTGTACTAACTTTCCATACTCACTACGAGTACGTGTATCTCTTTAAAATAATCCCTCACCGTGTTCAGGCAAGTGTGTACTCCTCCCAGACTCAGAGATGGCTCTGGCATTGTTTTGGTGAAGCCACGTGCATGCACTCTGTGGACTGCCTGTTGTATTAGTTGCTGCCCCTTAATAATTTTCCTCAACTGATATCCGAACCTGTATTTAAGTCACTTTTGGAGTGCTAAAACCCTGTTTCTCACCGGTTTAATAAAAGTTGTTTTGGACCCTGTTGTCCCTTAAACTAACCTCGGGATGCCTCCGTGACACATACTTAAAATGATGTGCTACTCCATGGATTTGGTTGCATTTATATTTTTCAAATACAATTGGCCAAGGTTATTTTTGGTGTATTTTTACTTGACCCATTGACGCATGGAAACAACTTTACAACCTATAAGGTCATAAAACTTTACAACCTGCGAGGTTATAAAGAAGGTATGTTCATTCAGTGCTGGGCGCGAGAAGGATATTTCCTTTAATCTTGCGTGTGCCTTCTAACAATAGGAGGTGTGTTTAAATGCAGCGAGGTGTTACATATTCATGGTAACCCCAGGAATGCCTATACATATTCATAACCTTTCCCCAAGAAGGCGGTTCTTATTAAAATGAGTTCCAGGAAATAATTTCCATAGTCTCCTCCTTGGCCCCTCCCTGTTGCGCCTGCGCGGTGTCACCTGGTGGTCGTGAACTTTTTACCTTTGGCTTAGTATGCTAAGTTGGCTGGAGGCCAAACTACTGAGTCGGTTAAAACCAGATTAGTATATCCCCTTTGCTGAAGATCTTCATTATCTCGTCTCCTCAAGGATACAGCTGGGTGCTGCAAAACTTCTTATCTTTGCATTCAGTGAGGCTCTGTTTTCTTAACACAATAGGTTACACAAAGCTCTAAGTTATACACTTGTTATGTGGTTAACCCTTTAAGTGTTAGTTCCCTCTATCAATCCCACCTTTTCAAGAAGGTTAGTAAATTAATTTACTACAACTAATATAATGATTCCCTAACATTTTCTCTGACCACTAGTAAGAAGGATACTTCTACATGAGAAGACTTCTCTCTCTCCTTCAAAGAACAAACAAATTCAAATCAAATGCTTCACTGCTGAGCTCTTTTGGGGCAGCTAACAACCAGGTGGCTGGTGCCCCGACAGAAATGGCATCTTTTGGGCTGCAGTGTGAGCTCGCACTCTTTGGTGTGGTGACCTCGCTCACTGCAGTTGTGGCACTTTTCTTTTGGGTTTCTTCTTGCCAATGCAGTAAGCACCATCCAGGCTGGTCACCCAGAAGGACCAGAAAGACCAAAAAGGTGATTGTGAAAAACATAATTTTCCAGGTTGTACCTGGGTTACCCTCCATGGTGTTTCGCAGGCTTTCTTCACTCTAGAATGATGAATTCAGGCATTCTGTTCTTTAATCTTGATAGTGGTGAAGGATGTCAGGAGGACTTGAAACAGACTTTGCCATTGTGATTCCAAAGTTCTCTGAAAAAGACTTCACATACACATAAAGAAAATGTGGCCCTCTATCAGAGGATATAACAGCTGGAACTCCAAACCTTGGTATTCTTGTCACCTCCCAAGCTTTTGCTGTTCTGGTAGGGAATGCTTCTGGCCAACCTGAAAAAGTACTAGTTAATACCAACAAATATCGGTACCCCCCTTTTCTTGGGAGTTCTGAAAAATCAATTTGCCTTTGTTGCCCAGGCCCATTTCCTTTCCCAATTTGACCTATTTCTATCTTGGGTGTATTTTTGGGATTAGTCTGGAGGCAAAGATCACATTGCTGTGTCACCTGTCTTACAGTGGTATACAAATTTCTAGCTCTTATTTCCCTAATCAAATGTTTGTATAGTGCTTCTGCTCCCCAATGTCCCTTCCTGTGCTCTGCCCTTAGTAAAGGCCAAACTAAATAGGAGGGAGCAATAAGTTTTCCCTGTGGGGTGTGAGCCCACCCTTCCTTATTATATGATCCCTCTAAATCTATAATAAATTTCTTATCTTTCTTAGTATATTCTGGCTTACCTTCCAAAGAGGCCTGCCTATCAGGGACTAGGGCACTTTCCACTTTTACCTTTTGCTTAGGCACCAGTTTTGCCTCTCTGTCCACCAGCCTTTTCCAATTCCAAGCTCACTTTCTGGTGTGCCTTGACATGCATGATTGCCACCATCTTAGGAAGTTGAGCTGCGATAGTTTCAATATTTCTTCTGCATGTTTGATATGTTTGCCTTGAGAGTTCAAGAGTCCTCTTTCTTTTCAAATTGCTCCGTGCGCATGCACGACCCTGAAAGCATACTTAGAGTCCGTATAAATGTTCACAGTTTTACCTTGAGCTAGTTCCAGAGCATAAGTACAGGCGATTATTCCTGCCTTTTGTGCAGAAGTGCTTCTAGGCAGAGGTCCAGATTCCGTCACTTCATGGCTATAGCATAACCAGCATGCCTTTCACCGTTCAGGATATAGCTGCTTCCATCCGTAAAACAGTCCTCAGCATTTTCCACAGGACTGTCTTTTAGATCTGGTCGGCTGGAGTATGTTGCTTCGATGATCTTCAGGCAGTCATGATGAACTGGTTCTCCAACGTTACTGCTGAGTTTCTTCAGCTGGGTTGACAATGTTAGTGACGATAATTTCTACATCATCCTGTTCTACCATGATAGCCTGATACTTGAGAAACCTTTTTGGGGAAAGCCAGTGTCCCCATTTTGCTTCTAGAACTGTAGACACTGTGTGGGACACTAGCACAGTCACTTTCTGACCCATAGCAAATTTCTGAGCCTCCTATATATTCAGTACCACTGCAGCAACTGCCTGCAGGCATCCAGGCCACCTCTTTGCAGTTGCGTCTAATTGTTTGGAGAAGTAGGCCATTGCTTGTTGATATGGGCCAAGGTCCTTTGCCAGTATACCCAAGGCTATTCCCTGCTTCTCCTGAGAGAATAGAAAAAATGGTTTACTCACATCTGGGCTTATTTCTGTGTATCTCTGGAGCCCCAAAAAATTCGATAAACTTACGGTCCAGGTTATGCATGTCTCCTCTGTTCTGGTAGCGATCAAAATGTCATCCACATATTGTAGCATCTGTCCCTCATCAGATGGGGCTTCCCAAGATTCAAGATCTTTAGCAAGCTTATTTCCAAATATTGTCAGGCTGTTCTTAAATCCTTGTGGCAACACTGTCCATATGAGCTGGGTTTTACGTCCACTTTTAGGGTTCTCTCATTCAAATGCAAATATTGTCTGTCTGGCTTCATGGAGACGGAGGCAAAAGAAAGCATCTTTTAAATCTGAAAGAATAAACCAAGTCAAATTAGGTGTTAATACTGTCACCCGATATGACCCATCCGTCTTGCGGACAGGCAATATAGGGGTGTTATAACTGGACTCACATTCCTTTATAAGCTCTATTTGCAGGAATTTCTCTATAACTGTCCTAATTCCTTCCCTGTCCTCTTTTGTCAAAGGGTATTGTTTTATCCTTACCAGCTGCCATCCTTCTTTGATTTTTACCTCGACTGGTGGGGCATTTTGGCGCTCTCAGGTACATCAGGCCTGTGTCTAGTGGAGTGCCTCAAGGGTCAGTACTGGGGCCAGTATTATTCAATATATTCATCAATGACTTGGATGAGAGAATAGAATGTACTATCAGCAAGTTTGCCAATGACACCAAACTGGGAGGAGTGTCTGACATGCCAGAAGGCTGTGCTGCCGTCCAGTGAGACCGGGGAATGACCTATTAGAGAGCAGCATAGGGGAAAGGGACCTGGGGGTCCTGGTGGACAACAGGATGACCATGAGCCAGCAATGTGCCCTTGTGGCCAGGGAGGCCAATGGCATCCTGGGATGTATTACAAGGGGGGTGGTTAGTAGGTCCAGAGAGGTTCTCCTTCCCCTCTACTCTGACCTGGTGAGACCACATCTAGAATATTGCGTCCAGTTCTGGGCCCCTCGGTTAAAGAAGGACAGGGAACTGCTGGAGAGAGTCCAGTGCAGGGCAACAAAGATGATTAAGGAAGTGGAGCATCTCCCTTATGAGGAAAGGCTGAGGGAGCTGGGTCTCTTTAGTTTGGAGAAGAGGAGACTGAGGGGTGACCTCATTAATGTTTATAAATATATAAAGGGTGAGTGTCACAAGGATGGAGCCAGGCTCTTCTCGGTGACAACCAATGGTAGGACAAGGAGTAATGGGTTCAAACTGGAACACAAGAGGTTCCACTTAAATTTGAGAAGAAACTTCTTCACAGTGAGGGTGACAGAACACTGGAACAGGCTGCCCAGGGGGGTTGTGGAGTCTCCTTCTCTGGAGACATTCAAAACCCATCTGGACACATTCCTGTGTAGCCTCATCTAGGCGTTCCTGCTCTGGTGGGGGGATTGGACTAGATGATCTTTCGAGGTCCCTTCTAATTCCTTACATTCTGTGATTCTGTGATCAGTGGCCCACACTCCGGGGTACACTTGGTTCGCAACCTCTTCGTTAATTTTGCCCTCTATGGGAACAGTTACTAAAAGCAAGCTCATTATTTGCACATATTGCTGATCATTTACCTCCAGAGTAATTTCCCCCTTTTTAAATCTGATTACTGTGCCCATTTGTTCCAATAGGTCTCTCCCCAAAAGAGGTTTTGGGGAGTTAGGCATATATTGAAATTTGTGGATGCCTACTTGTTTATCCAATTTTATTTCAAAGGTTCACAAAAATATGCTCTTTAACTTTGGCCAGTGGCTCCCTTTACTGCTATGTAGTCGTTACTTATTGGCATTAACGCTTGACTGAGAACTGAGAATGTTGCTCCAAAATTCCACTTGTTTTTGTTCTTTCCCTAGCTTCGTTTTAAACAGTGTATCCGCTAGGGTAGATTCCCCAGGTCCCTGTCAGTCTCTTTCAACCTTTGCTACTGTCAGATTCTCCCTCTGCCTACTTCTTCTGTGCCTTTCCCAACATTCATTTTGCCAATGCCCTTTTTTCCCCCACTATGCACACCCATCTCTTTCTAAAGGCTTTCAAAATCTTCCAGCCCTTTCAATTTTCAGCTCCCTACTTTTTTACAATGCTGCTGCTATCATACACCTATCCTTCTGATGGTCTTCTTCTTTCCTGTTACCAACTGCAATACAGCTAACCCAGAATTTCACATTCAAATCACTTCCCCCCACTAATTTACTCTCTTGTGTAAAGATGCATCTGAAGGGGGAGCAAGGTGGTACTTCAGTAATGGAACTGGTTCTCATTTTGTAATTATCTCCTCAAACAAAATTCTTTTGGTACCAAATATAAATATGCAAACTAAAATACTGAGCTCAGACACGCAAACCAAATACCAAGTTCAAATATGCAAACAGATCACAATTACACTTCTTCAAGACAATATCTCAATTTTAGCATCGCACCTTTGAGCCACTTACTGCTCAGCCAGGTAGAGGTAACACTGGGTCTCCCTGACAAAATAGGTCAGTGTGCGCTGGAGTCCCTTCGGCACCCGCCCCCCCCGGCTCCTTCAGCAAGCTGGACTGGGCAAGGCTTTCATTAGTGTCTCATCTGGGGTATTACAACTGTTATCCCAAAACAGGATTTCTTACCCAGTGTGCATACAAAAAGATAAATTTAGTACGCCAAGATGAGACACAGCCTATCACAGAGTTGTGCAAGTCTAGATGCTGGAATAAAGCTAGCATGCTAGAGAGAAAAGTAACAGTTATCACACACAAAACCTTATCACCATATGCACACAGTTAAGAGCTAAATTGCTCATCATACAGATGGCTGTACTCTAAAGATTATTACAATAGATATGGAATGCCCAGGCTCTCATAAAGATAACACACATAATTACCAAACTAGCTACTAGTTCAGCAAACACCTATCATTCGCTTCGTCTGTCTCCTCATGGATCGGGACTCCTCACTCACTTTGCAGTCAGACTGTGTCTCAGGCACTTATTCACGCAAAGCACGGTATCAAGCACAAAAACTTCTTAATCATATAACATGTAACTGTCACCATAAGTATTCTAATTACAGTTACAGCAATATAGACTTCAATTCCCATGGGTTAAGATGTTATAATGTTTTGATCATCGTGGGACTCGAACCCACCACTGGAGACTCTGTTTACCCTTCTCCTGCTTCTTATGCAATCATTAGCAGGTCCATCCTGGCTCCCAAAACCTGGATGCAACAGTAGTCTCAGGGTTACTCAATCTACCCCCAAGATCGCTAGCAGCTGACCCCCATTCAGTTGAGTCAAGTCAGTAACCCCATTGCTTTTGTGTCACCTCATTACTTAAAAAATAGCATTGATAAAAGCATTGAAATCTTCTAAGGTTTCTTGCAGACATACTTTACAGGTTTGATCATGATGCATTTTTCAAGTACAGTTACTCTTTTCCTCAATGACTCTGATGTTAACTTCATCCTGTTACGGACTCTTATTGCTGAGGGATGAAATATCAGTTAATCTCCTTGCAAGAATTACATGGTCTGTCTTTCCATGGAGTAAACCTGGCTATGACTTATACTTTGTGAAAGACCTTCTAACATGTAACTAGCATTAGAGAAGCAAATGGAATTAAAAGGGATATCTTCAATTAATGCTAATAAAAGGAAATAAATTAGATGTACCAACTAATGCAGTTTGGGTTTTATAAACCTGCTTTAACTCTAACTCTCAGAATTTGGCCTTAAGTAAATCCAATTAGGAAATAAAAATAAAAGGAAAATTTGGCAAGTGGTAGGATTAGGTTAGCCAAATACTAAGCCAGATGGCATTATTTCACTGGAGACTTCTTTTTCCTAGAAATAGTGCACCTTTGGGCTGAGAATTCACTGCTCCAAACTGAATATGTTAAACTGTGCCAAGCAAAAGAGAAGAATGAGATAATTCATACACAGGTGAGAGTGGCTTGGTGGGTACCTGGTGGCTAGCCAAGATCAACCCACCACACAATGCATTCTCAACTCCTGGCAAATGCAAGGTAATCTGAGTTAGTCAAACCCTCAGCAGGATGAATTACTGAATTGCTCTTGTAGTGGGAAATGTTCTTTTAAAAGCTTATTTTCCACAAAAATTTTCTCTCTGTAATGATTTAAAATAACTTGAGGGCTGTTTGAAGTTCTTTTCTCACCTTCAGAAGTCTCAAAGAATACAATGATGTTGTGAAAATATTCTAGCAACAGTGGTACCTCATCACTCGTCTATGTCTAGATCATTACAGCCTACATAATTTAATGTTAATCTTCATTGTTCTAAACTGATGCCCCATGCAAGTGGAGTGGTTTTATACTGGATTCTAGTTGGTTATTGTTCTGGCCATGGTTATACAACTGCTTTCTTAAGGCAAATCTCTTATTTTTTTATCATTGGTATGGGATGTTTGCAGTCAGTGGGAGTTGGCTTAGGTTAGGTCTTCAGGTCATGTCGACCCTGAAGTAAAAGCTTGTAGTTCCAGGTAGCGTTCATTCTAAGCAAGTCATATTGCAGTTAGCACCTCCTACATTTATACAGTCCTAAAATTACATTGGGCCCTTTGAAGGCAACTGCGAGGCTGATGTGGCCCATGGTGAAAATGAGTTTGACACCCCTGCCTTGGAGAAATACAGGCACTCACGCACCCAGAATTCACTGTGACTCCCCTGGTTCCCAATAGCCAGTCCCCTTGTGCTCTTGCCCTTAGACATAGGCAAGCACTCTCACACTCAGAGCTGGCCCTTAGAGACCTACTTACCCTCTTGCTCCATTTCACCTATTCACTGGCAAGTCTGGCTTGTTCTTTGCTAGTGATAATGTACTTACACACTTATATTCATTCCAGTCACTGGTACCACAGATATGCAGGCCCTCAGACCCATCATCTAACTCCAGTTGCTAGCACTCAGACCCCCATACACACACACATGCACACAGAACAGAGAGCACCTCACCCGGGACTGAGTTAAAAAATAATTTAATAAGAAGATAGGACAAACTGTGCTGATCAGGTACAGGGCATAGACACACAAGCATACTGACCAACAAACTATTTAGAGATGACCAGATATTTTTATTCCCTTATCCCTCTATTTTCCCACACTTGTTCCTCCCTACATCACCCAACCCTTTTCTTGCCTTTGGTTTCTCCCCTAAACAGCCCATAATAAGTCCTGTACAATCCCGAACTGCTCTTCCCCTGCAGTCCTAACCCTAGGCTGCTCAAGATGACTCATCACAGAATCACAGAATAGAATAACAATCATTTTGGTTGGAAGAGATCCTCAAGATTGAGTCCAACCATTAAACTAACACTGTAACTAAAACACATCCCTAAGAACCTCATCTCTGCATGTTTTAAACACCTCCAGGGATGGTGACTCAGCCACTTCCATGGGCAGCCTCTCCCAATGCCTGACAACCTTTTCTGTGAATAAACTTTTCCTAATATCCAAACTAAACCTTCCCTGGCGCAACTTGAGGCCATTTCCTCTCTTCCTATTGCTTTCTACTTGGGAGAAGACACCCACCTTGCTACAACCTCCTCTCAGGTAGTTGTAGAGAGTGATAAGAACTCCCCTCAGCCTCCATTTCTCAATGCTAAACATAGCCAGTTCCCTCAGCTGCTCCTCATAAGACTTGTTCTATAGACCCTTCACCATCTTCTTTGCCCTTCTCTGAACTCTCTCTAGTACCACAATGTCTTTCTTGTAGTGATGGGCCCAAAACTGAACACAGTATTCAAAGTGGGGCCTCACCAGTGTTGAGTACAGTGAAACAATCACTTCCCTAGTCCTGCTGGCCACGCTCTTCCTGATACAAGCCAGGATGCTGTTGGCCTTTTTGGCCACCTGGGCAGACTGCTGGCTCATATTCATCCAGCTGTCAATCAACACCCTTAGATCCTTTTCTACCAGGTAGCTTTCTAGTCACTCTTCCCCAAGCCTGTAGCATTGCATGGGGTTGTTGTGACCCAAGTGCAGGACCCAGCACTTGGCCTTGTTGAACCTCATACAACTGGCTTCAGCCCATTGATCCAGCCTGTCCAGATCATTCTGTAGAGCTTTCCTACCCTCAAGCAGATAAGTACTTGGTGTCATCTGCAAACTTACTGAGTGTGCACTCAATCCCCTTATCCAGATCACTGATAAAGATATTAAACAGAAATGGCCCCAATACTGAGCCCTGGGGAATACCACTCATGACTGGCCATGAACTGGATTTGACTCCATCCACCTCAGCTCTTTGGGCCCAGCCATCCAGCCAATTTTTTACTCATCAGACAGTATGCCTGCCCAAACCATGAGCAGCCGGTTACTCCAGGAGAATGCTGTGGGAGAATGTGTGGGAAAGTGTCAAAGGCTTTACTAAAGTCTAGGTAGACAACATCCACAGCCTTTCCCTCATCCACTAAGCAGGTCACTTTGCCTTAGAAGGATATCAAGTTAGTCAAGCAGGACCAACTTTTCACAAACCCATGCTAACTGGGCCTGATTGCTTGGTTGTCCCATATGTGTCATGTGATGGCACTCAGGATGATCTGTTCCATGACCTTTCCTGACACCAAGGTCAGACTGACAGGCCTGTAATTTCCCAGATCCTCTTTCTGGGCCTTCTTGGAGATGAGTGTCATATTTTCCAATTTCTAGTCACAGAAACACAGAATGGTTGGGGTTGGAAGGGACCTCTGGAGATCATCTATTCCAAATCACCTGCTAAAGCAGGTTCACCTAGAGTAGATTGCACAGGAATGCATCCAGGCGGGTTTTGAATGTCTCCAGTGAAGGAGACTCCACAACCTCTCTGGGCAGCCTCTTCCAGTGCTCTGCCACCCTCAAATAAAGAAATTTCTTCTCATATTCATATATAACCTCCTATGCTTCAGTCTGTGCCCATTGCTTCTCATCTTATTGTTGGGTACCACTGAAAAGAGTCTGGTCCATTGCTCTTGACACCCACCCTTGAGATACTTACAGTCATTGATAAGATGCCCTCTCAGCTTTCTCCAGGCTGAGAAGACTCAGCTCTCTTAGTCTTTCCTCATAAGAAAGATGATCCAGACCCCTGATCATCTTCAGAACCCGCCGCTGGACTCCCTCCAGTAGTTCCTTGTCCTTCTTAAACTGGACGCAATACTCCAGATGCGGCCTCACCAGGGCAGAGTAGAGGGTGAGGATAACCTCCCTTCATCTGCTGGTCACACTTTTCCTAATGCATCCCAGGATACTATTGGCCTTCTTGGCCACAAGGGCACATTGCCGGCTCATGGTCAACCTGCTCTCAACCAGAACTCCCAGGTCCTTCTCTGCCATTCTGCTTTCCAGCAGGTCAACCCCTAACCTACACTGGTGCCTGGGGTTATTCCTCCCCAGGTGCAGGCCCCTACACTTGCCTTTGTTGAATTTCATTAAGTTCTTCTCTGCCCAGTCCTCCAGCCTGTCCAGGTCTTAGTGAATGGCAGCGCAGCCTTCTGGTGTATCAACCCTTCCTCCCAGTTTGGTATCATTGGCTAACTTGCTGGGAGTGCACTCAGTCTCTTCATCCAGGTCAGTGATGAACAGGTTGAACAGGACTGGAACTAGTACTGACCCTTGGGGAACCCCACTAGCTACAGGCCTCCAACTAGACTCTGCACTCTCCAGGTCAACTGGGACCTCCCCAGTTAGCCAGGACTGCTGATAAAGAATTGAAAGTGGCTTGGTGAGCACCTCTGTCAGCTCCCTCAGTACCCTTGGGTGAATCCCATTCAGCCCTCTAGACGTGTGGGTGTCTAAGTGGTGTACCAAGTCACTAACCATTTCCCCTTGGATTATTTAGACTTCATTCTGCTCCCTATCCCTGTTTTCTAGCTCAGGGGGCTGTGTACCTGGAGGACAACTGGTCTTAGTCTTCAAGACTGAGGCAAAGAAGGCATTTAAGAAGGCATTTAGTACACTCAGTATTTTCCCTTCTAGATACATATCTCTGTCACTATGCTTCCTTCTGCTTCCACCAGAGGATGGTGATTCTCCTTAGTCCTCGTTTTGTTGCTAATGTATTTATAGAAACATTTTTTTGTTCCCTTTTGCAGCAGTAGCCAGGCGTAAGTCTAGCGACAAGTGGAGACTAACTGTAGACTATTGTGTCCTGAATGAAGTTACTCCACCACTGAATGCTGCTGTGCCTGACATGCAAGAACTGCAATTTGAACTGGAGTCAAAGGCAGCCAAGCGGTATGCACAATCACATTGTTAATGTGTTCTTCTCTATTCCTTTAGCAGCATAGCACAGGCCGCAGTTTGCTTTTACCTGGAGGGGCATCCAGTACACATGGAATCGCTTGCCACCAGGGGTGGAAACACAGCCCTACCATCTGCCATGGACTGCTCCAAACCATGCTGGAACAAGGTAAAGCTCCCAGAACACTTGCAATATATTGATGACATCATCGTATGGGGCGACACAGCCAAAGAAGTCTTGAGAAAGGTGAGAGAATAATCAGATTCTTTTGAATGCCAGATTTGCCATAAAATGAAGCAAGGTCAAAGGAACCTACACGAGAGATTCAGTTTTTAGGAATAAAATGGCAAGATGGCTGTTGTCAGATCCCAATGGATGTGATCAACAAGATTGCCGCAATGTCTCCACCTATTAATAAAAAGGAGAGACAGACTTTCTTGGGCAATTGTAGGTTTTTGGAGAATGCAATATTCCTGACTACAGCCAGATTGTGAGCCCTCTCTATTGAGTGACTCGTAAAAAGAACCATTTTAAGTGGGGCTCTGAACAACGACAAGCCTTTTGAACAAATTAAGCGTGAAATAATTCATGCGGTGGCCCTTGGGCCAGTTCGGACAGGACTAGATGTTAAAAAATGTGCTCTACATCGCAGCCGGAGATAATGGCCCTACCTGGAGCCTCTGGCAGAAAGCATCAGGAGAAACCCAGGAGGTCGACCCTTAGGTTTTTGGAGTCGAGGATACAATGGATTCAGAGGGGCAACCTATACTCCAACTGAAACAGAGATACTAGCAGCATAGAAGGAGTCCGAGCTGCTTCAGAAGTGATCGGTACTGAAGCACACCTCTCCTGGCACCTCAACTGCCTGTACTGGGCTGGATGTTCAAAGGGAAGGTTCCCTCTACACATCATGCAATTGATGCTACATGGAGTAAGTGATGGCATTGATCACACAACAGGCTTGAATTGGGAGTCCCAATCGCCCAGGCATCTTAGAAGTGATTACAGAGTGGCCAGAAGGTAAAGACTTTGGGATGTCCCCAGGAAGAT
>NC_137553.1:4676439-4846999 GCF_963082525.1 Nesoenas mayeri | reverse complement strand
AATTCCCAATGACATAAAGGACTCCATTCTTGTATCCTTTATATAGGTATGCTACAGAAGTAGATGATACAGCAACAGTTTGAATCTTTTTTCTTAGCCCATAATAAATTACATATGGGAAGACAAACTGGTCTTATCTATATGACTGTGCTGGTTTAACTGAAATCGAGTTAATTTTCTTCATGCAGTGAGAAACTCTTCTTTCACGTAGCTAGCATGGTCATTGTTTGGATTTATTATATAATAGTTTGAGAAAAATAAGCACCCCAGGACAGAGTTAATGTTTTCTTCAAGTAACTTTCCAGTGGTTTTGAGTTTGAACAAAGAGAATGTAAGAACTTATTGATATCTTAGTTGTTGTCTGGTAGACCAAGGTCTTTCTGGGCTTTCTATCTGCAGGTGTGAGGCAGTTAGGAAGGGGCATAGATTGAACTGACCTCAACTGACATCCAGGCTGATCAATAAGAATATTCCATGCCATTAGCATTATGCTTCATATTTAATAGGAATTGGGTTTTCTGGTTCAGGAGACCCATTCTGGGTGTGGACAAGGAGGCAGTTTTAAGTTTAAGCCCCTCTCTCTGCTCTCCAGAGAAGGAGAAAATATAGCTCTGAAGGGCTTCATTCACATGCTTACTGATAAGTCCACTTCCTGAGTTTTGAACCTTTGGTTGAAGTTTATATTTTGATTGTTAATGCATTCTTATTCATAGAATCTACTTTGGGTTGGAAGGGAACTTTAAAGGTCATCTGATTCAACCCCCATGCCATGGGTGGGGGTACCTTCAACTAGATCAGGTTGCTCAGAGACCCATCCAACCTGACCTTTAATGTTTCCAGGGATGGGGCCCTCTACCACCTCTCTGGGAAACCTGTCCCAGTGTCTTACCACTCTCATAGTAAAAAGTCTTCCTTATATCTAGTCTAAATACACCTGACACAGGGAATTAAAGAACTAACACTTAAAGAACTAAGGAGCTAACACTTAGAGAGCTAACCCTTAACCCACATCACTATTGCCTAGCCTTGCTTAGCTTTGTGTAACTTATTGTATGAGAAACAGGAGTTCACTGACAACTTCACAAGCCTTGCAAAGATAAAAAACCTTGGGTGCATCCTTGGTGCATCCTTGGGTGAACTAGATAACAGAAACTTGGGCACAGGACAGGAGATACGCCAGTTCTAACCAACTCATCAGTTTGAGCCCCAGCCAACTCAGCACACCAGGCCAGAGGTAAAAGTGTACAGCGAAAAAGACCCCGGTTCACAATCACTGCGCAGCTGCAACCAGGAGGGGTCAGAGGTGGAGACCATGGAAATGATTTCCCGGAACTCATTGTAATAAGAACCGCCTTCTTGGGGACAGGCTATGAATATGTATAGGCGTTTCTAGAACTTTCATGAATATGCAATACTTTATAGCATTTAACCAAGCTCACAGCTACTGGAAATTTGCACGTCTTAGGTGGAATTATTCCCCCATGTGTCCAGCGCTGTAAATACATATCTTCTTTACAATCTCACAGGTTGTAAGGTCATTTCTGTGCCTCACACCCTCTTTTAGTCTAAAACCATTACCCCTTGTCCTATTGCAACAAGCCCTGCTAAAATGTTTGTCTCCATCTTTCTTGTTAAGCCCCCTTTAAGTACTGAAAGGCCGCAATAAGGTCTCCCCACAGCCTTCTCTTCTTCAGGCTGAACAACCCCAAATCTCTCAGCCTGTCTTCATAGGAGAGGTGTTCCAGCCCTCTAATAATTTTTGTGGCCCTCATCTGGACCCACTCCAACAGGTCCATGTCTATATCATTATTCTAAATATACTCACAAAAGGACACTGATTTTATAAGTGTCAGCTTTTTGTTTAGTAATAATGTTAAAAATCTGATCCGGAGGTGGCAGTGGATTTTGTTTTCCTGTATTCACAACACAGAGGGCCTGTGCCAAATGCATAGTGAAGCCATGACCATAGTGCAAAGCTGACTTCACAGATAGAATCAGCAGTGCCTGTGCAAAGCTGACTATGCGGTAACTTAGTTGGTGGCAGTCACCCAAAGCTAACCTCACCACAATTTCTGAATAGCAGAAGCGGGACTCTACAGATATACTGTGGGGTGAGACCCAGTGGAGGGGTGCTGGTAGACCTCAGGGAGTCTGCAGACAGCTGCCACTTCCATGGGTCCCAAGGATGCAAGAATGGGGTTTGAGTGAGGTAGTGGATCAAGCTCGTGTTGGGACTAAATGTTCTGGATCTCAGAAAGTGGGGCAATAAATACTTGGAGCTCCAAGTTGATCAAACTCTAGGTGCAATGGTTTGGATTAGTAATTTCCCTTAATGCAAGCTAAAAGCATGTAGAGTCATCCAGTTTTTCCTTGTTGGTCTTTTTATCCCTCTACAAATAATACCCGAATTTCCTGTTCTTATTAAATACTTATGACTGGTAAAAAGCCATAGCTATTCCTTTGTGCCATAGTAGTGGTATAGATAAGATACCTCATGGGAGACTGTTTTGCACCAGAAGGTGCTAGTTCATTATGAAGCTAGTAAGAAAAGCACTCACACTCTGTGAACTATCATTTAAAATATTATTTATTAGAGCTAACACTATAAAGAGTCCTCAAGAAATTGACCCTGAGAGATGTCCCAGTTCAGAAGGAGATGCTGGATCACAGCCCGCTGTGATCCAGGAGAGCTCAAAGGGTCTCACTTTGGGATCACTGTTTATAGGATCACAAGATGATTGACTTTGGTCATTATTTTCCCATTCTGGCTGCAACTTGCACCAGGCAGCCCTGGTACTTCCCAGATTGGGCAATGATCTAGTTGGTAGGACTTTTGGGTGCAATCAGGGGGTGTCTGATTGTCTCATCTCACTCTCTAATCAAGACAAGAACAATGTTGGCCTGCCTCGTGATCACCAAGCAAGGACTGCCTAATTGTCCCAACTCGCTGCATCCTTCAATTAAGACAAGAACATTTGTCCCCTAGGCAGGAACATAATATTGGCCTGTCTAATGATCACCAGGTGAGGAATTCCAGTTCATTTCTACTCTCTACACTTGTGATCAAAGCAAGAACACTTGTAACTAAGGTGAGAACATGATGTCAACTTGTCTTGAGATTGCCAGGTGGCCCTGGGACAGGTCTGTGCCACCATATAAATAGTAGATTATTGACTGCCGATCCATCTATACTTACTAAATATTTTACATACCTAAATTTACTGATTAGAACTCAATAAACTACTAGATCAGATCTGAGTGATCTCTGACTCTTCTCCTGCAACAGAAACAAAGTACCACCAGACTATGAGTCATCCAATTATAAGAAATTGGTACAACTACAGCCTTAATACTAAACCACAAAATTATTTTACCTTCCCAAGGCTCAAATAACAGTTTGCCAAGTACATAGGTAAAACCCCTGTGATTTGTGTTGCCCAAAAAATGTATTGCATATGTTTATAATTTTCTCCTTATATGTGTATATATACAAACACATAAGAAACCTAGTTAGGATATGTAATATAACAGTCCAATTATTATACACAAGGTACCTTAGATTCTGATTTTGTGAAATTATGCATTTATAATAGTAAGATATCAGAAAGAGAACAAGAACTTAACATTCAATTAGAGATAAAATATTCCTTGGAAATGTAAGACTGTTAAATCAGAAGTAGCATATCATAATCCAGTAATATATAATTGCAACTACATAACAGTGGGAGGCCGTTGTGGGTTAACCCTGGTAGGCAGCTAAGCCCCACAGCTTCTTGCTCATTCCCGGCCAGTGGGATAGGGAAGAGAATTGGAAGGATAAATGTGAGTTAATTGGGTTACTCTGAATGTCCCCCCTTCATCTTTCTTCCCTCCAGCTTTTATTACTGAGCACTGATCAGCAATAACTAAAACATCCCCATGTTATCAACAGTGTTTTGGTCACAAATCCAAAACATAGCACCATACAAGTTACTATGAAGAAATTTAACTCTATCAGTTAGACTCTATCAGCTTAACTCTATCAGTTTAACTCTATCAGTTTGACTCTATCAGTTAGACTCTATCAGGGGCAGACAGAGACAAGGAGGGCCTGAATTGTTTTAGCTGTGCTAGTAAAATCTCAGCATATAGAAGGACCAAGCCAAGCTCATATCTTAATCTACCTTGGAGGTGATGAAATCACAATCTGAAAAATTTACAGAAAACAGCTTTCTCATTCATACATAAACTGTATTCCCAATTAGACCGTCATATGAATTCGTTTACTTTGCCACTGAATTATACACCCGAACAACTGGAAACTCTGTGCTGGAACTTCCACCACAGCCTTAATCACAGAAAGGTCAGTTCTGCCATTTATACAGTTGTGAACATTTACCTCAGACAATATAAATATACATCTGGTATTGGTTTTTAAAGTAGTCATCATAGAATGATTTTTAGAGTGATAGAAAAGATCATGTTTACATGAGTGTTCACTTGATAGAAACAAGTTAATATCAAATCACAGGGAAGGAAAATCCCTTTAAGTATAAAGAGTTCTGTTGAGCAAAACACAGATCCATTTTGAGTTGAGCTGGTATTCATTTAACATCTGAACTATCCCCACTGCTTTACCATTGTCTTTAGTAACAGCAGTGTTAGGGATCACTAATATTGATATCAAACAATCAATATTCAGCCACTGGATCATGTTATGATAGAATGTAGAAAATTCTAGTGTAGTTAAGCAGCATGTGTGCATTTACATAAAACAATGCTTTAGTGCAGTAGGCCTGCTCACACTCCAGTCTGTGCAACTTGTGTGAAATCTTAATTCAGTCATACTGTGTGTAGTCACATAACAATACAAGGTCACATTCTGATCACTTGATCCCATCCTCTCAGCTACCAATTGAAATAATATATTCTCAGATATCTTCGATGGACTGTGCTGAAGCCATGATACTGGCATGTCTGCCTTTCAATACTTGAAGTCATGACCTGCCAAAACCAACAAAATCATAAACAAATTTCCAAGAAGACAAAAGTTATCTGTTTATTTCTAGTATTTGAAATATATACCTTCAACTGTAGGTAAAATTCTTTCTTTTTTTAATCTGTCCAGATTATTTTTTTAATCGCACACATATTTTATTCATGACAAAAATACTTTATACACAGATCCCTAGGGCAGTATTTATGTCTTAGGTGACGCTCCCTAGTAAAATGTTACATTTATAGAAGAAGAAACAGAGTGGCATAAATCTTACTTCAAGACTTTTTCCTATGGTTCAAGTTAATTGCAGAAAACAAATGCATTTCCACAAATAAATTAGCAGTACTTATCATATACATGAATAAAACATGCACTTCTATGGAGGTTTTGATTTATGCATGTCATCACTTTCTAGCTGAGAAATATAATTTACTGATTACCTCAGAAAAATGATGATGACTTCCTACTTGGGAATCAATTCTACAATTCAGCCTTGTAGCCACACAGTTTCACTGCACTAAATGTTCTTATAAAAGAAGATGAGCCTTCTTGACCTTAGTCTGAGCTTGTTTTCCCCAATATCTACTGATGACAGATAATACAATGGTGCTCAAGTGAAACCTGTCTCTAGTGCCCTGATATAAACAGAAACCAACAAGATTATTTTAGCCCCTTCTGGCCCTCAGAGTCTTGGAGAAGCTATCAGTCCCTCCTTCTGGCCTAAAATAATGTCAATTATATCTATGCAGTTTCTAACAGATATTTCTCTCTCCTGTTTTTAATGACCTCAAATATCAGCACCTCTCCTCAGGGAGCATACAACACTATACTTACCCTCAGAAAGTTTCCCTAATAGCTGACTTCAATAATCTTTGCTGCAGTTTAAGCCATTTGCTGTTTTTCTTTTTGCTGTGGACATGAAGGGACTACTCCCTTTCTCCTTGCAGTAGACTTTTGCATATTTGAAGGCCATGGTCTTTCTTCCACCAAATCTTCTCTTTAGGCTAAGCAGCACCAGTTTGTCTCTCTAAACAGAATGCTCATCTATATATCTATGTCATCAATAAAAGGCCTTAAATGTTATAAATGAAGACAAGTCTTTGAGCCAATTAATTAATTTTATTGAGCAAGCGAATTTAAAGCAAGCAGTAATTAGGCAAAACAGCGCTGGGTGACCGGGGGAAGCTCAGTTCCACCAACGGCACACAACTCAACTTTTCGTATGTGCTTATATATGTTATACACTTGTTCACGTGCTGGGACACCCTGACGAGTTAGCTCCTGGTTGGCTAGTCGACAGTGAAAGATGTTGCTGGGTGTCGCTTGGTGTTTCTGCCTCTGGAGCTCTGTTATCTGTTGCACCATCTGGGCGCTCTGTTATCTGTTGCACCATTCAGGCGCTCTGTTATCTGTTGCACCATCCGGCCATTGGCTTGGTTGGGGTCCGGCATCCGGCCGTTGGCTTGGTTGGGGCCTGGCATCCGGCCATTGGCTTAACTACTATTTTTTACAAAATATAATGAAACTTGCACAAACGCAATTACTTCTTACAACGATATGCATAATATGATTGAACCCTACTCGATTTGTTCAACAACCTTGACCATTATCTATTACAATTCCCCCCTTTCCTTTGACCATCTATTTGTTGATCAAATCGAGTTACCGCTTCTTGGGCTAGTAAGATCATTTCAGCTTCTTCATCAGTACCATATCTTTGTAGCAGCATAAGGTGTACCTGCTCTACACGGCTTTTAACTAGTCCAATAAGTTGATTTAGGATACATCACATCTTCCTGATGATATAATATCCTTGGAATAATGGTAACTGACATGCAATACTCTCGGGAACTGTTAAACACCTTTAAAGACACACATGGAGTAAGTCCCCTCCTGGAACATATCCATTTTGTTCCATTCGGGGGAATAATATATTCTGTGGTTTCATTTAGGCTCGGTATGATCTTACCACAAAGTGACCTCTTGGATTTTTGGTACTTTACCTATACAAGTCCCTATCCCAGTTACATGTTGCATAGTTATCCCTCTTTTCTGCTTTTCCCAAAGACACTGAATAGGCGCAGACTCCTTGCTTATGGTATACAGACGATTATCCCCTATAGCTTCATAAAAGGGTGGATTAACGTTATAACACAACCAGCAACCAGTGGTTAGGTTGGGTTGAGTATAGTTTAGGGTTTGATAAGTAGCCCGGATAATTTCCCATAGAGGATTCAAAGATTCTGAGGCTTCAGTATTCAGAGATTTCAAGGCTTCAGTGACAGTTTCCTCTCTTACTATTATATTCTCTTTTTCTGCTGTCTTTGTCTCCCTACCTAGAGGGGGAGGGGATTTTGCTACTGGATTGGGACCTATTGCTCGAAAAGTCGGTTTAACTTCTTCCTTCTTTATGATAAACATGCCTCCTCTGTCATTACCCGGCTGATAATACTGCATTCCCCAGGTTTTTCCAACAAGTCATCCATTATGTTCAGGATTTGTTATGTTCATGACTATGTATTTACAGTTGCCATCGGGTTCTAGTTTCCCACGGCGAGCCAATTGCATCACGCCCCCAAGTCCCTTAGAAGAAATGCATCCTGGAGGTCCCCATTCAACCTTTAAAAAACTTATCCACATTGGCCTGAGGAATCTGCCAATTTGAGGCAATTGTTTCACATCCCCAGTAAGCGCAATAATAGTGTCCTGGGGTATTACAAAATGAGGGCCCTGTGCTAGGGCACATATAAAACCCCATTTCGTTAAGGCATGGCTTAATCTGAACTAATTGGCATAAGGTTGGAGTAAAAGAGGGTGACCCTGATGTGGTTTGTTGTTGTATTATCATTTGGTCCTCCCATCGATAGAGGGTCCATTTAAAAGGTTAATGGGAACTCCCTTTGTTTATTGCTATTATTACCGGTAAGGTAAGAAGGATTAGGGAGAGCGACCCAGCCCTTAGTTGGCTGAAAATCAGCCAGTGGAGGTTCATTTTGTTGAGGGTTGTTCTGCTTAATGGAGCTGCTTTATTTTAGAAGTTTTCAGAGGCACTTGCCAATCCCCACAAGGATACCCCTCTGCCTTGCCCTGGGCCTACTCTGTTGCTTCAGAGTAGCCGGGTAAGTTATCTTCTCGACAGCAGTTGTAGTCTTCAGGGAACTGCCTCCTGAATTCTCTTCTTGTTCTGCCACAACCCACTTTCTAATACTCAACCCAATAGGGCTATTTTCGAATACAAGGTTTTGGCCACTGTCCCGAATACTCACAGGGTTTGGAACACTTCCTGTATCTTTTCTTACCAAAACTCTTCTTACACTTCCTCTTGGTTATTTCCCAAATGTCCGGACTTACAGTCCAAACAGAGGGTACCTGAATAGTTTTATTACACCCTATATCCCTAAGTTCTTCCTCTAATTGTGCAACAGTTTTGTACCAATCTCTTCTACAGTATTCGTAACTAGGATCCGTGCTATGTTCTCGTCCAGTGATTATTAATATCCTAATGGTATCTAAGGTTTTTCCCCAACACTCATTACACCATCGTTCAACATAAGGAAACTTTTTCCACTGCTGTATCCCGCACCCGTTACACACGCGACATACCCACGGATTGCATTGCTTACATACAGGACATGCGATGTGCGACTTCTATAATTCCTTACAATTGTCCATAAAAAGCCTGGTATCCAGGGCTATGCGTCACGTGTCTGTTTCCTCTTGAAGGTCGGCTTCAACTCATCCGGTTTCCCGGCGACTTCCCAGTCTGTGTGCAGAATAGGACCCTTTACTCGACTAGCGTGTGTCCAACCTCTTTCCGCGGTGCGGACTGCGGTATCTGTGGTGAGTAAAATAGGAAAGGTCCCTCCCAGCGAGGGGTTAACGATGATTCCTTCCATGTTTTTATGAGTACTTGATCTCCTGGTTTAATACTATGTATTGCTATATCTAAAGGTGGTCTTTGAACCACCAGGCCTCGCTTTAACAGTTCTTGCCTCCTTTTCATGAGCTCTATAAGGTATTCTTGTAACATCTTTTCTTCCACTTTAGGGTGTTCTATTGGTTTCTCCAAATCATAGGGCACTCCATATAACATTTCAAAGGAGGAAAGTCCTGTATCAGCCCTCGGTTGTGTCCTTATGTTCAAGAGGGCTAAGGGGAGGCACTTCACCCAGCTCATTTTGGTCTCTATCATTAATTTGGTTAGGTGCTTTTTAATTTCTCCGTTCATCCTTTCAACTTTCCCTGAACTCTGGGGGTGCCAAGGAGTGTGATACTCCCATTTGGTTCCCAGAGCTTCTAACGTTTCTCTAATTATTTTGGAAGTAAAATAGGGCCCTCTGTCTGAATCGATAACTGACATGATCCCATATCTAGGTATGATATGCTCTAATAATATTTTTACTACCGTCCTTGCAGTGGCCCGAGCTACCGGAAAGGCTTCGACAAAGTGAGTTAGGTGATCAACCAAAACTAGGAGATACTTATATCTGCCTACCTTCGGTAACTCCGTAAAGTCTACCTGAATCCTTTCGAATGGCTTCTTGGCTAGTTGCCTCCCCCCAGGGACTCTTTCCCTAAGGCGCTGTTTATTTATCTTTTGACATGTTAAACATTCTCCAACGATTCTTTTTGCTAGATCATACACTCCCAGGGCCATATATTTATTAGTGAATTGATCTACCAGAGCCTGTACTCCCCAATGGGTTTGTCTATGAAACTCTCTCAAGACTCGCCAAGCTACTCCTTTCGGGAGCATTTCCCTCTCGTCAGGTAGCCACCACTTTCCTTCTTGTTCAACTACTCCCATTTGCTCCAATTTTTCCTTTTCCTGATTTGTAAATCTCATAGCATACTTAGTTTGTACAGGATCCTGTTCGACTGCTTTTATTACCAGTAACGCAGCTTTTTTAGCTTCCTCGTCTGCTAAATTGTTCCCTCTTATTTGCGTGGAGGTTCCCTTTCAATGGCCCTTTACATAGACTACCGCAATTTGTTTGGGCCCTCTTAATGCCTCCAAAGTTTGCTTTATTAAGGTCTCATGTATTAATCCTTTACCTTGAGAATTCATTAGGCCCCTCTCTTCCCAAATTTTTCCGAACGTGTGAACTACCCCAAATGCATATTTAGAATCCATAAATATTGTTCCTCTCTTATCTTTTAACAACTGTAATGCCCTCAATACTGCGAATAGTTCGCAGACTTGTGCTGACCAACTTATGTTAAGGGGACCCGATTCTTTAATTGTCCAACTGTTCCCGTCTATTATAGCGTATCCTGACTTCCTTTTCCCGTACACTACCCGCGATGATCCATCTACGAACAATTTTTCTCCACATAACAACTCCTCTTCCTCTAAATACTCCCTTATCTTGGTTTGATATTCTATTACCCTGATACAATCATGGGAAGGAGATTCACTCGGTTCCCCATTCAAAAATTGGGCTGGATTCTGTAAATTAGTGGTTTCAAGCTCTAACTTAGGAGAGTGCAATAGGATTCCTTCATATTTCAGTAACCTAGCATTCGTAATCCATTTGTCAGCTTTCTGCTGTAATACCCCTCGTATATTATGAGGTGTGTATACCTTTAATTCTCCTCCCATATTTATTTTCCTGACTTCTTCGACTAAGAGAGCAGTAGCAACTATGGCCTGTAAACAGGTAGGCCAGCCGCGACTAACTGGATCTAATAATTTGGAATAATATCCTACGGGTTTCTTTTTACTTGCCAATCTTCCAATTTTTCTAACTTCTTTCTAATATCCGGCCATGACTTCGCCACAAACTGAGTTTTTAAAAGAGCTTGCCCAACCGGTGTCGTAGGGTCTATCCCGGAGTAAAGCTGCAAGCTCTTTCTTAATCTTTCTAACCATTCTGTGGGAGTCTCATCTTTCTTTTGTTGTTCATTAAAGGCTTTATTTATGTTCTGCCCTCGAGGGACCGATTCCTTAATCCCTTGTACGATTATAGTGCGGAGATCTCCCATATGGCCCCTGTGTTCCGGGTTTTGATTATCCCAATTAGGGCGCTGCTGGGGCCACTTAATGTCAGTGCCCGGCCCTTGTTGATGTTGTTGGTCCCAGACTCTCATCCCAGCCCTCCGAATCATCTCCCACTCTTCCGCGGTAAATAGTATCCCTAAAATAGCTTGCAGTTCATCCCAGGTATATAGGTTAGGTCCTAGAAACTGGTCTATCCTTTCCGAAACTCCTAAGGGATCCTCTAACAAACTCCCCATTTCCTTCTTAAATTCTCTTACATCTCCCAAGTTTAGAGGCACTGACACAAATCCCACCCCGGGTTGTGGACCTCCCATCGCTATTTCTCGTAATGGGTATAGCCCTGTTTCTGATGATGCTTATTGTCCTGTTCCTGATGTTGTTTGCTGTCTAGCTTGACTCCTCGTGAGTCTTCGGGTTCCTCTAACTGACCCCGAAGAATCGGAATCCTCCTCAGGAGCCGAAAGCATAGGGGGAGAGGGGGGTCTTGGATTTGCTACTGGCGGGGGATCATAGGGAGGGGGAGGGTGTGGAGGTTCCTCAGGGACCCTCTTTTTACCGCCAGATTTCTTTTCGCCTAAGGCGAAAATGCCAGCGCGAGTAGCAGAAGGTAGCCAACAACGCGCATACTCGCTCTCCTCAGGATTAAAGGGCTCCTTATCATTTACATAAAGATTTAGGGCCTGACAAATCCAATTCTCATACGACCCAAAAATTGGCCAAAATAAATGATCTGGTCTAATCTGCTGGTTTCCCCAGACGTACATACAATAATATACCATTTTCTCTTTACTCTTGTTTCTCGTGCAAAATGCACCTTCCCAATTTTTGAGCATAAGGCTCAATGGGGAATCTCGGGGAATATCCGGTGACCTCTCCTTGGGTCCCTTCCCCATGAGATCAGAGGGCTTGCTCTTCCTCTGTCCCATCTTCTGGAGTGCCTTCTTTCACACACACAGACACACACACTCCTCGTTCGTGGCTCACGCCCTCGCGGGCAATGAGAACCGCACTACTAGAAGGTCCCGCCCTGCCTTACGGCAGGGTCCACACTCGCTTCACTTCCTCTCCAAAAAGGGGTGGGGGGCGTCTCGTTCAAGCACACTCCAGGAAACCCACCCCAACCGAACGGAATTGCTTTCTATACTTACCCTCCCTGGGGTCTTCGTCCGATTCTTCGTGCACAAAGTTTTACGGGGCTTGATTCTTTTGCCTAATTACCTGAATTTAGGGTTCGGAGGTTAAGGTTTCGGGGCGATCCTTCGTCCACTCCAGGGCCGTCTGAAATGGGGACGGGGCGCCTCCCTGAAGTTTAGAAGTCCCTCAGAGAAATTCTTAATCCGAGTCACGGCACCAAAATTTGTTATAAATGAAGACGAGTCTTTGAGCCAATTAATTAATTTTATTGAGCAAGCGAATTTAAAGCAAGCAGTAATTAGGCAAAACAGCGCTGGGTGACCGGGGGAAGCTCAGTTCCACCAACGGCACACACTCAACTTTTCGTATGTGCTTATATATGTTATACACTTGTTCACGTGCTGGGACATCCTGACAAGTTAGCTCCTGGTTGGCTAGTCGACAGTGAAAGATGTTGCTGGGTGTCGCTTGGTGTTTCTGCCTCTGGAGTTCTGTTATCTGTTGCACCATCTGGGCGCTCTGTTATCTGTTGCACCATTCAGGCGCTCTGTTATCTGTTGCACCATCCGGCCATTGGCTTGGTTGGGGTCCGGCATCCGGCCGTTGGCTTGGTTGGGGCCCGGCATCCAGCCATTGGCTTAACTACTATTTTTTACAAAATATAATGAAACTTGCACAAACGCAATTACTTCTTACAACGATATGCATAATATGATTGAACCCTACTCGATTTGTTCAACAACCTTGACCATTATCTATTACATTAAATTATTTCAAATTTCTTAACATCAATAAGGAGCCAGATGTTTCCTGCCTTAAGTTGACATCCTTAGACCGTACACAATTCAAAGGAACCAATGACTAACAACTTTATGGTTTCTTCTTTATTTTCTCAACTGAGAATTTTTTTAAGTTGCTGCCATTGACTATTCTGAATTTCAGCTTGTATCTTTGTCGAGGATTAAGATTGCGGGGTGACAATAAAACCCTGGCAGATGTATTGTTAACCCCCTCTTCCCCTCCACTTCCCCCTTTCGCCCCTCCCACTCCCCCCTTTCCACTAAGGAGAGGCAATTGGGAGGAAAAGAAGAACAGAGAGAAGAGAGTTGGAAAAAATTAAAGATGTTTTACTAATGCTACTAATAAGAACAGAGAAAATAATACAAAATATACAAAACCAATCTTGAAAGTCTCAGCAACTGCAGAGCCAGCACCCAAAGTCCTGGATTGGACAATGCAGCCAACCGGAGCTGGATTCAGTCTCTCACTAGGCCTCAGTTCGCAGGGACGACTAGCAAGGTCCTCTCCTAATGTCGGCCATAGGGAAAAAAAGGGACGAGATCCTCGTGATCTCCCATTTTATATGAAGTATTCACGTGAATGGAATGTTATACACAGTTGGTCAGTTGTTCCTCGTCACCCCTCTCGCGAGATGTCCATCCATGCTTATCAATAAGTTTGCATTCCATTGATAGGTTTTACCAAAACATGTGTCTGGTTCTCCAGGAAAATGCAGTTAATACAAAGGCTGTAGCTGACAGGCAAAATTCACTGAAAGAGAAACTAGTTTTTAACAAAACCAGGACAATCTTAAATGTCATTGGGTATTATAAAATAGTAACAGCATGTAGGCTCAGGGTGAGAGAAACAATTAGGGAACACATGCATTTTATTTATATTTGTTGCCTGTAAAGGCCAAGCCTCTTATTACTTGTGCTGGTTTGACTGAAAACGAGTTAATTTTCTTCATGCAGTTAAAAACTTCTTTTTCGTAGCTAGCATGGTCATTGTTTGAATTTAGTTTGAGAACAAGAAGATAAGACCCCAGGACAGAGTTAATGTTTTTATTCAAGTAATTTGCCAGTGTCTTTGAGTTGGAACAAAGAGAATGTAACAGCTTACTGTTATCTTTGTTGTCTGGGAGTCAAGGTCTTTCTGAGCACTCTGCCTCCAGGTGTGAGGCAGCTAGGAAAGGAAGCATGGATGGGGCAGACCTTGACTGACATCCACACTGATCAATTAGAATATTCCATGCCATTAGCATTATGCTTCATATTTAAGGAGAGTCAGGTTTTTCTGGCCTGGGAGAGGGACACAGAGACCTGTTCTGGTTCTGTTGAGTTCCATTTGGGAGTTTCTTTTAGTTTGTCCTTTTGCCATTTTATTATTTTGCAGTGGGCCTCTGGGGCTTTTTACCTGTTTCTCTCTTCTCTCTCTGGGATCGGCTGTTCGGGATCAGGGTGATCTCTTCCTGGGACTGGCTGCTCGGTGCAGACAGATTTCGTGAGGAATTGCACTGAGTATCTTTTATTTTATATTCTATTTTCCATTTTATACATATTATTATTAGTAGTATATTAGTATTATTTTGTTATTTTATTAAACTGTGTTTATCTCAGTTCATGAGATTTTCCCTTCCCTTTTGATTTTCTCCCCTATTTGGAGGTGGGGAGTGAGCAAGTAGCTATCGTGGTTTTGAATGCTAGCTCAGGTTAAACCGCGACACTACTTTATGTTAAATGTATGTTAAATACTTTATGTTAAATATGTTAATGTATGTTAAATATTAAGTGCCTTGCTCCAGGTAGATAAATCAGATTTCCCAATTAAGTTTTTAGGTGGCTTCCAGTTACGATAAGTGCATAATACATAGGCACAGAGATAGAGCAAAGACTATAAAAGCTTTCCATAACCTAAATTAGAATCTACCTCAGATCAAATTTAAGCTTAATTTCCAGTGGGCAGTCATCCAGACCAAAAAAACCACCACAGTTCACAGACTGCTGCTGTGCAGCTTCAGTGTTCAAGGTTTTAAAATTTCTTAAAATTTGCCCTTGTCATGGTTTAACCCCAGCTAGTAACTAAGCACCACACAGCCCCCACACCCAGTGGGACAGGGGAGAGAATCAGAAGAGTAAAAGTGAGAAAACTTGTGGGTTGACATAAAGACAATTTAATAGGTAAATCAAAAGCTGTACATGCAAACAAAGTAAAACAAGGAATTCATTCCCTACTTCCCATCGGCAGGCAGGTGCTCATCTATCTCCCAGAAAGCAGGGCTTCATCACACATAACAGCTACTTGTGAAGACGAACACCATAACTCTGAATGCTCCCTCTTCCTTCTTCCTCCCCCATCTTTTATTGCTGAGCATGACACCATATGGTATCAAATATCCCTTTGGTCACTTGGGGTTAGCTGTCCTGGATGTGTCCTCTCACAACTTCTTGTGCACTCCCAGCCTACTCATTAGTGGGGTGGTGTGAGGAGCAGAAAAGGCCTTGACTCTGTGTAAGCACCGCTCAGCAATAGTGAAAACATCCCTGCATTATCAACACTGTTTTCAGCACAAATCCAAATATAGCCCAATACTAGCTGCTATGAAGAAAATTGACTCTATCCCAGCCAAAACCAGCACAACCCTTCACATAAAACAATTTATACAGCCCATTTGAGGTAAAACTGTATATTAATGCAGCATCACTTTTGATATATCAAAACGTACAGAAATCAAATATTAGAGTCAAGGTTCCCAGAGCAACATGAAGCCCTGGCCTATTTTGGCTATGTGTTATCATAAGGTACTTCTTCACATTAGCCCATAGTACTGGGAAATGTGACAGACTATTCAGCAAATGAGACATAACATTACTTATACCTAGTTCTCCAGCCTGCGAAGACTAGTTTTCATTTGGAGACTTTATTTCAGGAGTAAGATGATAACTTATGGGTATGTAAAAATTCCTTACTCCATATATATTCTATTGTATATTCCCAAAACCAGACAGAATTACTTTCTGAAATACTGGTAGTATACTAACTATTGAGGGGAAGAGCTGTTGGATCTCATTAAGTACACCTTGCAAAGCATTTATTACATACTCATACATCTATAGATGCATCTATGTTTTGCATCTAAAATGCTAAATAATAAAGCCCTTAGGCTGCCTTCCTCACCATCTTAGTAGAAGAAATTAATATGTTCTATTATTGAAGTAGTTGTATGGGGTACAGCCTGTGTATACTCATGACTGGATAAGTAATAACATTATTATATGTCATACTATTTGATTATGCATGCATTTGATGCTTGAACATCTATGCATTGGAGAGAAGGGTTATGGCTGTACATTCAGTCCCTGTTTTACATATCTTAATTTTGAGACCCTGGGTTTGCAACCCTACATGGTATTAGTGAACAGTGGGCAAAATGGATATTTAAAAAACCCAACATAAAATTGATTTGTTCTGAAGCCTCTGAGTGTGAAGTAATGGTATACATATTTGATGTTCTGAGAAGTGCTAATATAAGATACTATTATATGATCATATGCAGGCCCATTTTAACTCAATTTTTAAAAGATACAGTCAAATGCAGAAGATGTAAATATTATATTTGCTTTGGCTGAAGTACGTTGACCAGAGCAGAACAGACCATAAATAATGAGGTTTATTAAAGCAACAGGTGCAAGTTCTTTTAGATGCTGTTGATAAATACACTGTCTGCAAAAACACACTTTAGCTGCAAAAATACATTTTAGTTGAAATACAAACGTTAGTTGCAAGAAATAAGTATTGGTACCATACATATATATTTATAAATTCTAAGATGACTAGATAGTGCTATTAATATGATTGCAAGCTTGAAGTCTAAATGTCCTGGGGAAAACTTGGTATAACTAAGCGCACAAATCTTAACCAAGAGTGTACTCCTGAGGGCGGAGAAGATAGGCTCAGCCCACTGAATGGTCCCAGAAATCTTAGTATGCTGTTCCCTTGACTTCTCAGTGATGATGTATTCCCCCCACCCTTCCTCTATTGTTAGGGTATTTTATACTATTTTTACATTTAGGTGGAGCTTGAGTGACTCTTGTCATACATACCTTTGTTATTGATTGGTTTAAAAATCCTCACTTCAATTTTTAAGGTAAAAGCTCAACTACATATGCTCAAAGGTAAGCTGGAGGCAGATATCTTTTGAGATGGAGGCGTGTTTTGGTATTATAATGAGCCTCTCAGTAATTATTCCACATGAGGAAAACAACATAGACAAACATCTAGTATCTAGAAGTATTCTATGGGTTTGGAAGTGCACTTTATCTTTGCCTAACTTACACTTCTGTGTACTAATTAATATACTTAGGTAAGAACAAGTGTTGTTGAACTTTTTGAAAGAACATTTTAATGATATAAGATCTTACTATACTGTTTTCAATTCATTATTGGAAGACTGGAAAGACACTGCTGATCAGTCCCTAAGCATACCTCAAGACTGGCCACAAACACTGATTTATTAGAAAGAAAGTGAAGAATCAAGAAGAAAGAGTTGTGTTTATTTTTTGTCAGAAGAATTCTAAATGTTTTGCCAAATGGCAAGTCTGGCTTTGCTGTATGGGTCTGCCACATAGCTACTGAAAACTATTAACTAATTTAGCACGTCTTGCCAGATAGGTCAAAAGACCTGACCACAAGGCCTACTAGAAAGTTAATATTACACAAAATATAGATGTCTAGCAGCAATTAACTTTTAATTGTAGAACAAAGCCAGCCTATCCCGGAACTGAGAAGTCAGCCATGAACAGTTGATTGAGTACCTAGTTTTTATTGCCAAATTTTGTGGACATGCTTAACCTTAAGTAAACTTTGCTCATTATAATATTTTTTTAATACAAAAACACACCTCCTTGTCAAAGGTTACCCACCTCCAGGAGAAGACCCCTACTCATGGAGCATGTGTAGTAAGAATAGTGTTATATAACTTGTATGCAAATATTGTAACAAATCAGCCCTACAGGAACGCCCTGAGGCTGTATGTATAGTGGTAAGATTTTGTATAAATGATCAAGACTTTTGTGCTGCTGGTATGCTAGCTTGATCTAGCTTCCAGACTTGAACAACTGAAAAGAAGTGTGGAATATCTTACAGACAGTCATCTTGAGTTACTGGAACGACCTTGACCAAAATAGAATAAGAAAACAGAATGTTTTTGTACAAGAAAAGATATTTACAATGTGTTAGCCAAACTACCAGAGCGCGTGTAAGATTAAGTAAACCAATCACAAGATAACTTTAAGTGTGCGAACAGCTAGCATAAGCCAATAAAAACAGAAAGTTAAGCACATGTACAACAGCTACTAACTATAAATGTAAGTGCCTTGCAAAAATAAAAGGTCTCTTGGTTCACCTGCACTGAGAGTCCATGCCTTCAATCCCTCAAATGGTGAGCCTGATGTGATAGGGTCGAAAAAGCGCTGAAGCAAGTATCTGAAGGGACTCCAGTCGAACGATCATCTCAACAGCCGGACTGATCGCAAATCAAAGAAACAGAGAGAAATGAGGGAGACGGAGAGGGAGAGGAGAAAGAAGAGGGGGAGGGGGAGGGGGAGGGGGAGGGGGAGGGGGAGGGGGAGGGGAAGGGGAAGGGGAAAGGGAAAGGGAAAGGGAAAGGGAAAGGGAAAGGGAAAGGGAAAGGGAAAGGGAAAAGGAAAGGGAAAAGGAAAAGGAAAGAAGAGGGGGAGGGGGAGGGGGAGGGGAAAGGGAAAGAAGAGGGGGAGGGGGAGGAGAAAGAGAAAGAAGAGGGGGAGAAGAAAGAAGAAGGGGAGAGGAGAGAAGAGAGGGAGAGGACTGGACGCGACGCGACTCGGGTAATCACTATATCACGATTACAGGTGAGCAGTGGGATAGTTAAATATTTTTTGCAGAAGAAGCAGCTATAGCGAAACTATTTTTGTAAATTTTACAAAAGCAGGGAGCAAAATATGAAGAGTGCATTGTTAAAATGGCTTAAAGTAAACGGCACTCAAATAACAGTAGCAGCAACAGTAGCAGACACTTGGGAACACGCAGAAACTATAATTTGGGAAGTTGCTTCTGAAGAAGCGGGGTATTAGCATTCCGGAATTGACTTTACGAAAGATGTTACTATGGGGAAAAGCACTACCCAAAGATCCAAGGAAACAACTGAACTGTTAACGACATGGCACTTGTTGCTAGAGACTTTGAGAGGATTAAGAGCAATGGGAACAGGCAGAGACAGCGGAGGGGGGGGGCTTCCCTGGGCTAGATTTGGAAGAAAAAATTAAAATGTGCACTGTTCTGAACCTCCCCTGTTACTAATGATTCTCCAGCACCATTCAAGTCTGTGGTATCTGATGACTCGGATGATGACGAGGGTCTACAGCATTTTATTTTTTTTTAAAGTTAAAAGGAAAAGAAAAGGAGTATGTGTACGTGTTGCCCCGAGATCAGATAAAAACCATTAAAGACTCAAGCAAAATTAGACCTATGCAATGTGACAGCTATAGATCATTTAGGATGAAACTATGGGGATCGCTTGAAAGGGGTGGGTATCCCCCAACTTTTGGAAGACACACTAACCAGCACACCACAATTACAGGCGCTATTAGTTTCTGAAATCCTGAGGCAGTCAGCAGACCTTGCATATTAAGCTATGATAAAGGTGCCTGAAACCCACAAAGCAGCCAAATCACTTACGACTATTAATCAGGGTCCCAATGAGAATTACATGCAGTTTATTGACCATCTTCAAGAGGCCATCAATAAGCAGGTTGAAAACCTGGAAGCTAAGGAAGCACTAATGTTGAAATTAGCAGTAGAGAATGCTAATGTTTACTATCAACGTGTTATCTGTGAGCTTTACAGTACATATTATGTGCTTCTGTGTATTGCCTCTCTGAAAATCAAGCAGCTTGTCAGGAATGTGAGTTAATTGTTTTACTGGTTGTTGTTACAGTTGTTTCTTTGTGGTCTTGATTGTGTAAGTGCACTATAAACCTTCTCCCCACTTTTCCCACTCGTGCTGCAAGCAGCTCTCTGCTTCCCCCTGCTCCCTCCCTCCTCTCATGGTTTTTACTTACAAGATGGGGTTGGGAACTACTGTTTTCAGTTGTATTCCTGTGAAATGGGTATTGGGAGGTGTTTTAAAACATAGGAAAGCACTTGGTAATTTGAGGAAAGAGGATCTTGTGAAATATTGTAATCAGTGTTGGCTGCTATATAAGTTAAATGATTGTGAAAACTGGCCAGAGAATAGAACCTTGAAGTATAAGACTTTGTTGCAATTAATGTTGTTTTTAAAGTGAGAAAAAAAAAAAAAAGGCAAAAAAAAGGAGAAAAAAAAACAAAAAAAAAAAGAGAAAAAAGAAAAAAGAGAAAAAAGGAGAAAAAAAATCTCTACAAGAGATCTTTAAATCGCTGCAGACAGTTTTGCAGGCAGAAAGGTTTTTCAACAAGCTGAGAGAGAATTAACTGATAACACAGGAGTTACAGAAAACTTGCAGAAGTCTGCAAGATGCTTTTCATTATTAACCTGTTTTATTTGTAGGTATCTCTTTAAACGTGTTACAGTTTCATATGTCTTTGCCTGTTATATGGTACAGTAAGTTCACAGACTGTTAAAGCATGAGAATCCATAGACTCAAAATGTTCATTTTGTGATAATACAGAAGACCATGAGTAATTTAGATCTTTGCTGCATGAATGTAGTGGTGAGATTTTGTGTGTAATAGCTGTTAATTTTCTTTCTAGCATGCTAGCTTTATTCCAGCTTCCAGACTTGCGCAACTCTGTGATAGGTTGTGTCTCATCTTGGCATAATAAATTTGGCTTTTTTGTATGCACACCAGATAAAGAATTCTGGTTTTGGGATAACAGTTGTAGCATGCCAGGTGAGAGACTAATAAAAGCCTTGCCCAGTCCAGCTTGCTAGGGCAGCAGGGGGGCAGGTGCCGATTGGGCTCCAGTATGTGCTGACCTGTTTTGTCAGGGAGACTCAGGGGCACTTCTACCTGGCTGAGCGGTAAACGGCCCAAAGGTGCAATGCTAAAATCGAGATACTGACTTGAATTACTGTAATTTTGATCCATTTACATATTTGAACTTGATATTTGGTTTGCATATCTGAGCTCAGTAGTTTAGTATACATATATATATATTTGATATCAAAAGAATTTTCTTTGGTGAGATAAGTACAAAATGGGAACCAGTTCCACTACTAAAATACCACCTTGCTCCCCCTTAGGATGCATCCTTATATATTAGAGTAACTTTGTGGTCTGAGTTATAGTGCTGTATTGCAATTAATATTGTTCTGCAGTGCGAGTTCGCGGCTGAGGAAAACATGCAGGCCGACTCAATGTGAGTGATAAAGCATGATTCAACTTTATTGCCCGGGATAGCGCGTATTTATATCAAACACCATAATTATGCATACTTGTCTCTATCTAATAGGATTAGCACTAAAAGGTTACGTTTACTTACTCCACCTACTTGGGTTTAGCTAACTATGCGCATTCTGCTTTCCTTCCTCTGACTCTTATCTCTTCTCAAAGACATTTCCCAGTCTTCTGGCTCTTCAAAGACATTCCCCAGTCTTCTGGCTCTTCAAAGACATTCCCCAATCATTCCCCAATCTTTCCCCAATCTTCTGGTTCTTACCTCTTCAAGACATGCAGACCCTGCCTTAGTCAGTAGTTTTCCATTTCCCCCTTCCCCACGGCCTAATATTCAAGCTAACTAAGGCCTACTTATGTCAACTAAAATGGGCTCTGCTCGTACAGTGGACTCATGTCCATGCTCCTTGAGCCAATCCCTGAAAATTCCCCCCTTTTTTCTTTTTGTATGAGCAGAGCTTGCCCAAGTGTTCGCTCCAAGACTTTCTTAATACATGATATAGCACAGCTCAAGCACATTAATACAACTTATTACTATGATTAAGAGAGTCAGAGCACTTTGCAAGAGCCCTTTTACCCATCCTCCTAATCCAAACCAGTTCGTGAGGCCCTCTAAGCCAAAGAGGCCCACATCCTCTCTGATTTTCTGTGAATGGTCCATAAGTTGTTTAATCTCCTTGTGGATGGATCTCAACTTATCCTCTAAGTCCATACAGCACATTCCGTCAAATTCCTCACATCCATGGCCATGGGCTAATAACAAAAGTCTCCTGCGACTGCATTCTGCAGTGTAGCATGTCTTACAGAATCTACATCTAACAAAAAGTCCACTTAAAGCCTTAGAAGTTCTGTTTGTTTGCTTAACTAGCCAGTATCCTAATTTTTCTAAAGTATTTAAAGCTTTAGTTGTGCCAACACCAGATACAAGAGATCCTAAAACCCTTTACCCTGATCCTCAAAAATCTACATTATCATCACATTTTGACTCATATACACGCAGAAAGTGTTTTTCTCGTCTTGCTCTTCTGTGATCTATTATCATAGATACATTGGGCGTTAAGAGAGTTAATAGTTCCAAAATACACAGTCCTCCAACAGCATTAGAAGGAATTCCTGGTCAGGCTCTATCTTCACAGATCAAGAATACACCATACAGGAGGTTTTGGGGTCACTGTCCCACATTATCAATGACATCCCTTGGATTCTTCTGTGAAGCATTACACCATCGAGTTTCATTTCTGTAGTCACCAAGGGTAGCATTAACATTTTGCAGTTTTATCCGTTCATGTTCTTGTATATTGTTCTGACACTTTTCACAAACCAGCTGGATACAAACATCCATGGGCATAGATGCCAGCAATTCCAGTTCCTGTGGTTTGATATCTGCTTCCAGGAGGCAATTAATCCAAAGTGCCATGTTGGTATTACTACAGTTTGTTGCAATGCCTTTGCACCGACCACTATTTTGAAACAGTTGTGTGATGCTGCTGTAGTCATCAAGGGAGACACCAACCAAGCATGTGTGGAACAGTTTTTCCGGAGACATCATAGTTAGGCCTATAGAGTCCTGGTCAGTCATGTTGGCTAAAGTAATCCACATGTTAGTCTTTGTGCAGGCATCCAAAACGCAACAGCTGCAGAATTCATTGTCAGGAAGATAGCACAGGTTTCACATTTCGTGCTGGCAACCATTGCAGCCCTTGATCTGTAAAGACACAAGCATAGCCTCTCCCCCAGGTTATCAATTGGTGTGGCCTTTTCCATTGACCGTTAACTAGTGATTTGACCATAACTAATGTAGGTTCTTTCTGATTTAGCATGGTTTTGGGTCACACTTGCAAAGTATTTCATCACATACAATGCTTTTGACAATTGGTTTTTTGGTGTTTTCCCTACTTCTCCGCCCTTTTTGTTTTAAAAAAGAACAAAACCAAAACAAAAACACAGTTCAGAATTAGATACGTGCGTTGGACCTTGATTACGTACTCAGAATCACAAATCAAATTTAGAGGTTCTTCCTTAAAAAGCTCTAAGTAATGTAAAGCTGTGCCGTTAAGAAAACCAGCTAGTGCAATTTATAAAGACATAGATTACAAATAAAATAAAAAAATCAGAATTAAATTTCAGAAATTGTACATATATGACAAAAGGATCATGGCCTATTGAAACTTAAATTCATTCCCTGCTTTTCTTGATCAGAGTAACAATCAGTATATCAGTCTGCTAGCAATCTCATCATATTGTCCCACAATAGCCACAGGTTGTTTCTATGTTGTAGCTATAAACAAATCTGCAAGTCCAGTCGAATCCAGCCAGCCTATAAGGTTGTCATAAATTTATTCCTCAAAATCTCGAAGTCCATTTTTGTTGTCATATTTATTGGATATTGTTTTCCCTTACCGGATCGAAGTCCTGTTTCAGATCTATCAGTGTAGTATTTGCTTCATCGAAACACTGGCTGTTGACACTAGTGGAAATACAGCATTCAAAATTTCTTTGGAGATTTCTCACTTGCAGCAAGCAGATCTGCGTCATTCAAGCAGCTTCTTGTAGGCCATGCAACTAAACAGAATTCTCAGAAAACGTTATTTGAGCTTACAATTTACTTAACAAACCTTAACCTAAGAGAGGTATAGGACTTTCTGGCAACTACGAGAATTCATATATTAAAATTTTGTTCCAGATTTGGCATTCTATTGATCTCAAAAAATGACCTTTCTTTCATTTTCTCCCATGACCTCAAAAATTAGCATGGTGAATTTACTAAGAAGTCTCTTACAACTAGTTACCATAGAATAAGTTTATTAACAAATATTTGGTTCAATTTTCCAGTTTCATTAGAACTATGGATCCACTGGTGATGCTTTTAAATTTCACCCTCAGACTCCTTCATGCAGTATTACAGCTCTCTAGCAGTAACATTGCTTGGGGGAGGGGCGCGGGGGGGAATAAAACTTCCCTCTCGCCCCCATCTGAGATGGCAAGACGTCCAGCCCAGCATGAGAACACATCAGTTCGAACTCCACATCAAACCAATCTGGCTCCACTCCACACTCAAATCAGTACCAGTCTGACCCAGAGAAGCACTGAACACTGTGACCCCCCAAAGCTGACCAGTGTGAAAAGACTGACTTCAGCAAGGAGGTAAAACTATGAGCTCTTTCTCCAGATGTGCCAAAACCTAGGAAACAAGACAGAAGCAAAAATAAACAACACCAACAATCCCTGATTCAAAGCTGAAAAGCAACACAGTGCCACAACAAGGATGGATGACAACACTTCAGAAAAAGGAAAGAGACAGAGCGGGGGGAGTAAAGCCCCCCTTTCTCTGCTTAGCAGCGGAAAAACAGGTTTTTCCCATTTCATTCCAACTATAATACACTTTGTATGCAATTCCAAGTAACTCAACAATATTTACATTCCTTAGCTCCATTTACCTTTTACAATTTACAGATGTCAAAAACCAGTATGATAAACATAAATCCATTATTCTATTGTCCTAGATCCAAATCAGTTCACATTCCAGCAACCTTTAAATACAACTTCATAACTTCATACAATACCAAGTTCTCACAATACCAACTTCACATCCATTATAGCATTTAGATTTTGTTTTTGTTTTTGTTTTTTTTTTGTTTTGTTTGGGTTTTTTTTTTTTTTTTTTTTTTTTTCTCAAAGCAGAGTTTACCAATTTAAATTCTTTTCTGGTCTCAAAATTACTAGATAACTATATGAGCAATTACTCTAATGTGTAAGGATGCATCCTAAGGGGAAGCAAGGCGGAATTTTAGCTATGGAACCAGTTCCCATTTTGAAATTATCTCCCCAAACAAGATTCTTTTGGTACCAAATATGAATATGCAAACTAAAATACTGAGCTCAGATATGAAAACCAAATACCAAGGTCAAATATGCAGATAGATCACAGTTACACTTATTCAAGACAATATCTCAATTTTTGCATTGCACCTTTGAACCACTTACTGCTTGGCCAGGTGGAGTTGCCGCTGGGTCTCCCTGGCAAAACAGGCCAGTGCGCGCAGGAGGCCAAACCGGCATCTGCCCCCCCACCGCCGCAGCAAGCTGAACTGGGCAAAGCTTTTATTAGCATCTCATCTGGTGCGCTACAACTGTTATTCTAAAACCAGGATTCCTTACTTGATGTGCATACAAAAAAGCCAAATTTAGTGCACCGAGAGGAGAGACAGCCTATCACAGAGTTGCGCAAGTCTGGATATGGGAATAAAGCTAGTACGCTAGAAAAAAAAAAATATAACAGCTACTACACATAAAATCTTAACATCACGTTCACGCAGTAAGGAACTAAATTACTCATGATCTTTTGTACTATCACAAAACATATCTTTTGAGTCAACCGATTCTCATGATTTAACAGTCTGTGAACTTACTGTACCATATAGCACAGACCTACCAAAATTGCAACATACCTAAACAGATACCCACAAAGAAAACAGGCTGATAAGGAAAACATTGTGCAGACTTCAGCAAGTTTACTGCGACCTGTGTGTTATCAGTTAACTCTCTCTCAGCTTGTTGAGGTTCAAAGCACCCTGCCTGTAAAACTGTCTGAAATGATTTAATGATTTCTTGCAGAGATTTATTTTGTCCTGCTCTTCTCACCTTAAAAACAACATTAATTGCAACAAAATTCTGTTCTCCGGACACTTTTCCCAATCATTTAACTTATAACGCAGTCACCATTAATTACAATATTTTACAAGATCTTCCTTCTTCATATTTCCAAGTGCTTTCCTATGTTTTAAAACACCTCCCAATACCGATTTTTTATGAACACGACTGAAAACCATTATTCCTGACCCCATCTTGCAAGTAAAAACCTTGAGAAGATGACTGGGAAAAATGGGGAGAAAGTTTTACGCCGCGCTTATACCACAAAGAAACAATTCTAACAACAACCAGTAAAACAATTAACTCACATTCCTAACAAGCTGCTTGATTTTCAGAGGCAATAAACAGGAGCACATAATATGTACTGTAAAACTCGCAAATAACACGTTGATAGCAAACACTAGCATTCTCTGCTGCTAATTTCAACATCAATGCTTGCTTAACTTCTAAGTTGTATACCCTGAGTACCCAGGAGCACCCCCTTTCCCATCACGATTATCATGACTGTATTGCCGACTGTTGGATTCACTTGCTGTTAACTGATCTAATCTGTCACACAGTTCTGTTGTCCAGTTTTTATCCAGTGACTTCTTCTGTTCTCTTGTGGAAGTTGGAGGGTTAAAAGGCAGTAAAAGCAGATTGGTAAAATTGGTAAAAGGGCTGATAGTACACTTGTTTACGACTTTAGCATTCTCAGCTTTCACAGGTTCTTTGAGCAAGTTGTCTGACTCCAAATCCTCTGGACTTGCTGTTCTCACCAGGGTTAGATGATGGTACAGGAGGCTATCGGTTCGGCATTGTTCCTCCCCCCACCCCGGACTGCTGAGCTATCGGGGGTGCCGAAAGCACAGCAGGGGATGGAGTAGGGAGGGTATCGCAGACACAAACCCGGTGAACTTCACAGCAACTTTCAGGATACTTATCAGGCTGCAATACTGCAAAAATTCCGGCAGCAGCAGACCGTTCAGCCTTAAGATCTTTTAAGGTAGTGATTATAAGCTTCCATGTAGTTACTAATGATTTAGCTTCTTTGTCTCCATTGCTGACTTTATCCCATAATTTCTGCTCTATATAGTCCCAAAGTTCAAGTTTAAGTTTTGAGTCACTAATGCTCGTAACAGTCTTTTCAGGTTTTAATTGCTTCACTGTAGTAATTATCAGTTTCCAGGTGGTTACAAGGCCGAGAATATATTTTTCACGGTGACTAATTGCCTTCCACAACACAGTTCCCATTTTTTCCCAAGTCTCTATTTGAAAAACTCCTGACAGGTCAGCAGGATACCCATTGCCTCTGCACCAAGTTAATAGTCTTTTGAGGTTCTTCGCTGATTTATCATCATCTATAACCATATCCCATAACACATCCCCTAATTTTCGCCATTCACTAACATCAAAAAGAGGATCCAGATTCTGAAAACAACCCTTAACTTTACCTAACGTTACTAACCCCGTTAAATGCTTGATACAATCTACTCCCCGCTTTTCTAAAAAGCACTGCAATAAATTTAGGGCTACTTCTAAATCCATAGTTCCGTTATCCATATCCTGATACCTGCCCTTAGGCAAAAGAAAGGCGCCTTACCCTATAATCCTTGGTACCTTGTAAACCTGGCACCACCTGCAGCCCTTGCCCTGTAGCCCATGCAGACGGCGAACTCCTGAATTCAGTTCAGGTCCTCGGAGACGACACACCGACGCACGCACGCAGTGTTCGGTCGCTCTTGACCCCCCGGTTGCTGCTTCCCGGTGCCCCTCTGCTTCAGCCGCTCCTTCGAGGGTCCCTGTTCGGGCGCCACTTGCGAGTTCGCGGCTGAGGAAAACATGCAGGCCGACTCAATGTGAGTGATAAAGCATGATTCAACTTTATTGCCCGGGATAGCGCGTATTTATATCAAACACCATAATTATGCATACTTGTCTCTATCTAATAGGATTAGCACTAAAAGGTTACGTTTACTTACTCCACCTACTTGGGTTTAGCTAACTATGCGCATTCTGCTTTCCTTCCTCTGACTCTTATCTCTTCTCAAAGACATTTCCCAGTCTTCTGGCTCTTCAAAGACATTCCCCAATCATTCCCCAATCTTTCCCCAATCTTCTGGTTCTTATCTCTTCAAGACATGCAGACCCTGCCTTAGTCAGTAGTTTTCCATTTCCCCCTTCCCCACGGCCTAATATTCAAGCTAACTAAGGCCTACTTATGTCAACTAAAATGGGCTCTGCTCGTACAGTGGACTCATGGACTCATGTCCATGCTCCTTGAGCCAATCCCTGACAGTTCTGCAGAACTTTGGGAAAAATGGGATGAAGTACAGTACTGTAACTTAATTTGCTCTTATTGTTATCTAACAACTTTGAGACCAGAAAAGAAATTAAGCTATTAAACTCTGATTTGCATTGAATTTACGTGATAGTTGGAGATATAGGAAAGGAAACTAAATGCTATGATGGATGTGAACTTGGAAGAGGTTATATTTAAAAGTTGTTAGAATATGACCTGATTTGGATCTAGGAAAATGGAAATAATGGATTGATGTTTAATATGCTGGTTTTTTGACATCTGTAAGAAATTGCAAAAGGTAAATGGGGCTAAGGAATGTAACTATCGCTGAGCTAATTGGAATTGCATATAAAGTGTATTATGGCTGGAATGAAATGAGAGAAACAAAAAAGCAAAATATCCCAGGCCTGTGATGTACAGCACAGAGTGCGTGTAAGATTAAGTAAACCAATTGCAAGATAACTTTATGTCGAGGGTTTAGATTGCGGGGTGACAATAAAACCCTAGCAGATGTTTTGTTAACCTCCTCTCCCCCCCCACTTCCCCCTTTTGCCCCTCCCTCTCCCCCCTTCACACTAAGGACAGGCGATTGGGAGGAAAAGGACAGAGAGAAGAGAGTTGGAAAAATTAACAATGTTTTACTAATGCTACTAATAAGAATAGAGAAAATAATACAAAATATACAAAACCAATCTTGAAAGTCTCAGCAACTGCAGAGCTGGCACCCTAATTCCTGGATTAGACTCTGCAGCCAACTGGAGCTGGATTCAGTCTCTCACTAGGCCTCAGGTTGTGGGGACAACTAGCAAGGAATAAGATGATAACTTGTGGGTATGTAAAAATTCCTTACTCCATATATACTCTATTGTATATTCCCAAAACCAGACAGAATTACTTTCTGAAATACTGGTAGTATACTAACTATTGAGGGGAAGAGCTGTTGGATCTCATTAAGTACACTTTGCAAAGCATTTATTACATACTCATACATCTATAGATGCATCTATGTTTTGCATCCAAAATGCTAAATAATAAAGCCCTTAGGCTGCCTTCCTCACCATCTTAGTAGAAGAAATTAATATGTTCTATTATTGAAGTAGTTGTATGGGGTACAGCCTGTGTACACTTTAAGTGTGTGAACAGCTAGCATAAGCCAGTTAAAACAGAAAGTTAAATGCGTGTACAACAGCTACTAATTATAAATGTGCCTTGCAAAAATAAAAGGTCTCTTGGTTCACCCACATTGAGAGTCCATGCCTTCAGTCCCTCAAAGAAGCTGCTAAATTAATGTATACTGTGATTAAGTTATAAAAGACGTACCCATCATTAAGCAATTGACATGAGATAAATGCTTTCTAACTACCTGCAAAATGAGGGGATATTTTTCACGTGTTAGATCCTTCTGCATGACAAGAGGGAGACAGAAGATTAAGTAATACATTGTTTAGAAGCAGAGCGCTTAGCTTATGTTTGAATAGTAATTAATAGATGTATTGTAAGGAAGAAACTAATAAATTACTTATGTCAGTGTGTACTAGCTGCACTTCTGCGAAGAGCTGCCAACGTGGAGAGGTCTGATTCTGTCCGGCTGCAGGACCTGTTGAGTCAGGGACTCTCTTGGCATGACCCAGAGATTTCTCTGGAGAGACTCCTCATCTCACTTGGATCACTGTGGGGACAGACAAGGATCTCTAGTAACAAGGCATTATTTTCTGAAATTTGGGACCAGCCATTTTTTTTTTTGAGCTATCCATAAGTCGTGATACAGAATTCTTATGCAGGATAGCATATACTGGGTTGCTAACACCTCAAAGGTATACTTTGGTTACTTGGTTTTCCGGAATCTGATGGCTTTGGTATTCTGTGGATTTGTTTATGTGGAAAACTTCTGGCATTGATTATTCTATTATCTTGTTGTGGTGTAAAGATGGCTCTGTATACAGCCATAAAGCATACTGTGGTTTTATTTAATTTTTGGATACACCTTGGTTTTAGTTATGCGCTTTAATGCCTAAAGACACAGTAGAAGCTGCTGTGGCTTTAACTTGTAAGAAGTGTGGGTATTGTGAACCAATCTATGTTGTAAAATGTCCTAATTGTAGTGCTGAGTGTTATATAGATTTGAGCTTTGTGCCTGAATTGTTTTGTGTTAACTGTAAGTTTTGGAGAGAGTGGGATAAACTTGGAGTACAAATTGTGAGGATTGTATGTTGTGAGTAGCTTTTAGTATTATCTGTGGAGTATTGATATATGTATTAATACTCCTAGTTTGTATTTGTTATAACATTAGCTGTGTTGTTTCATATAAAGCATAATGGAAGGACAGCATGGTAGTGGCATTCTGAAAAAAAGCCCATTAGGGTGTATTTTAGCTCACAGGAAAGAGATTGGGGAACCACCTGATGATAATGTGAATAGAGAAACATTGATGAAATATTATAATAAGTGGCCATTGTATAAATTAGATGATGAGGAAAATCAGCCTCTTAATGAAACTTTGAGTTATGGTATGTTAATGTTATTCTTGAAGAGAGAAGGAAAATGGAGTCAAGTTATGTATGCTGATATATTTTTCACTTTGCGAAATTACTCAGAGTGGCAGAAAGAATGTGGCATTAATTTGGCACCACAGGACCCTTTTGTTTTAACATTAAAAAGGGAGCAGAACAAAGTGTGGAGGAAGCTGAAATTATGTTGTTCAGCATGTAGTATAGGATGAGGTAGGGGAGGGCTTCCTAGGAAGAGTGAGGAGTTCTGACCTAGACCCCAGTTAAAATGGAATCAAAGTGCTTTTTGCAGAGAAGAGGGGCACTGGAGACACAATTGCCCAAAACTGAAGTCTGCAGTCATAGCAGAACTAGGTTGACGGGAACCTGAGGAATCTACCCTTGTAGATCCACAGTAAAACTATGGAAACAGGGAAAAGAAATAGAGTTTTTAATTGCTACTGGAGCATCTTATTAGATTTTGAATCAGGAATTGATACCATTAGATAAAGGTTTTGTAACAGTAGTGGGAGCTACTGGCCAACGAGAAAGCTTTCATTACTTTGGCAGCTTCTCTTCACCTGGTTCTCTGAAACTGTTACTAAGATGAGACCTATTAAAACAATTGAAAGCAATAATAACATCTAAATGAGGTAAAGTGAAATTCAGTTTAAAAGGACTGAGATTTTTAATTTGGCAATGATTCAAATTGACCAGCAAAACCAAATACCTCAGGAAATATTGGATCAAGTATTTCCAGGGGTATGGGCTTCAAGAGTTCCTGATAAATCAAAGAATGCCAAACCAGTGAAAATTAGTTTGAAACCTGGAGCTGGACCAGTCAAAATCAAATGATATCCTCTGAAATCAGAGGACTGAAAAAAAAAAAAAAAAAAAAAAAAAAAAAAAAACCAGAAATAATCAGTAACTTCCTGAAGTTTGGACTGCTGATAGAATGCAAGTAAAGAAACTAGATGGTAAAAGCTATAAAATTAGTGCAGGATTTGAAAGTAATAAATAAAATTACACCAAATAGTGGCTAACCCTTACACATTGTTAACCAAATTATGAGACAAGCAGAAATAGTTTACTGTGTTGGATTTGAAAGATGCCTTTTCTGTTTTGGATTAGCCAAAGAGAGTCAGAAGCATTTTGCTTTTGAATGGGACAATCCTGATACTGGGAGAAAAGCCCAATTAACCTTAACAGTGTTACCCTAGGGATTCAAGAACAACCCTACAATTTTTGGGAACCAGTTAACATGAGAACTTGAAACCTGGGAAGCTCCTCCAGGAAACAGGACTTTGTTATCTCCTTAGAGCCACAAAAAAACAAAGAAGATTGTATGCAGTGCACTGTAGGTTTACTAAATTTTCTGAGATTAAGTGGGTATCGAGTTTCCCAACAGAAGGCCAAACTGATACAGCACCAAGTGACTTATCTGGGATTCAAGATCTTCAGAGGACAGGAAGAGCTGGGGACAGAGGGCAAAAAAGCTATTTGCAGGACACCAGAACCAGCAATGGTAAAAGAGCTCAGGATATTTCTTGAAATGACAGGTTGGTGCAGACTTCGAATTTACAATTATGGCCTTTTAGTAAAGCCTTTATCTGAATTGTTAAAAGAAAACACTTCCAAATTGAATTGGACAGGAGAAGCCAGGAGGGCATTTTTACAACTAAAGAAGGAACTGATGGAAGCTCCAGCCCTGGGTTTACCAGATGTCACCAAAACATTTTGGTTATACTCACACGAAAGGCAAAGCATTACTCTGGCTGTTTGTGGCAGTTGCACATCCCCCTGAGATCTGGAGCTTTCAATGGGGCAGTTGATGGCACTTTAGCACCTTTTGTGCCCCACTGTGCCTGTCTCCAGGTACACACCTAGGGTGGTACCAAGGTGCTGACAGTCACATCCTCCTTGACTTCACCTCCACCAGCTGGTGGAGCAGGATGGGTGGGACCCTCGGCCAATTGACAGAGTCCTTAACAGGACCCTGAGTCAATTGACAGGGTCATTAACAAAGGAGGTGCCTAGAGTAGCTGCGAAGCTTCTGGACTATGTTGTAATGACCACAGCCAGATCTGACCAGGCTATAAAATAGGGTACCCATCAAAGACCCCCTTTGAGTGGTTCTTCTCAGAGCAGTGGTTCTGTGAACTTAGGCTGGGATGCTGTCTAAGGAGACTTCCCGGGACTGAGAGCACTTCACCTCCTCGTTTGGGTGAGTGGTTATATACTGGATATATCCTCGAATGAGTCGTTGCCTAACCCAGGCAAGTGAGAGTCCTTGCCTAACTAGGCAAGTGTAAGCCCTCGCCTAAGCCAGGCGAGTGATTATTTCTTGTGAGTACCCTGGAGTGAGAGACTTCTGGTTTTGTTTCTTGTGAGTGTATGCATGCATGCTGTAGATCCTCATTATTCTTATGTTGTTGTACCCCAATAAACTCCTCAACTGATATCCGAACCTGTATTTTATGTTGTCGGAGTGCTAACTAATTGTATAAACCCTGTTTCTAGTTGGTTTATTGGCTACACTTTTCTGGCTAGAATAAAGTCTGTTTTGGAACTTGTCTGCCTAAAACTGACTTTGGGGTGCCTCTGTGGCAGTGTTCCAGCACAGCAATTAAGACCTCATAAATGAGCAGTGGCCTACTTCCCTAAGCAATTAGATGAAGGGACCAAAGGCTGGCTTTGATGTCTTCTAACTGTGGCAGCTGTTGTATTCGATGTACAGGAAGCTCATAAATTCATTATGGGACAGAAAATGACCATATTACTGTACCATACAGTCACAATAGTACTGGAACAAAAAGGTAGCCATTGGTTATCTCCCTTGAAATTCCTGAATATCAGGCAGTATCGGTGGAACAAGATGATGTGAATACTGTCACTACTAACATTGTCAGTCCAGATTCTTTCCTCAGTGGATCTGTTTCAGAGCCTGTGGTCCACGATTGCTTGGAAACAATGGAAGCTGTTTACTCCGGCGGATCAGATTTGAAGGAACAGCCACTGGAAAATTCTGAAGACTCCTGGTTCACTGGCAGAAGCAGCTTTGTAAAGCTGGGTATGCCGTAACAACCACCCCTGAGGTAATCGAAGCTAAACATTTGCTTCCTAGGACTTATGATATACCCACTCAATACCATGTTCTTTGGCCCAATTATCTATTAGACTGTTTTTGAAATGAGTACCACTGTCTGATTCAATTCTTTCTGGCGTACCGTGTCGCCAAAGGACTTGCTTTTCAAGGCCCAAGATACTACTTCAGGCTGTAGCATGAGGTATGGCATATGTTTCCAACCATCCGGTGGTTGCTTCCACCATTGTAAGTACATAACGCTTACCTTGACGTGTTTGTGGAAGTGTAATATAATCAATCTGCCAAGCTTCTCCATATTTATACTTTAACCATAACCCCCCATACCATACAGGTTTTAACCGCTTCGCTTGTTTGATTTTGACACAAGTTTCACATTCATGAATAACCTGTGAAATAGTGTCCCTAGTTAAATCCACCCCTCGATCACGAGCCCATTTGTATGTTGCATCTCTGCCTTGATGCCCTGAAGCATCATGGGCCCACCGAGCTAGGAAAAGTTCACCTTTATGTTGCCATCCAAGTCCACCTCAGCTACTTTAATCTTAGCAGCTTGATCCGCTTCTTGGTTGTTTCGATGTTCGTCGGTGGCTCGACTTTTAGGTACATGAGCATCTACATGATGAACTTTTACAGGCAGGCTCTCCAGCTGAGCAGCAATGTCTTGCCACAGTGTGGCAGCCCAAATGGGTTTACCTCTGCACTGCCAGCTGCTTTTCTTCCATTGCTATAGCCACCCCCACAAGGCATTTGCTACCATCCATGAGTCCATATAAAGTATTGGCCACTTCTCTCATTCAGCAATGTCCAAAGCCAGCTGGATGGCTTTCACTTGTGCAAATTGACTGGATTCACCTTGTCCTTCAGTGGCTTCTGTAACTTGTCGTGTGGGACTCCACACAGCAGCTTTCCACCTTCGATGTTTTCCTACAAGACAACAGGATCCATCTGTGAACAGTGCATACTGCTTATCAGTCTCTGAAAGAGTATTATACAGTGGTGCTTCTTCAGCACGTGTTACTTCCTCCTCATCTGGAGACATCCCAAAGTCTTTACTTTCTGGCCAGTCTGTAATCACTTCTAAGATCCCTGGGCGATTGGGATTTCCAATTCGAGCTCCTTGTGTGATCAATGCAATCCATTTACTCCACGTAACTTCGGTTGCATGATGTGGAGAGGGATCCGTCCCTTTGAACATCCAGCTCAGCACCGGCAGTCGAGGTGCTAGGAGGAGCTGTGCTTCAGTACCGATCACTTCTGAAGCAGCTCGGACTCCTTCATATGCTGCTAGTATCTCTGTTTCAGTTGGAGTGTAGTTGGCCTCAGATCCTTTGTATCCTTGACTCCAAAAACCTAAGGGTCGACCTTGGGTTTCTCGTGATGCTTTCTGCCAGAGGCTTCAGGAAAGTCCATTATCTCCAGCTGCAGTGTAGAGCACATTTTTAACATCTAATCCAGTCCGAACTGGTCCAAGGGCCACCGCATGAGTTATCTCACGCTTAATTTGTTCAAAGGCTTGTTGTTGTTCAGGGCCCCACTCAAATTGGTTCTTTTTACGAGTCAATTGATAGAGAGGGCTCACAATCTGGCTGTAGTCAGGAATATGCATTCTCCAAAAACCTACAACGCCCAAGAAAGTCTTTGTCTCCTTTTTATTAGTAGGTGGAGACATTGCTGCAATTTTGTTGATCACATCCATTGGGATCTGACGACGGCCATCTTGCCATTTTATTCCTAAAAACTGGATCTCTCGTGCAGGTCCCTTGACCTTGCTTCGTTTTATGGCAAAACCAGCATCCAAAAGAATCTGAATTATTCTCTCACCTTTCTCGAAGACTTCTTTGGCTGTGTCGCCCCATACGATGATGTCATCAATATATTAAAAGTGTTCTGGAGCTTTACCTTGCCCTAGCGTGGTCTGGATCAGTCCATGGCAGATGGTAGGACTATGTTTCCACCCCTGGGGCAAGCGATTCCACGTGTACTGGATGCCCCTCCAGGTGAAAGCAAACTGCGGCCTGCAGTCTGCTGCTACAGGAACAGAGAAAAATGCATTAGCAATGTCAATTGTAGCATACCACTTAGCTGCCTTTGACTCCAGTTCAAATTGCAGTTCTAGCATGTCAGGCACAGCAGCACTCAGTGGTGGTGTAATTTCATTCAAGCCACGATAGTCTACAGTTAGTCTTCACTCGTCACTAGACTTACGCACTGGCCAGATTGGGCTGTTAAAAGGTGAGCGAGTCTTACTGATAACACCCTGGCTTTCCAATTGATGGATCAACTTCTGGATAGGAATCAAAGAGTCTAGATTGGTGCGATATTGCTGGCGATGCACTGTTGTGGTAGCAATTGGCACCTGCTGATCGTCAACCATCAGCAGTCCTACAACAGAAGGGTCATCTGAAAGACCAGGCAAAACAGACAGCTGTTCAATTTTCTCACTGTCCACAGCTGCTTTACCAAATGCCCACCTATACCCTTTTGGGTCCTTAAAATACCCTCTCTTGAGATAGTCTGTGACAAGGATGCACAGAGCATCTGGACCTGTCACAATGGGATGCTTTTGCCTTTTTTTTTCCAGTTAGGCTCATTTCAGCCTCTACAACAGTCAGTTCCTGGGATCCCCCAGTCACTCCAACAATATTGATGGATTGCGTTCCTTTATAATTAGAAGGAATTATCATGCACTGTGCACCAGTGTCCACTAAAGCTTTGTACTCCTGGGGGTGTGTTGTACCAGGCCATCGTATTTGTACAGTCCAGTAAACTCTGTTATCCCTTTCCTCCACCTGGTTGGAGGCAGGGCACCTCTAATTTCTGTTTTGCACAGTCTCTGAGTGTGAATTAGAGGTTCCTTCAAGAACATCAGAATCTCTTCTGCTCCTTTTGTAAACTGGAGCAGCCACCTTCCTAGGAGTTTTTCCTTTTATCTCACGTACTCGTTCTTGAAGTTCTGAGGTAGGTCTTCCATGCCACTTATTCATGTTTTCTCCCTGCTCACGTAGGAAGAACCACAGTGAACCTCTTTTTGTGAGCTGCCTCTGTCCTCTCTCTCGAGATTGGAAACGCCTTTTCCTAACAGCTGAAACATAGGTTTGTGCAGGTCGTGAATGGTATGTGTCTTCTCTGAGTTCTTTGATTTCTTGCAACAGCTTTGCAAACCGGTCATCAGATTTTTGACACAGTTTCTCCACAGCAGAGACACAAGTCCGTAGAGAACCAGCAAGGCTGTTCTCAAAGTCCCTGAGTTGCTCAATCACTTCAGTAATATTTTGTACACCTCCAGCTGACCAGACCATTCCTGCCAATGACTTAGCATATGCAGGTGGTGCACTTTGTACAAATCTGCACCACAGAGGTCGTGTACAATTGATTCTTTCTGGGTCTGTCCCCACTTGGCTGTTTGGTCCATAATAGATGATCTCTCGCACAGCTAATTCTCTCAGGAACTGGATACCTCTCTCCATATTATTCCATTTCCCTAATGTGCATATACAATCTTCCTTGTAGGGAAATCTTACTTTCATAGCTGCCAGGAGTCGGGTCCAAAGGGTAGTGGCGTTAGACTCTCTTGAAATTGCCCTATCAATGGTAGAATCTTTTGACAGAGATCCCAGCTGCCTGGCTTCACCACCTTCTAATTCAATTGTTTCTGCCCCATTGTCCCAGCATTGGAGCAGCCAGGTTAAAATATGCGGAGAGTGAGCTTTGTTAAAGCTCGCAAAAGGGGGTTGCAACGAGGTCCTTTGAGCGCTCGCGACCGGATCGGAGACGGACAGAGATGCGGACTCAATATGAGGTGCAGTCAAAGTCAATTTAGTAAACTACTGGCATGGTTTTTATATTCTCTACAGCAGGCTCAGGCGTAGCAACAGACATATGGTTGGTTAATATAAAGCAATTATGCATCCCACCCCCCAGGGTGGTAAGTCATTCGCAGTTGTCCATGCATTGTCCGGCGCTCTGGCAACATTCACTATCTTATCACCTCAGCAGAGATAACATTTAACCAGCTCAGGTCGCTTCTTTCCTCACTATCTATGACTTTTGGTCTGCTGCTGAGTTTCGGTGTGTCACGCGCAGGATTGTTCATAAGATATTTTCTGATATAGATGGTGAACTCTTTCTTTCAAAAAATCATCTACAAAAATATTCTTGCCTTCACGACGACTAAAGTCTTCTCGCAGATCTCTCAGCTCACCTGGAGAAAAGGACCGAGTGGTGATCACTTCATCTCCTCCCTGCGCTGATGATGCCCCCTGGGTTGATGTTGGCCCTGTGCCATCATCTGCTGCACAGGTAGTCTTTCTAGTGACTTTAATACAACCGGCAACGGATGCCAACTGCTGGATTCACTCGCTATTAGCTGATCTGATCTTTCACACAGTTCTGTTGTCCAGTTCTTATCTGGCGACTCCTTCTGCTCTCTAGTGGAAGTTGGAGGGCTAAAAGGCATTAAAGGCAGATACAAATTGGTAAAAGGACTGGTAGTACACTTGTTTATGACTTTAGCATTCTCAGCTTTCACAGGTTCTTTGGGCAAGTTGTCTGATTCCAGTCCTTTGGACTTGTTGTTCTCATCAGGGTTGTGTAATAGTGTAGGAGGCCACCTGCTCGGCATTTTTCCTCCCCCCACCCCAGACTGCTGAACCATCAGGGGTGCCAAAGGCACAGCAGGGGATGTAATAGGGAGGGTATCAAATACACAAACTGGGTAACCTTCATAGCGATTTTCAGGTTTCTTATCAGGCTGCAACTCTGCAAAAATTCCAGCAGCAGCAGTCCGTTCAGCCCTAAAATATTTTAAGGTAGTAATTATAAATTTCCATGTAGCTGATAATGATTTAGCTTCTTTATCTCCATTGCTGATCTTATCCCATAATTTCTGCCCTATATCGTCCCAAAGTTCAAGTTTTGAGTCACTAATGCTCATAATAGTCTTTTCAGCTTTTTTCGGACTTAATGCCGCGAACGCGCCTTGTGTAACAGTCTTTTCAGCTTTTAATTGCTTCAGTGTAGTAATTATCAGTTGCCAGGTGGTTACAAGGCCAAGAATATCTTTTTCACCGTGACCAATCGCCTCCCACAACACAGTTCCCACTTTTTCCCAAGTCTTTATTTGAAAAGCTCCTGACGGATTGGCAGGAAACCCATTGCCTCTGCACCAAATTAATAGTCTTTTGAGGTTACTCTCCTCATACTTCACCCCTCTCATAGAGAGGATATGCGAGAGGAGCTGCAGAATTTCTTCTTCTTTAGATATATTCTGCCCCATCTCCTCTCGCCCCCAGCTGCTCACCTCTTTGGGTGTCCGTTGCAACAATATCAGATCCTCTATCCCTCCTCTGTCACTTCCGTAGCGATCAGTCAGGAGACATGCAGCCCACAGACTACGTCCTGGTCATGGTCCAGCCGTGCCGTCTCCAGCCGGGGCTCGTTCCTCGTAGCAGTCGTCCCCTTGCCGTAAATTCTCAGGTCGGGGTCACCACTTGCGAGGGTGAATGATCATGGACTCCACACAATCCAATATGAATTCAAGCAAAGCCATTTATTACAGAAACAAGCCTCCTTATATATGCAGTTATTTCCTGATCACACGTCCATGATCCAAGCATGCATTAGCTGACTGGATATTGTCTATGTTCACGAGCTGTCCACATGCCCGAGTCTCACTGCGAATAGGTCAGTTGATTTACGTCGTATTGTTGTCTTGTAATCGCTGAACTGTTTTACTCCTACAGCAGATACTATTTTCAGCTTTCTGAGATGGCCTTGAAATTCCTTTGGGCCTGGCTAGTTCAGAAATAAATCTCCATCTAATAGAAACCCATCCACACATTAACTTCAAGAAAATCCCTCAAATCTCCCACAGGTATCCTTTATTCTTCAAGGTGGGGGCTGCCCTTCTCCTCCTTGCAGTGAGCTGAGGTTCTTTAGTCATGCTTACTTAAGCATGACTATGCAGAATACAATGTAAACTATATGTATATATATACCTTAAGAAAGTTCATACAATTTCATACTATAAAGACTAATGGGCAGAATAGTTAGCAAATGAGATTTTCCTAACATGGAACCATACAAAGTCCAAAAGCTACCCCAGTAATATCACATGGTCATCCTGTTGTGCTGGGCTCAGATGCAGGGGCATCTCAGTTCAGCTCACAGTACTGGTCTCTTCCTTGCATGTCACAGGGTTTCCATGGAGGAATCCTTGGTGGGTCTCCTAGGAGGGGTCTGTAGCCCTTGGGCATGTTTCAACTTGGCCGTGCCCCCTCCTTTGGCCCTCCTCCACCCTCTTGAAGTTCCTTCCCCCACCTCAAATGTGTCACCATTTACCGCAGGGCGACAATAGACCATGGCAGATATTCTCTGTTCACCCCCTGCCCTCCCCACTAAGAAAAGGTAATAGGAGGAAAAGGGAGAGAGACTTACAAATTGGAAAGTTAAAAATGCCAGGAAATTCAATATTAGTTTTGTATATTTTGCATTATTTTCTCTATTTTTTAGTAGCATTAGTAAAGCATTTTTAACAGTAGTAATTATCAAATCATGTTATAACTGAATCCTTGAAAGGTATAAGAATCATGTGTAAAACTGCATTTGGTGTGCCCCAATTTGAATAAGAAACCTAATGCAAATGAATAAAAGAATTACTTTGAGTTCTAACTTCTCTCCTCGGTTCGCACAGGCCAGTTGCAAAATGTTCATGACAGATGCAAGACACAAGCAACACTGTCTGTGACAACTGAAAAAACAGAAGAATATGCCAACTTCAGAAGAACATGGGGACAGTAAGAAAAAGACCCTAAGGGATTCCTGAAAAAGACCACATGAACCAGAAGAACCAGCAAACAGACCCATGAATCACAACATGGATTTCAGTGTCACACAGAGAGGGTAGGTGGTGATGGGGGAGCTCCATTTCCACATAGTTGTGAAGGACCTTACAGATACCTGTAAAACCATTCTGGGGTGCGTTCTGGTGATTTATGTTTTTCCTTATCCTTAGGCAATGATGCAAAGAAGAGGCAGAAGACTGAGCATGCAATCAAGACTGTCCTGTTAGACAATTGTGCGAGCTGATGCAGGCAGGTCACAGGAGCAACCAGAGGCTATGGATGCAACACAAAGAGCAAATTTATTTTTGTTACCTCTCTAACCGGGGAATCTCCGAAACAGTACTTATGCTTCCGGGCAGAGGTCACACAAGTGGAGACACAGGTGCTGCAGAATTCAGCCCTTGGTGAAGACCAACAAGCCTGCTCGTTTCAGCCTGTATATAGGGATTCATGCAGATGCAGTTTACCAAACTGCTTTGATCTTTGCCTGCAGGAATCTCAAGGATGTATGATAAGGTTGCTTTACAACTCTTTTCACAGGCCTGTTATCTAAACACAGAGGTTCTACTTGTGATTTATATATTTTTCTACACCCCAGCTGCAGTCACTTGAGCACATTTACAGTTCTCCTTCTTGCCATTCTTGTGCTGTTCCCACACATTCCAGCCCCTCACTCAAGACACTGCTTCTACTGAGGCCAGCAAAGCTGGAGGTGTTCATTTGGACTTGTGAGGTGTAGCACAGAGCAATTTACAGAGGCACACAATAAACACATACAGAAAAAGGAATAAACATATCTCTACAATAATGCTTTAAATCGGGTGTCCCATTCATCTTGTCTCGCACTTGTCAAGGAATTAAATGAGTAATTCAGCCAGATATTATCAAGTAGATTGTTTCACTTGGTGCATTAATCCTGAAGATGTTAAATGTCGTCTTCCATGCTGGCTGGTTTATCGTCTACATCAAAGCAACACATGCCTTCAAAATCCAAGCAGTATTTACAGCCACTACCTACTGAGAGGAAAAAAAAAAAAAAAAAAAAAAAAAAAAAAGAAAAAAAAGCAAGAAACACTAATGTCAAAATCCCTTTGCATAGTACAATTCTGTAATACAGTTACTGGGGTTATCATGCTAATGAAACACATTGTTTAGTGATCTGCAGCTGTTAATTTCTCCTAAACATTAAAGGCAAATGATTTGGGTACAGTAGAGGATGAACAAATCTAAGTATTTACATGTTAATCTTGCAGAAATATGTCCTGGGCATGTGTTTTGTTATACAAGATTACAAAGCACAATGGGCCAACCTGTGATTGGGGGGAAAACAGGAGCATCGTTGCCTTCCAGTAATACACAAGCTGTTGCTCCAGTCCGCAACACCAATAATGCTGTCTCCTCTAGACAAGGTACTAGTATTCATCGAAGATACCTGAAATAAAAGAACTCAAGAATTTGATATTAGCAAAAGATGTAACATAAGAGGAGCAGTCAGGATACAGAGTCATACAGCATTCTCTGGATTTATTATATGAAGTTTTATATCTAGATTAAAAGCTTGCAGTCCCACTTCACAATCCATTAGTGTGAATAATTCCATTTCCCCTGTAGTTAGTCCTGACACTGTATCCACAGCAGTGTATGCATATTGCCACCCCCTAGATGAGGACAGGGGGCTCATATAATCAACCTGCCAGATATTCAAGGCCCACTGACCACATTTTATCTTTCCCCATGACCTACATAATGCCCTTAAATGTAACTGTGTATACAAGCAGCACAATGATGTGTACATGTTTTATAAGTATATAATAGTAAAGGGGGTTGATTTGTCCTATGCACATGTAGCAGAAACTGATAGATGTCCACAAGCTATATGCACATTTAGAGCTTGAGCATGCAGCTCAGCAGAGGTCATATTATCTACTTCCCTACTGTTTTGTTGTTAGCAAACAGGACACATAACCATGGACATAGTTATATGCGGTGCTTTTATTTCAGCGCTGGGAAACCAGGGGTTCGCACCCAAAGCTGGCTTCGACCACTGATTCGAACTCCACTACATTTATACAATTTGGTTACATACATATTCATTAGGGTTACAACGTATGTATTGCATATTCATCAGATTACACAACTATTTCACAATATCAGTTGCAACACCTTGGAACTACTCTAAGCATGCGCAGTGTCCTCTGGTGGTCGTTCAGGGGGTCTTCAGGATGAAGTAAGGAGTCTTCTTCACTCGTGTACTTTTCACCTTTTGTCACTGCACATGCGCACTATTCCTATATTCATTATGAAATCATGTAAAATTCTTGGATTTCTTAGATGTGCATTCTCAGCACATCCTATCCTTTCAAGATAAGATAAGGACTAACTGAGGACTTTCAGTTCTCTTTTTGTATACAACCTGCAAAGCCTCAAGATAAGGTAGGAATCTTGGATATAGTTTACAAAACTTAGTTACAACTATAACATTGTGACTCAAGTGGATCAACTTCATTGTGTTCTTCTGTTAACCCTTCACAAGAGGAATCCTTCTCCACAGAAGATGTAGGGATAAAAGTTATCCAGTGCCCTAAAAATCCCCAAAAGGTATGTCATTGTTTTATCATGACTGGTACAGAAAACTGCTGGACTGTTTGCTGTACTGTGGCAGATGCACACCCCCCTCTCTCCTCCTTCCTTCCTTTGATATGGAAGATGCAGACACATCTCCCCCCCACCCCCTCCTGCAATGGGGTTAACAGCTTCTTTTGTTTGACCCCAGAGCCCGTTGGCCAGGGTCATTAAGAGAGGAGGAGGAGGGGGAGGAGGGGGCACAGAGGCGCCAAGGAGCCGCTGGGCGCCCACAGCCAGAGTGGGGGTGCTTAGAAGCTTCAGGGCACCCCACAGCCAGAGTGGGGGTGCAGAGAAGCTTCTGGAATGACCACAGTCAGATCTGACAAGGCTATATAAACGGGACCCCCCCCGAGGTTTGGCCGCGGGTTGTGCAGACCTCTTGGAGCACGGGCCAAAGGCTGCGGCCTAGAGCCCTCCTCCTTAGGCAGGGTGGCTCCCTAAGGTAATCTCCTGGGACCGGGATTCTCCCACCGAGCCACGTGGGTGAGTGATAAAACTTCTTTAATAATTCCTCGCAGGATCGCGGGTGCTTATTCCGTGCTTAAATATAAGCACGTGTATTTTCTTTAATAATTCCTTGCCAGATTTAGGCAAATGTATACTTTTCCCGGAGTCAGGGACAGCTCTTGCATTGTTTTTGGTGAGCCATGTGTATGCACACTGTGAATCTCCATTGTTATTATTTGCTGCACCTCAATAATTACCTCGACTGATACTCGAACCTGTATTTATGTTTTCAGAGAGCTAAAACCCCATCTTCCACTGGTTAATCTGCTGCACCTTCTTTACTGAATAAAAGTTTGTTTTGGACCCTGTTGTCCGTCTAAACTAACTTTGGGGTGCCTCCGTGACATTTTTGGTGCAGCGAGCAGGGTATCAGATATGGAGGAATTATTTAGAGGATTAAGTAATATCTCTGCAGTAACATGGGGTCTTGCAGTAATGTGGATTGTGGTGTGTTTCAGTCTGGATGTTTGCTTAAAGGTAGCATGGGATCTGTGTAAACTTAAGCTCCAAACGGAGGAAAGACTTTTGCGGCAAAGTGAACGATTGGACTCTTTAAAGCAGGACCTTTTGAGGCAAAGCGAATGATTTGACTCTTTAGAGCAACACCTTTCACAGCAAAGCGAACGATCGGGCTAAAACCCCGTTTTCCACTGGATAATCTGCTGCACCTTTTTGACCAGAATAAAAGTTTGTTTTGGACCCTGTTGTCCACCTAAACTAACTTCGGGGTGCCTCCGTGACAGGTAGCATTATCAAACAGTTTATCTCCCAAGTCCATCCATTGTGACACACTAAATGCTGTCAACCGTATTAACCTCTAAACCTTGTGTCTTGCCCCATAGTAACATTTTTTGTAAAGTCAGTTCCGGAAGGCTAACACCCCATTTCTTCAGAAGCAGCTTCCATGTAGATAATATAACACCCTCTTCTTTAGATAAGTTTCCCCCCATGTTCCCTTTAGCTCACCTGCTCTTGGCGTGGTGTCTTTTCAAGGATCCGGATCTTCAGCAGCTCCCCCCTGCTGCTCTATCAGCTGTACTGGGCTCCGTCTCCACAGCTCATCTTCGGCTGTCACAGCTTCCCTGCTGTCTCTTCTTCATGCAAGACCCTTCTTCATGCAGGATCACGTCGGGGTCACCAGATGTCGCTGTTGAGATGGAGAAATGACATGGACCAAGTTCCAGGATGAAAGTAGTAGATGCCATTTATTGTTACAAGTTACAGCAGTAACATCTCATTGTCTAATTTTGCTATCATCCATGTTACTCTTCTACTCCCTTCTCTCTCATGGGTACAACTTAATATCTCCGGATGCTCCTTTACTCCCATCCTTCTCAAGGGTAAACCTTAATATCTTCAAGGCTGATCTCTGTTCCCATACTCTCTGTCAAGGATTCCACAGACCTGCTGTAGTTTCCCACATGCATCCCAGGATACCATTGGCCTTCTTGGCCACAAGGGCACATTGCTGGCTCATGGTCAACCTGTTGTCCATCAGGACTCCCAGGCCCTTCTCTGCGGTGCTGCTTTCCAGCAGGTCAGCCCCTAACCTGTACTGGTGCATGGCGTTATTCCTCCCTAGGTACAGGACCCTACACTTGCCTTTGTTGAATTTCATTAGGTTCTTCTCTGTCCAGTCCTCCAGTCTGTCCAGATCACACTGAATGGCAGCACAGCCTTCTGATGTATCAACCCTTCCCACCAGTTTTGAATCATCAGCAAACTTGCTGAGAGTGCACTCTGTCCCTTCATCCGGGTCACTGATGAATAGGTTGAACAAGACTGGACCCAGTATTGACCCCTGGAGAACCCCACTAGCTACAGGCCTCCAACTGGGCTCTGCGCTGCTGATCACAACCCTCTGAGCTCTGCCATCCAACCAGTTCATGATCCATCTCACTGTGCACTCATCCATCCCACACTTCCTGAGATTACCCATGAGGATGTTGTGGGAGACAATGTCAAAAGCCTTGCTGAAGTCAAGGTAGACAACATCCACTGCTCTCCCCTCATCTACCCAGCCAGTCATGCCATCATAGAAGGCTATCAGGTTGGTCATACATGATTTCCCCCTGCTGAATCCCTATTGACTACTCCTGATAACCTTCTTTTCCTTTACATGCTTGGAGAGGACATCCAGAATGAGTTGTTCCAGCACTTTTCCAGGGATGGAGATGAAGCTGATTGGCCTATAGTTTCCTGGCTCCTCCTTCTTGCCCTTGACAAGGGACAAGACACTGGGGCTCCTCCAGTCCTCAGGCACCTCTCCTGTTCTCCATGATCTTCCAAAGATGGTAGAGAATGGCTTAGCCCCTGGATTTGTGGGTGTCCAGTTTGCCTAAATGATCTCTAAAATGATCCTCCTCAACCCAGGGAAAGTCTTCCTTTCTCCAGACTTTCTCTCTTACCTCCAGGGTCTGGGATTCCTGAGGGCCAGTTTTAGCAGTAAAGACGGAAGCAAAGGCGGCATTCAGTAACTCTGCTTTCTCTGTATCCTCCGTCACCAGGGAATCCACCTCATTCTATTCTAAATCTGACTCCTAACTTCAGCCCTCTACCACTGTGATTCTGTTCACAAGTTGCAACTACAGGTTTCACTAGGGTGAAATTGCACCAACAGCGTAGCTCATTTGTAAAGACACAATTTTTTTCACATTTGGTCTCCCATTTGTTTGAGATGCCTTCTCATTACTTGATCCAGTGACCATCTGACATCCTATATTAATTTCACATCCTGCTCCTCCCCAAAGCTGAAGTAGTTTAATGGTAAACTCACTAAATCTCCATCCATTTTCCACTACCCAACTCCACTCGTTATTTAAGTATATTTCATTTCTGTGCACCATTACAATGGCAAGATTTATACCTGTCTCATTAGGGGGTATTCTTATTTCATACCAAACTTGAGCTTGAGTCCATGGCCATTCCAAGGTTCTCTGTCCATAGGTTGAGAGGAGCAGTGTCATCAGGATTTGGACTAGCAAAATGATCACTTTTGTTGTTGTTGTTTGCCATTCTGTGGGGTGCTGTAAGAGATAATAGAGACTGAAAATAGACTTGCCCTTTTTTTTCATGTAGTCATTCATTAGCTGGTTGGCTATTCATCACTCGCTTGACATGAAAGTGGTGTATCCAATATTCTCTTCCTAAAACTTTAACAGTAAAAAAAGAACATAGTCAGACAGTATATGGTCCTTTCCATTTATGTTCTAATTTTGCTTTTCATGAAAAGACTTTAATTAACACTTCATCTCCAGGCTGTATGTCATGTACCTCTATTTCAAGTGGTGTGAGTTGATACCATTGAGCATGCTTCCTTTTCCCTCAACCCCTTGTTGCATATGTAAAACATACTGGGTCAACCATTCATCTCTATCTAAAGAGGCTGGTCCTAGCGGGGACAAAGGTCCCAGGTACAGCTAAATGCCTGCCAAATGCGATTTCTGCTAGTGACAACCCTAGGGGTTGGCAAGGGGTATTTGCCTTATTCCGTAGCATTGTTCTTAAAACTTCAGGCTATTTCAAAATCATTTGACTACAAGTTCAAGCCATTTTATTTTTAAGAGTCTTATTCATTTTTTCTACCTGTCCTGAGGACTGTGGATGATATGGGACATGTAACTGTGGCTGTATTTCTAAACTTTTATGAATGTTGCTTAGTACTCTGGAAAATTAGTACTCTGGAAAATGAGAACCTCTATCAGATTCTGTGGTTTCAGGAGTTCCACATCTGGGAATGATTTCCCACAAGAATGCTTTTGTTGTCCCAAAACCAGGGTTCTTTACTCAGTGTGCATACAAAAGAGACAGATTTAGCACACAGAGACGAGATACTGTGTTTATTATAGAGTAGCGCAAGCCTGGATGCTGGAATAAAGCCAGCATGCCAGCAAGAAAAGTAAAAGGCATTATATACAAAATCTTATCACTACTCAGGGCAGTCCTAAAGAGCCAATTGATTACACATTTGTGTATTGCATTACATAATCCTTTTAGTGTTTAATGAGCAACATTCAGCTAAAGGACACTTTATCCAAAAGTCTCAAGATGTGTTAAAGCAAGACTCAACAAATTCTGCGAGCTTCAAAAGGTCTAAAGCTGCAAAGTCACTAGTATCTGTAGTTCGTGGTTAGGTGTTTTGCAAGTCACACTTATCTTTGTTATATGAGCAGACTGACCTAAAACTGAAAGGATTTATATGTCTTTGGGTTAGCAATTGCAGACAGGATTCATTCTTTTAAGTTATGACAACACTTTGACCACTCCCACAGTATCAGTCTGTGGCGGATGCACTCGACCCTCCCCCAGTCAAACCAGCAGCAGTTTGGTCCAGGCTCCAGAGGAGGTAAGGGCCTGAGCCGCAGCCAGGCCAAGAACGCCTTCCAGGAGACCCATAAGGAAGCAGAAGGGCACACTGAATGCCGGTAACTTGTGGGTGCAGGGAGTCTTGTGCATACTTTTACTACTGTTTGCAATTTGACTACAAGTCAACCAATTGATTCTATAAATACGACAGCCTAGATGAGCCCACTTTGAGCTCTCCCTGCTAAATAAGTGAGCTGTATGGCAATGTTTTTACTACTCACAGGTCAGTGGATGAGCCCAATTTAAGTTTAATATTAATCATTTAGCTTAAGTAGATGCATACTAAATACAGTGAATTATTTAGAGACATAAGGTTGTATGATTTTTAATATACTCTTTGCTTCATGTTACTTACTAAGCTGGATTTGCTAAATTTTTAAGCTGTAAAGTTCTGCTCATATTTACCAAAAGCAACTACAAACTATACTGAACACTTGCAAGATAAGGCCTATTTTGCACTTCGTTGAGAAGAAAGGATTTATTCAGACAAAACAGTACCTGCAAGGTTATTGACAATAAACGTCTACAACTGAACAAAACAAAGGCCCACGTGGAATCAAGGAAAAAGATGCAATGAGAAGCAAAAAGACCTCTGAGTGAAATATTGCTATTGGACTGAATCATGGTATGAAAGGTTTGTAAAGATATAGAAGTCTATGGTTTTCTATGCTCGGGTTGGACCTCTGTGCAGGTAATCAGCTTGAGCCAGCCCTTCTGCTATTCTACTCCATTAAATTTTTTTATTTTCTGAGAATTTTGTCTCCTGAAAGTCTGCTCTGCATATGGTTATCAGGTCTCGCCTGAAAGTTTGCTGCTGGAGTTCTAAAATATAGACTCCAGAGCGAACGGTTATCAGGGAGGAAATGCCTGAAAGTCTGCTTTTGCAAACATGTGCAGGCCTCCCCTGAAAGTTTGCTTTCAGAGCTCTAAATACAGACTCCAGAATGAACGGTTATCAGGGAGAAAAGAATCCTGAAAGTTTGCACTGCGACAGATACAGGCCTCGCCTGAAATTTTGCCTCTGGAGCTCCAAGACACAGACTCCAGAGTGAATGGTTATCAGGGAGGAAAGATGCCTGAAAGTTTGCTTTGTGAATGGGTACAGGCTCCTGGAGAGAAGTTAAGCAGTATTTGGCTTGGCATATTTCCCTCATGCAGTAAATAATAGAGTGAACCCACCACTCAACTCTTTTAAGTCACGCTTCTCTTTAAGAAATCTAAACATTGTTCTGCAGTAAGCAGAACTCTAAATTACTCCCCTGTGACATGGCCTTCCTGGTAGGAGAAACTTTTACCTATCCTGAGAGCTGACTGATGATTACCAGCAGGTGCTTAAGTCTACTCACAGGAGGCATGTCAGCGTAATTCATTTGAAGTTTTTGGAATGGGACGTATGTCCATGGTCATCTTCTAGCCTCTTGTTTGGGTTTTGTATCACAAAACTTCCAGTATCTGGGACAAGTACTCAGTCTTTTTTTTACTGGCAGCATGGCTTCATCAAGTGCAAGTCCTGCATGAGCAATGTAGTAGCCTTATGCAATGAAATAACTACATCAGTGGACAAAAAAATGTCTATCTGGACTTCAGTAAAGCCTTTGACACGGTCCTCCACAACATCCTTCTCTCTAAATTGGAGAGATATGGCTATGATGAGTAGACTCTTTGGTGGATGAGGAATTGGCTAGATGGTTGCAACCAGAGGGTAATGGTCAACGGCTCAATGTCAGGATGGACGCCAGTGACAAGTGGCGTCCCTCAGGGGTCTGTACTGGGACCAGTACTATTTAGAATCATAGAATCATTTCAGTTGGAAGAGACCCTCAGAATCATTGAGTCCAACCATAACCGAATCTAACTCTAGCACTAAACCATGTCCCTAAGAAGCTTGTCTAAATGCCTTTTAAACACCTCCAGGGATGGTGACTCCACCACTTCCCTGGCCAGCCTGTTCCGATGCCTGACAACCCTTTCCGTGAAGAATTTTTTCCTAATATCCAATCTAAACCTCCCGTGGCACAACTTGAGGCCATCTCCTCTTGTCCCATCACTTGCTACTTGGGAGAAGAGACCAACACCCTCCATGCTACAACCTCCTTTCAGAGAGTTGCAGAGAGCAATAAGGTCTGCCCTCAGCCTCCTTTTCTCAAGGCTAAACAGCCCCAGTTCTCTCAACCACCCCTCATAAGACTTGTGCTCTAGGCCCCTCACCAGCTTCGTCGCCCTCCTCTGCACTCTCTCTAGTACTTCAATGTCCTTCTTATGATGAGGGGTCCAAAACTGAATACAGTATTCAGGGTGGGGCCTCACCAGTGCCAAGTACAGTGGCACAATCTCTTCCCTAATCCTACTGGCCACACTATTCCTGATACAAGCCAGAATGCTGCTGGCCTTTTTGGCCACCTGGGCACACTGCTGGCTCATATTCAGCCAGCTGTCAATCAACATCCCCACATCCCTTTCTTCTTCTTCTTCTTCTTCTTCATCCCTTCCAGTCAACTGGGACCTCCCCAGTCAGCCAAGATTGCTGATAGATAATGGAAAGCAGCTTAGTGATCACCTCCACCAGGTCCCTCAGCACCATTGGGTGTATCTAGACTCAAAGGGGAATGGAGTGGTAGCTGGGCTTGCATCAGTGGGGCAGCACTCTAGAGTTCATGAAGGCTGAGAGGCCTCCCATACCCCTAGGGTGAAATTGGTGTGCTCAGTTCAATCTCTGAAATGCCTGTACACCAATGCATGCAGCATGGGGAATAAGCAGAAGGTGTTAGAAAACAGTGTTCGGGCAGGAGACTATGACCTGGTGGCAATTACGGAGACATGGTGGGACAGCACACATGACTGGAATGTGGTCATGGACGGCTATGTCCTTTTCAGGAAAGACAGGCCAGCCAGGCATGGTGGTGGAGTTGCTCTTTACATGAGAGAGCAACTACAATGTATTGAGTATTGTCCAGGCATGGATGAGGGGCAAGTTGAGAGTCTATGGGTGAAAATTAAGGGGCAGGCTGGCAGGGGAGATACTGTTGTGGGTGTCTATTATAGGCCACCAGATCAGGGTGAGTAAGTTGATGAGGCCTTCTACAGACAGCTGAGAGCAGCCTCACAATCACAGGCCCTGGTTGTGGTGGGGGATTTTAACTTCCCTGATGTCTGCTGGAAGGACTACTCAGCCAGCCAGCCACAGTCTAGGAGGTTCCTCCAGTGCCTTGATGATAACTTTCTGATACAAAGGGTGGATGAGCCGACTAGGAGAGGTACACTGCTGGACCTCATCCTCACTAACAAGGAGGGTCTGGCTGAAGTGGTAAAGGTCAAGGGCTGCCTTGGTTGCAGCGACCATTGGAGTTCAGGATCTCATATGTCAGGAACAGGATAGCAAGCAGAATTGCAACCCTGGACTTTAGCAGGGCAAACTTTGGCCTTCTCAAGCAATTGCTAGGGGAAATCCCATGGGCAAGGCTGCTTGAAGGTAAAGGGGCCCAAGATAGTTGGTTACTGTTCAGGGACTGCTTCTACCAGGCACAAGATCAGAGCATCCCGACATGTAGGAAGTCAAGGAAGGGAGCCAGGAGACCTGCGTGGTTAAACAGGGAGCTGCTGGGTAAGCTCAAGTGGAAGAGGAGAGTTTATAGATCATGGAAGGAGGGGCTGGCCACTTGGGGAGAATATAAGGCTGTTGTCAGAGGGTGTAGGGAGGCAACTAGGAAAGCTAAGGAAGGCTTCCTTAAAAGTAAACCTGGCGAGAGGGGTCAAGGACAATAAAAAGAGCTTTTTCAAAAACATGGCAGATAAAACTAACACTAGAAGCAATGTAGGCCCACTGATGAACAAGGTCGGTGCCCTGGTGACAGAAGATACAGAGAAGGCAGAGTTACTGAATGCCTTCTTTGTCTCTGTCTACTCTGCCGGAGGCTGTCCTGAGGAGCCCCGTACGGCTGAGGCCCCAGAGGAAGTCAGGACAATGGAAGAGTTTGCCTCGGTTGATGAGGACTGGGTTAGGGAGCAATTAGGCAATCTGGACATCAATAAATCCATGGGTCCGGATGGGAGGTACCTGCAGGTGCTGAGGGAGCTGGCTGAGGTCATTGCTAGACCACTCTCCATCATCTTTGCCAAGTCTTGGGAAACGGGAAAGTTGCCTGAGGAATGGAGGAAAGCAAATGTCACTCCAGTCTTCAAAAAGGGCAAAAAGGAGGACCCAGGTAACTATAGACCAGTCAGCCACACCTTCATCCCTGGGAAACTGATAGAACGACTTATCATTGGTGCCATCTCAAGGCATATCAAGGTTAATTGGGTCATTAGGGGCAGTCAACATGGCTTCACCAAGAGGAAGTCATGCTTAACCAACTTCATTGACTTTTATGAGGACATAACGAGGCAGATGGATGATGGCAGAGCAGTGGATGTGGTCTACCTTGACTTCAGTAAAGCCTTTGACACAGTCTCCCACAGCATCCTTAGAGCTAAACTGAGGGAGTGCAGTCTGGACTATCGAGTAGTGAGATGGACGGCGAACTGGCTGAAGGGAAGAAGCCAGAGAGTCGTGGTCAATGGGACAGAGTCTAGTTGGAGGCCTGTAGCTAGTGGAGTGCCTGAGGGGTCAGTACTGGGGCCAGTATTATTCAATAGATTCATCAACGATTTGGACGAGGGAACAGAGCATACTATCATCAAGTTTGCTGATGACACCAAGCTAGGAGGAGTGGCTGATACGCCAGAAGGCTGTGCTGCCATCCAGCGAGACCTGGACAGGCTGGAGAATTGGGCTGGGAAAAATTTAATGAAATATAACAAGGGCAAGTGTAGAGTATTGCATCTGAGCAGGAACAACCCCAGGTTCCAGTATAAGTTGTGGAATGACCTATTAGAGAGCAGTGTAGTGGAAAGGGACCTGGAGATCCTGGTGGACAGCAGGATGGCCATGAGCCAGCACTGTGCCCTTGTGGCCAGGAAGGCCAATGGCATCCTGGGGTGTATTAGAAGGGTGGTGGTTAGTAGATCGAGAGAAGTCCTCCTTCCCCTCTACTCTGCCCTGGTGAGACCACATCTGGAATATTGTGTCCAGTTCTGGGCCCCTCAGTTCAAGAAGGACAGGGAACTGCTGGAGAGGGTCCAGCGTAGGGCAACAAAGATGATTAAGGGAGTGGAGCACCTCCCTTATGAAGAAAGGCTGAGGAAGCTGGGTCTCTTTAGTTTGGAGAAGAGGAGACTGAGGGGTGACCTTATTAATGTTTATAAATATATAAAGGGTGAGTGCCACGAGGATGGAGCCAGGCTCTTCTCGGTGGCAAACAATGATAGGACAAGGGGTAATGGGATCAAACTGGAACACAAGAGGTTCCACTTAAATTTGAGAAGAAACTTCTCAGTGAGGGTGACAGAACACTGGAACAGGCTGCCCAGGGGGGTTGTGGAGTCTCCTAGTCTGGAGACATTCAAAACCCACCTGGACACCTTCCTGTGTAGCCTCATCTAGGTGTTCCTGCTCCAGCAGGGGGATTGGACTAGACGATCTTTATATGTCCCTTCCAATCCCTAACATTCTGTGATTCTGTGATTCCATCTGGCCGCATAGACTTGTGGGTGTCGGATGGTGTAGCAGGTCACTAACCATTTCCCCTTGGCTTATTGAGGCTTCATTCTGCTCCCCATCCCTGTCTTCTGGCTCAGGAGGGTGGAAACCTGGAGCACAACTGTTGTGACTACTGAGGTGAAGAAGGCATTTAGTACCTCAGCCTTTCCCTCATCTTCTGTCACTATGTTTTCCTCTGTATCCATCAGGGGATGGAGATTCTCCTTAGATCTCCTCCTGTTGCTTATATATTTACAGAAACATTTCTTGTTGCCTTTCACAGTGGTGTCCAGGCTCAGCTCTAGTTGGGCTTTGGCCCTTCCAATTTTCTCCCTGCATAACCTCACAGAATTCTTTTATTCCTCTTGAGTGGCCTCCCCCTCCTTCAAAAGCTTATAAATTCTCTTTTTATTCCTAAGTTGCAGCTGCACCTCTCTATTCAGCCAGGCTGGCCTTCTTCCCCACTGGCTCGCCTTCCGGCACACAGGGACAACCTGCTCCTGTGCCTCTAAGGTTACCTTCTTGAAGAAAGACCAGCCATCCTGGACTCCTTTGTCCTTCAGGACTGCCTCCCAAGGGACTCTGCCAACCAGCCTTCTAAACAGGTCAAAGTCTGCCCTTCAGAAGTCCATAGTAGCAGTTCTGCTGACCACCCTTCTAACTGCTCCAAAGATAATCAACTCAATCATTTCATGATCACTATACCCAAGCCAACGTCCAGCTGACACGGTGCCCACGAACTCTTCTCTATTTACAAACAACAGATCCAGTGGGGCATCTTCCCTGGTAGGCTCACTAACCAGCTGTGTCAGGAAGTTGTCTTCCATGCACTGCAGGAGCCTCCTAGACTGCTTCTGCTCTGCTGTGTTGTGTTTCCAGCAGGCATCTGGTAGGTTGAAGTCCCCCATAAGAACAAGTGCTAGCGATCAGGATTCTTCTCCCAGCTACCTGCAAGATATTTCATCTGCCTCTTCATCCTAGATGGGTGGTCTGTAACAGACCCCCACCAGGATGTCCACCTTGTTGCCCTTCCCCTTGATTCTCACCCATAGACACTCAACCCTATCATCACCCTCATCAAGTTCCAGACAATCAAAACTCTCCCTAACATACATGATCAGCCCACCTCCTCTCTTTCCTCACCTATCCCTTCTGAAAAGTTTACAGCCATCTAATACAGCACTCCAGTTATCAGAGTCATCCCACCATGTTTCTGAGATGGCAATTAAATCACAGTTTTTCTGCCTCACAAGGGCTTCCAGCTCCTTCTGTTTGTTGCCCATGCTGCATGCATTCATATAGATGCACTTCAGCTGGGCCATTGATTCCACTGTGAGGGCAGACTGAAGGGCCTCGTTAGCTCTATCCTCAGATGCTGGCATGTGGCCCATGGGTATGCCTCTGCCACACCTGGTTTCCTCCTCCTTCAAATCTAGTTTAAGGCCTTCTCAAGAAGTCCTGTTAAATCTTGCTTCAGAATCCTTTTCCCCTTTTGCTGTTTGTTGCTAGCAGGCCATGTGCCGTGTATGCTGACCCATGATTAAAAAACCCGAAATTCTGCTGGTGACTCCAGTCCCGCAGCCAGGTATTGGCATAGACAGTGGGATCGAGTGCACCCTCAGCAAGTCTGCCGAATCAACTTAGGGACGGGAATCAGAAAGTTTCAGTTAGTGCGATATCGCCTCTGGTGCACCATCGTGATAGCAATTGGCACCTGCTCTTCTTTGACCCTCAGCAATCCTACAATAGAAGGGTCCTCCAGGAGACCAGGCAAAGTAGACAGCTATTTAATTTCCTCTGTCTCCACGGTTGCTATGCCAAATGCCCACTGGTACCTTTTTGAGTCCTTAAAATACCCTCTCCTGAGGTAGTCTATACCGAGGGTGCACAGTGTCTCTGGGCCAGTCACAATGGTGTGCTTTTGACAGTCCTCAGTTAGACTCACTTCAGCGTCTAATATAGTCAACTCTTGGGAGCCCCTGGTCACTCTAGAAATACTGATAGGTTCTGCCCCTTCATAGTTTGATGGAATTAGAGTACATTGGGCCCTGGTGTCCACCAGAGCCTTGTACTCTTGTGGGTCTGATGTGCCAGGCCATCGAATCCACATAGTCCAATAAAACCAGTTGTTCCTCTCTTCCACCTGTCTGGAGGCAGGGCCTCTCTAGTCCTGGTCATAGTATTCATTACTTCCCTTTTGCAAAAATTAATCAGAAGCCTCTTCAAGAGGATCAGAGGTAATATCAGCCCTTCTACTTTGTCTAGGGAACTGCCTGCTGGAAACTGGAGCAGCATTTTTCCTGGCAGAATCCCGTCTTGTGGTTGTTTTTCCTTGCAACTCATATACCCATGCCTCTAGGACTGAGGTAGGCTTTCCATCCCATCTCCTCGTCTTCTCTATGGTCACACAGGAAAAACTACAGGGTGCCCCATTTTGTATACCCTTTATATTCTCTTGATCTGAGAAATGCTCATTCTGAGTAGCTGAGATCCTAGGCTGTACAGATGGAGAGCCGAACTTATCCTCAAATCACTGGAACTCTTGGGGCAGTTTCACAGTATCACAGTATGTTTGGGATTGGAAGGGACCTCAAAAGATCATCTAGTCCAATCCCCCTACTGGAACAGGAATGCCTAGGTGAGGTCGCACAGGAACATGTCCAGGCGGGTTTTGAATGTCTCCAGAGAAGGAGACTCCACAACCCCCCTGGGCAGCCTGTTCCAGTGCTCTGTCACCCTTACTGAGAAGAAGTTTTTTCTCAAATTTAAGTGGAACCTCTTGTGTTCCAGCTTGATCCCATTACCCCTTGTCCTATCATTGTTTGCCACCGAGAAGAGCCTGGCTCCATCCTCGTGGCACTCACCCTTTATATATTTATAAACATTAATAAGGTCACCCCTCAGTCTCCTCTTCTCCAAACTAAAGAGACTCAGCTCCCTCAGCCTTTCCTCATAAGGGAGATGCTCCACTCCCTTAATCATCTTCGTTGCCCTACGCTGGACCCTCTCCAGCAGTTCCCTGTCCTTCTTGAACTGAGGGGCCCAGAACTGGACACAATATTCCAGATGGGGTCTCACCAGGGCAGAGTAGAGGGGAAGGAGGACTTCTCTCGATCTACTAACCACCCCCCTTCTAATACACCCCAGGATGCCATTGGCTTTCCTGGCCACAAGGGCACAGTGCTGGCTCATGGTCATCCTGTTGTCCACCAGGACACCCAGGTCCCTTTCCCCTACACTGCTCTCTAATATGTAATTTCCCAACCTATACTGGAACCCGGGATTGTTCCTGCCCAGATGCAGGACTCTACACTTTCCCTTGTTAAATTTCATTAGGTTATTCCCCGCCCAACTCTCCAGTTTGTCCAGGTCTCGCTGGATGGCAGCACAGCCTTCTGGCGTGTCAATCACTCCTCCCAGCTTAGTGTCATCAGCAAACTTGCTGATAGTACACTCTATTCCCTCGTCTAAATCGTTAATGAATATATTGAATAATACTGGCCCCAGTACAGACCCCTGAGGCACTCCACTAGATACTGGCCTCCAACTAGACTTCGCACCATTGACTACCACTCTCTGGCTTCTCTCCTTAAGCCAGTTTCTCATCTAACATGTCCGGCAGTTTCTCCACAGCCAAGTTGCAGGCCCGCAGGGAGGAAGATAGACTTCCTTTGTATGGCTGGAGTTGGCCAGCCAATTCATCCACTGTTTGTTCCTCGCCTTCTTTCTAGGACATCACTTCCAATGAGCTGGCATAGTATGATGGCGCTCTCTGCAGGAACTTCTGCCACATGGGTTGTGTGCATTGGACTTTGTCTGGATCTGTGGGTAAATCCTCGTTATTTGGATCATTATAAACCACCTCCAGCATGGCTAATTCCTTTAGGTGTTGAATACCTCTCTCCATGGTGGTCCACTTGCCTGGGTGACATGTTATATCTGTCTTGAAGGGATACCTTTCCTTCACATCTGACAGAAGTTGTCTCCAGAGGCTGAAGGTTTGTGTCTTTTTGCCAGTCGCCTTGTCAATGCCTCCTTCCCTAGACAGAGATCCCAGCTACTTGGCGTCCCTACCCTCTAATTTCAGGGTACTGGCCCTGTTATCCTGGCATCGGAGCAGCCAGGCAATGATATGTTCACCTGGATGGCAGATGAAATCTTTTTGCATATCCCACATCTCACCTGGGGATAGAGATCGGGTGATTATCTCTGGTTCTGCCTTCTCCTCCTGTTCTCATGATGATGCTGGGTCATCATCCTCCCCAACTAAGTGAACTGATTTTTTTGCATATTTCTTTTTCTATATAGGGGCAACTGATACAGACACGGGTTGGTTCTCTGATTCAGCTGCAGCACCTGTTGTCTGGGTCTGAGTAGCTACAGTGCCTGTCACTGGGTTTGAGCAGCTGCAGTGTTTGGCATGAGGGTGGGAGTAGCTGCAGTGCCCGTTGGTCTGTTATCCCTCTCTTCCCCCTGGGGGTGCTGCATGGTATTGAGCAGTGTTTGGTACATACTGGCCAGGGCCCAGCACAGTGTGGTAAGTTGTGCTTCTTTGGAACAGCCAGAGCATTTTCCTTTTAAATATTCTGTCACCTCATCAGGGTCCTGTAGTTGTTCAGGAGTGAAACTTCAAACCACTGAAGGGGAGAAATTCTCTAAATACTTGTCCATGTTCTCCCACATGCTTTGCCACCCATGACCATCCAGCCTTGGGGCAAATCTCTGGGTGATATTCTTAACAAAACCTTTTCTAACCCTGTACATGACCTGAGATATATTCAGAAGACATAGCAGTAAGAGCATGCTAGCTTGTATATCTCCAGGGTGTTCAAAATTCTCAAAAACTGTTGCACCTAGGCTGGAGGAGAAAAGGGAGGTGAAAAAGTGGGGGAAAATTCCCCAATTCCCCCCCCCCCCCATCTTCCTCATAGATTGGGTGCAATTATTAATCAATTCTGAGACATGGCACCTGAGGTATGGAAATGACAACAATTTCATATAAAAATACCAACATAAACGTGCAAGAGAGAAAATCACCATCCCATAAGCTGATATTACACAGGACAGCAATATGACAAACTTAATCCTTTTCCCAGAGGTGATAAACAGCACTGCAGGGAATACATATGACATGTAAGAATTCACAAAACACAGCCACATGGACAAACAAGGCAACATCGTGACCAGTGACTACTCAACTAATATAGTAAATGCGTATTTTAACACACTCTGGTCAGCTCTGTTGTTATTCCAAACCTTCATTTCTCCTGGCTGGCTTGCCAAAAAGGACTGTTGTAGTTTAGCCCCAGCCCACCCCCAGCCAGCAACTAAAACCACCTGCTGCTCCCTCACCCTTACTCCACCCCCGGTGGGATGGGGAGGAGAATCAGGAAACAAAAGGCAAAACTCATTGTTTGGGATAAGAATAGTTTAAAGGAACAGCAAAAACCAACCAACCAAAACCAACAATAATAATGAAAGAATATACAAAGTGATGGATACACAGTGCAATCTCACCACATGGCAATTCTGAAACTGTAGCTCGCCTCCTCCGAAGCAGCAAGTGGATTCCTGATGGCAGCCCATGCCAAAACCTCCCCTCATCCCAGCCAGCAGTTCACACCCGAAACGTGATAGTCCCAAACCACGTGGTCCAGAGACAACCAAGAGTGTCCCAGACTGCTCCTGCTCCCTGGCAAGGAGAGAGATGCGAGGGCGAAAACTCATGGACTCCACACAATCCAATATGAATTCAAGCAAAGCCATTTATTACAGAAACAAGCCTCCTTATATATGCAGTTATTTCCTGATCACGCATCCACGCTCCAAGCATGCATTAGCTGATTGGATATTGTCTATGTTCACGAGCTGTCCACGAACTGGAGTCTCACTGCTAATAGGTCTGTTGATTTACATCTTGTTGAGGCCCTGTTATTGTAGAACTGCCTCACTCCCACAGCAGGTCCTGTTTTCAGCTTTCCGAGGTGGCCTTGAAATTCCTTTGGGCCTGGCTAGTTCAGTAACAAATCTCCATCTAATAGAAACCAATCCACACATTAACTTCAAGAAAATCTCTCAAATTTCCCACAGAGAGAGAAAGAGAGACTGCACCTCTGGCCAGCCCCCTTTATAACTGAGCATGACCATATACAGTATCGAATACCCCTTTGATTAGTTTTGGGTCAGCTGTCTTGGCTGTGTCATCCCCCCAGCTACCTGTAGAAATTAACCCTATCTCAGCTGACCCAGCACAAACCTATAAATAACTATAAATAATAATTCAATTTTAAACATTTTCTGGGGAGACAATAAAGTACCAGAAAAACTCAGTCACAGAATGATTGAGGTTGGAAGGAACCTCTGGAAGGCATCTTGTCCAACCCCTGCTCAAGCAGGACCACCTAAAGCTGGTTGCTAACAACCATGTCCAGATAACTTCTCTGGGCACCCCTCACAGAAAAAAGGGTTTCCTTATGTTTAGAGAGAACCTTCGCTGTTTAACACTTTGTTTTCTGCCATGGGGTTTTCAAGGAAAAGTATGCAACATTATCACATTTCAGCAGTGTTCTAAAACATAATGCTATCATCATTGCATATAAACTCTTTAAAAATATACTTCTGTCAAAAAACTTGATGACTGCTATGTACACTACAAAATAAGTTTTCACATAAATAAATTATATGGCATAATTTTATCTTTGTAACTGAAATGACACAAAGTCACTCCTACCAAAACAGAGTTGATGAGACCCATTTTGAATATGTTTTCCTTTTAACTCCTTATGCTAAAAGCTATGATGAGTCCTTAATCTGTTATATACTCTTTCCTATTTAACATTAGTAAGCACTCTATACAGATAAAAATACGTTAAAAAGGAAAAACATTGCTTTGATAGTATTTCCAATAGAAATAAAATCCCTGTAAACTGGCATGACAAATACTGTAAGAAAACATTCTTATGATAAAAAAATAGAAATATCATTGACAATTTTAAAAGGTTTTAAAAACCCCCAAACCAAAATAAATGTTGCCAGCCACCATGTTCTCCCTTTGTCAATGTAACTATCGAAGTGTGAAGCAGCAGACAGGTCACCTGCACATAATATGCAGAACAAGGAATTGGGTAGGGACAGATGGGGGGCATGACAGCTCTTCCTTGCCCCCTTCCCTCCTCTTGTCACCTCAGAGGTAGAGGAGAGAGAAAGGCAGCACATGCCTGTGGGCTTCACCAATCGTGTCAGTGGGAGCTCTGCCGACCTCTGACACGGGAGCAGTTGAAGGTAGCTTCCACTTAGTATAATACAGTTTTGTTGCAGAGTTTTTGTGATCTGAGGTCACTATGCTGCTAGTACTAAATTGGGGCCCCTCATCTTTTTGTCATTAAGAGTTTTCATGTTAGACAGTGAACTGGACCAGTAGGCAATTACATTATCCCCTAGCATGCATCGAAACAGTAGCTTGTGTATCACAGGAAAAACATCAGGCTCTCACCATCTCTTCAAGTGTTCACATTGGAGATCTGTAAACAAGTGCCTTATATCAAAGTATTTTCAAGTGAGCGAAGAAGGCATGAAAATTTGTGCATTCTAGTTATCCCCACTCACTGTGCTGGGAAGATCTGTAGGCAAAGACAGATGCCCTGAAATCACCTTCCCATCAATGAATTTGCAGCTGCTATTCAAGCACTGTATTTAAAGAAAAGTCCCACCATCATTGTGTTTAAAAATCAAATGTTGGTTGTGTGTGTTTGGCTCTGAATACATATTTGATCATCTACCTGCTCTAAAAAACATATTGGAGCAGGACAGAAAAAAGATGAAGAAGGATGGAGAGAGAATGAGAACAACTGTTCTAGTATTTTAGATTGAGGTACTCCATTCTTAGGGTTTGTTTTCAACCAGAACACAGAGGCTGTAGCATTTTTCCAGGCTCTTCACTTGCAGCATTCCAGCTTTAGTTTAAAAATAACAAAAAAAAAGCTAAATTAGTTTCAAAAAGAGTTCCCAGTTTAGCTGTTTTAATTAAAAGTGCCAATGCAGCATGGGAAAAAACAATTAAAACAATAGAGAAAAAAAAAACATACCAGGTCTTAAGTGTTGTTCATTACAGTCCTGGATCCCACAGAAAGTCATTTCTATTTAATAAGCAGAAATATAAGATTTTTCTAAATCTGATAAGAGGACCAATGGAATGCTGAAGAAGCTCGTGTTTAGATTTATTACTATGGTAGCAAAGAGAGACTGATAAGATCACAGAATCACAGAATCACAGAATCTCAGAATGTTAGGGATTGGAAGGGATCTCAAAAGATCATCTAGTCCAATCCCCCTGCTGGAGCAGGAACGCCTACGTGAGGTTACAGAGGAAGGCATCCAGGCAGGTTTTGAATGTCTCCAGAGAAGGAGACTCCACAGCCCCCCTGGGCAGCCTGTTCCAGTGCTCTGTTACCCTCACTGAGAAGAAGTTTCTTCTCAAATTTAAGTGGAACCTCTTGTGTTCCAGTTTGATCCCATTACCCCTTGTCCTACCTTTGGTTGTCACCAAGAGGAGCCTGGCTCCATCCTCGTGACACTCACCCTTTATATATTTGAAAACATTAATAAGGTCACCCCTCAGTCTCCTCCAAACTAAAGAGACCCAGCTTCCTCAGCCTTTCCTCATAAAGGAGATGCTCCACTCCCTTAATCATCTTTGTGGCTCTGTGCTGGACTCTCTCCAGCAGTTCCCTGTCCTTCTTGAACTGAGGGGCCCAGAACTGGACACAAAATTCCAGATGTGGTCTCACCAGGGGAGAGTAGAGGGGAAGGAGAACCTCTCTGGACCTACTAACCTGTGGGAAACTGGTGACTCCGACGTGATCCTACCTGAAGAGGATCTCGCCTAACAAGGTGACAGCGAAAAGCTGTGAACAGCCGAAGAGCTGTGGAGACGGAGCCCGGTACAGCTGATAAGAACAGCCCAGGAGAGCTGCCGAAGATCCGGATCGATTGAAAAGACACCTCGCGAAGGAGGAGGTGAGCTACCGGGAACATGGGGGGAAACTTATCTAAAGAAGAGGGTACTATATTATCTACATGGAAGCTGCTTCTGAAGAAGCAGGGTGTTAGCCTTCCGGAACTGACTTTAAGAAAAATGTTACTATGGGGCAAAGCACAAGGTTTAGAGGTTAATCCTGTGACAGCATGTAGTGTGTCACAATGGATGGACTTGGGAGATAAATTGTTTGATAGTGCTACCCAAGGGTCCAAGGAAGCAACTGAACTGTTAACGACGTGGCGCTTATTATTAGATACTCTTAAAGAGTTAAAACAGCAACAGGCAGAGGCGGCCGAGGGGGATGGTCTTCTTGGCTCTTCTGGGCCAGATTCGGAGGAAAAAGCAAGATTAAGTACTACCCCGACCCCCCCTGTTACTAAAGATTCATCAAAACCACCCAAATCCATATTATCTGACACGGACAAGGATCCGCGACACTTTCTTGGAAAGTTAAAAGGAATAAAGGAGGAGCGCACGTATATGTGGCCCCGAGATCAGAAAAAAACTATGAAAGAGTCGTATACATATGTGTGGCCCCGAGATCGGTTAAAAGACTCACATGAAAAAACAGCGTTATGGTCTCGGGAGGGGCCCTCAGAGAACCAGTCGGAGCACCAGTCGGAGCGGTGCGTTCGGCCGACCGCTCCACTGTCATCAATTACGGCTCAAACCTCTCCTCTATCATCAGTAACCGCGATTCCACCGTCTGCATCACCGCCATTAATCACAGTTCAACCCTCTGCCCCGCTGCTATCAGTCACGAAAAAAAAAAAAAAAAAAGGACATTTTTTTTTCCTATCCCCCCTTGCCTGGAGATTTAGGTGGGGAGGACCCCCCCGTGGTGAGCCAGACCGAGCCAAATAACGTAATTCCTACAGATTTGGGGCCCTCCAACCTGCCCCCGCCTCCCTCCCACACTGAATTCCTGAGGGTGAGGGTAGAGTTTCAGAGCGTAAACCGAACTTACCAAAAAGCTGGGATTTACCCCCAGTTTCGATTACAGTTAAACCACGGGACCCTGTGCGTTTCTGGAAGAGACATTAATTGACACGCCACAACTACAGGCACGATAACTTTCTGAAATCCTGAAGCAGTCAACAGACCTCGCATATCAAGCTGTGATGGGGGTGCCTGGGACCAGCAGTGCGGCCAAATCATTTGCCACTATTAATCAGGGTCCCAGTGAGAATTACATGCAATTTATTGACCATCTTCAAGAGGCTATTAGTAAGCAGGTTGAAAACTTACAAGCTAAGGAAGCATTGGTGTTGAAATTAGCAGTAGAGAATGCTAATGTTTGCTATCTGCGAGTTTTGCAGTGCATATTGTGTGTTTCTGTGTATTGCCTCTCTGAAAATCAAGCAGCTTGTCAGGAATGTGAGTTAAGTGCGCCGCAAAACTCTCTCCCTACTTTTCCCAGTCATGCTGCAAGTAGCACCCCTCCCTCCCTCCCCCTTCTCAAGGTTTTTACTTGCAAGATGGGGTCAGGAATAATTGTTTTCAGTTGTGTTCCTAAAAATCAGTATTGGGAGGTGTTTTAAAACTTAGGAAAGCACTCAGAATTATAAGGAAGGAAGATCTTGTTAAATATTGAAATCAGTGTTCGCTGCTGTTTAAGTTAAATGATTGGTAAAAGTGTCTGGAGAATAGAATTTTGTTGCAATTAATGTTTTTTTTAAGGTGAGAAGAGCAGGACAACATAAATCTCTACAATACATCATTAGATCATTACAGACAGTTTTACAGCTGGAAGGATTTGAACGTCAACAAGCTGAGAGAGAGTTAACTGATAACACACAGGTCACCGTTAAACTTGCTAAAGTCTGCAAGATGCTTTCCTCATTAACCTGTTTTCTTTGTGGGTATCGGTTTACGCATGTTGCAATTTTGGTAGGTCTTTGTTATATGGTATGATAAGTTCACAGTCTGTTAAATCATGAGAATTCATTGACTCAAAATGTGCGTTCTGTGATAATACAGAAGATCATAAGTAATTTAGTTCTTTACTGCGTGAATGTGATGCTAAATTTTGTGTGTAGTAGCTGTTATTTTTTTTTTCTCTCTAGCATGCTAGCTTTATTCCAGCATTCAGACTTGCACAACTCTGTGACAGGCTGTGTCTCATCTCGGTGTGCTGGATTTGTTTTTTCCGTATGCACATCATGTAAAGAATCCTGGTTTTGGAATAACAGCTGTAGCGCACCAGATGAGACACTAAAACAATAACAAAACAAAACAAAACAAAAGAAGGCCTTGCTCAGTCCGGGTCGGTGGGTGCGGATGGGTTTCAGCGCGCAACTGACCTTTTTTGTCAGGGAGACCCAGAGGTACCTCCACCTGGCTGAGCAGTGAGCAGCCCAAAGGTGCAATGCAAAAAATTGAGATATTGTCTTAAATTGGTGTAACTGTGATCCATCTGCATATTTGAACTTGGTATATGGTTTTCATATCTGAGCTCAGTATTTTAGTTTGCATATTCATATTTGGTACCAAAAGAATCTTGTTTGGGGAGATAATTATAAAATGGGAACCGGTTCCACTGCTAAAATTCCACCTTGCTCCCCCTTAGGATGCATCCTTACACATTAGAGTAATTGCTTATATTGTTAGAAAAGCATTTAAATTGTTAAAATGTTATGATAGCTGTGAATTTGGAAGAGGTTGTATTTAAAAATTGCTAGAATAGTAACTGATTTGGATCTAGGAAAACAGAATAATAGATTTATGTTTATTATACTGGTTTATACTGTTTTTTGACATCTCTAAATTGTAACAGGTAAATGGAGCTAAGGAATGTAACTATTGCTGAGCTACTTGAAATTGCATATAAAGTGTATTATGGTTGGAATGAAATGGGAAAACAAAACAGCAAAATATTCCAGGCCTATGTGCAGCTCATTGTAACTGAGGAGTTTACCAGCACCTCCCACCTCGTACCAGCTGCGTGACCTTGGCTATATCTGAACTGCAGGAAGAAGAGAACGAAAAAAAAATGGAGAAACCTGTTTTTCCCACTGCTAAGCGGAGAAAGGGGGGCTTTACTCCCCCCGCTCTGTCCTTTTTTTTCCCTGAAGTGTTGTCATCCATTTTTGTTGTGGCACTGTGTTGTTTTTCAGCTTTGAATCAGGGGTTGTTGGTGTTGTTTATTTTTGCTTCTGTCTTGTTTCCTAGTTTTTGGCACATCTGGGGAAAAGAGCTCATAATTTTACCTCCTTGCTGAAGTCAGTCTTTTCACACTGGTCAGCTTTGGGGAGTCACAGTGTTTAGTGCTTCTCTGGGTCAGACTGGTACTGGTTTGAGTGTGGAGTGGAGCCAGATTGGTTTGATGTGGAGTTCAACCTGATGTGTTTTCATGCTGGGCTGTAGGTCTTGCCATCTCAGATGGGGGCGAGAGGGAAGTTTTATTCCCCCCCACGCCCCTCCCCCAAGCAATGTTACTGCTAGAGAGCTGTAATATTGCATGAAGGAGTCTGAGGGTGAAATTTAAAGACATCACCAGTGGATCCATAGTTCTAATGAAACTGGAAAATTAAACCAAAAATTTTTTAATAGACTTATTCTGTTGTAATTAGTTGTAAGTGACTTCTTAGTAAATTCACCATGTTAGTTTTTGAGGTCATGAGAGAGAACGAAAGAAAGGCCATTTTTTGAGACCAATGGAATGCCAAATTTGGAACAAAGTTTAAATACATGAATTCTTACAGTTGTTAGAAATTCCTATACCTCTCTTAGGTTAAGATTTGTTAAGTAAATTATAAGCTCAAATAACGTTTTCTGAGACTTCTGTTTAGTTGCATGGCCTACAAGAAGCTGCTGGGATGGTGCAGATCTGCTTGCTGCAAGTGAGAAATCTCCAAAGAAATTTTGAATGCTGTATTTCCACTAGTATTAACAGCCAATGTTTTGATAAAGCAAATACTACACTGACTGATCTGAAACAGGACTTCGATCTGGTAAGGGAAAACAATATCCAATAAATATGACAGCCAAAATGGAGTTGGAAACTTTGAGGAATAAATTTATTACAACCTTACAGGTTGACTGCGTTTGATTGGACTTGCAGATTTGTCTATTTATGGCTACAACATAGAAACAACCTGTGGCTATTGTGGGACAGTATGATGAGATTGCTAGCAAACTGATATACTGACTGTTATATACCAATTGTCACTCTACTCAAGAAAATGCAGGGAATTAATTTAAGTTTCAATAGGCCATGATCCTTTTGTCATATATGTATCATTTGTGAAATTTAATTTTGATTTTTTTATTTGTAATCTATGTCTCTATAAATTGCACTAGCTGGTTTTCTTAACAGCACAGCTTTTGGCATGCATAAATGTAAAATGTAAATTACTGCAGAACCTGCAAGTCTTTAACATCAGGTCATAGGCCATACTTGTATTTGGTCTGATCCTACATACTTGCAAAGTTTTTGTCAATGTTTTTGGGAAGTCTCATAAAGCTGTAGTGGTTTAGTGTGAAGATAACAATTGGCATCATTCTGAAAAAATTTTTGAAGGTTCAACCCAATTAGCAGAACTTGGCACAGCTTTAAATTACTTAGAGCTTTTTAAGGAGGAACCTCTAAATTTGATTTGTGATTCTGAGTACGTAGTCAAGGTTCAATGTACATATCTGCTTTTGAAGTCTGTTTTTTTGTTTTGGTTTTGTTCTTTTTTAAAACAAAAAGGGGGGAGAAGTAGGGAAAACACCACAAAACCAATTGTCAAAAGCATTGTATGTGATTAAATACTTTGCAAGTATGACCCAAAATCATGCTAAATCAGAAAGAACCTACATTAGTTATGGTCAAATCACTAGTCAATGGAAAAGGCCACATCAATTGATAACCTGGGGGAGAGGTTCTGCTTGTGTCTCCACAGATCAAGGGCCGCAATGGTTGCTGGCACGAAACGTGAAACCTGTGCTATCTTCCTGACAATGATTGTTGCAGCTGCTGTGTTTTGGATGCCCGCACAGACAAAGACTAACATGTGGAGTACTTCAGCCAACATGACTGACCAGGACTCCATATGCCTGGCTATGGCATCTCCGGAAAACCCGTTCCACACATGCTTGGTTGGCATCCTCCTTGATGACTACAGCAGCATCACACAATTGTTTCAAAATAATGGTCGATGCAGAGGCATTGCAACAAACTGTAATAATACTAACATGGCACTTTGGATTAACTGTCTCCCGGAAATAAACATTGAACCACAGGAACTGGAATTGCTGGGATCTGTGCCCATGGACGCTTGTATCCAGCTGGTTTGTGAAAAGTGCCAGGACAATATGCTAAAGCATGAATGGATAAGACTGCAAAATGTTAATGCTACCATTGGTGACTATAGAAATGAAACTCAATGGTGTAATGCCTCGCAGAAGAATCCAAGGGTTGTCATTGATAATGTGGAACAGTGACCCCAAAACCTCCTGTATGGTGTATTCTTGATCTGTGGAGATAGAGCCTGACCAGGAATTCCTTCTAATGCTGTTGGAGGACTGTGTATTTTGGGACTATTAACTCTCTTAACGCCCAATGTATCTATGATAATAGATCACAGAAGAGCAAGATGAGAAAAACAGCTTTTGCGTGTATATGAGTCAAAATGTGATGATAATGTAGATTTTTGGGGATCAAGGTTAAGGGTTTTAGGATCTCTTGTATCTGGTGTTGGCACAGCTAAAAGCTTTAAATATTTTAGAAAGTTAGGATGCTGGCTAGTTAAGCAAACTAACAGAACTTAAAAGGCTTTAAGTGGACTTTTGTTAGATGTAGATTCTGTAAGACACGCCACACGGCAGAGTAGAGTCATGATAGATTTTTGTTATTAGCTCAAGGACATGGGTGTGAAGATTTTGATGGGATTTGTTAAATAAATTGCTTAGTGGTTGAGAGTTTTAAGGATGGTTGTTATCAGTAGTGAAAACAGGACTGATCATTTTGATGATTGTTGTGGTTGTGTTACTAATGTTGCCATGCATGATTTCTCTGCTGCAAAGGGCCCTGCAGTGGACAATGAGGGCAGCATTTTTAGCACAAATTAAAAAAGGGGGAATTGTGGGAAACTGCAGCGGGTCTGTGGAATCCTTGACAGAAAATATGAGAGTAGAGATCAGCCTTGAGATATTAAGATTTACCCTTGAGAAGGATGGGAGTAAAGGAGTATCCGGAGAGAGGAGAGATGTACCCGTGAGAGAGAAGGGGATAGAAGAATAACATGGATGATAGCAAAATTAACCAATGAGATGTTAGTGCTGTAACTTGTAACCAATAGTGAAAAGACACATGAACTGGCAGAATTGTATAAAAATGCACTTGTAGCAATAAATGGCATCTATTACTTTCATCTTGAAAGAATTTGGTCCATGTCGCTTGTCCGTCTCAACCGCGACACTAACCACCCCCCTTCTAATACACCCCAGGATGCCATTGGCCTTCCTGGCCACAAGCGCACAGTGCTGGCTCATGGTCATCCTGCTGTCTACCAGGACCCCCAGGTCCCTTTCCCCTACACTGCTCTCTAATAGGTCATTCCCCAACTTATACTGGAACCTGGGGTTGTTCCTATCCAGATGCAAGACTCTACACTTTCCCCTGTTATATTTCATTAAATTTTTCCCTGCCCAGCTCTCCAGCCTGTCCAGGTCTCGCTGGATGGCAGCACAGCCTTCTGGCGTGTCAGCCACTCCTCCCAGCTTAGTGTCATCAGCAAACTTGCTGATAGTACACTCAATTCCCTCATCCAAATCATTGATTAATATAGTGAATAATATAGGCTCCAGTACTGACCCTTGAGGCACTTCACTAGATACAGGCCTCCAGCTAGACTCTGTCCCATTGACCACGACTCTCTGGCTTCTTTCCTTCAGCCATTTCACTGTCCACCTCACTACCCCATCATCCAGACCGCACTCCCTCAGTTTAGCTGTAAGGATGCTGTGGGAGAGTGTGTCAAATGCTTTACTGAAGTCAAGGACCACATCCACTGCTTTGCCATCATCTCTCCACCTCGTTATGTCCTCATAAAAGGCTATGAGGTTGGTCAAGCACGACTTCCCCTTGCTGAAGCCATGTTGACTGCCCCTAATGACCCTCTTATCCTTGATATGCCTTGAGATAGTGTCGAGGTTTTGATTGCGGGGTGACAATAAAACCGCAGCAGATGTATTGTCATGGCCCCGCAAGAAATTCCAGTTTTCAGTGAAAAAGAAGTTCTCCAAGAATTAGGAGCCAAGGAACAGAATGGGAAATGGGTACTCCCAGATGGTAGAGAAATGTTAAACAAGCAAACCATGAGGGAGGTATTAGCAATCTTACATCAGGGGAGTCATTGGGGAACACAAGCAATGTGTGACATAGTATTACAAAAATATGTGTGTACTGGAGTTTATACTATAGCCAAACAAATTTGTGAAAGATGTGTGGTTTGTAAAAAAGCAAATAAAAGACACTTCGAAAGCAGCCTGCAGGAGGGCGGAATCCAAGTTTATGGCCTTTTCAAAGTATTCAGGTTGATTTCACAGAATTACCTGCAGTTAGTCGGATTAAATACCTACTAGTGTCGGTGGATCACCTTACTGGGTGGGTAGAGGCTTTCCCTCTGAGCACTGCCACAGCGACAGTGGTAGCAAAAGTGATTTTAGAGCAAATTATTCCTAGATATGTAATAGTAGAAAATATAGACTCAGATCAAGGGAGACATTTTACCTCCAGGGTACTGCAAAGACTAATGGACAGTTTGGAGATATCTTGGGATTTTCATACCCCTTGGCATCCCCCTTCATTTGGAAAAGTAGAAAGGATGAACCAGACCTTAAAGAAGCAATTGTCAAAATTGGTATTAGAAACCAGACTACCCTGGACTAAATGTCTACCTATAGCCTTGCTGAGGATCAGAACTGCTCCTCGCAAGGATATAGGAGTTTCACCTTATGAAATGCTCTTTGGGCTACCATACCTAGGCAGGAATGACAGACTCCCACAATTCGAAACTAAGGATATATTTATCAAAAACTATATACTCGGGTTTTCCTCTTCTTTATCTTCTCTCAGGCACCAAGGGCTTCTTGCACAAACTCCGCCATTAGAGTTTGCAGCCCACAAGTTTCAGCCTGGAAACTGGGTCCTCGTCAAAACTTGGAAGAAAACCAAACTCCAGCCAGACTGGGAAGGACCATTTCAAGTCCTCCTGACCACTGAGACAGCAAAACGAACAGCTGAGAAAGGGTGGACTCATTATACACGGATCAAGGGACCAGTTGAACCTCCAAAGGAAAACAGCAAGTGTCAAGTACAGACAACTGACGAACCCCTTCAACTAAAGATACAGAGACGAAAATGAAGTGGAACATTTGGGGATTATTAATCCTATATTATGTAGAAATTACAAACGGGTTACTCACTATTAACATTACTGAAACTAAAAGTTCTGTAACAATTCGAGTAGATGCTTGCCAGATTCTTAATTGTGGGGATGTACAAAGCCAAAGAAAACTGAGCTATGAAAACAAATACTTGTGTCCAAGGGAACCAAGCTGCTCTAAGGATGATTTAAATAAATGTATAATTTTTATTGCTGCCCCTCCTTGCCCCTCCTGGTACAGTGTTTTCTGGATCACAGAGTTTAGAGGATGGACAGTAAGCAATGAACACTTATCTCCTCAAAATATAGAGTTGAAAAGAAAAATTACTCTATCCAAAGGACAATCTTCCCCAGGATGTGAGTCCCTGCAATGCAACCCTTTACTAATTATAATACAGGGAGTAGATGACTCAGTAAGTGGGGTTTATGGATTAGGAGTAGACATTAATGGAAAAGATCCCCTAGGAAGGTTCAAAATACAAGTGTTAAAGAACAATAGTAATGAAAAATTAATAAAAACATCTACTCAAAATCCTCCAATAGAACCTTGGGTCCCGCCAAATGACCCTAAGGTGGTCACTGTTGTGGAAATATCAAATTTAAGAGAAACATTTGAAATAGAAACAGGATATGGAGATACAAATGCCTGGGTAGAATGGATCAAATATACAGTGCAAAGCTTAAATAAGAGCAATTGTTATGCATGTGCATCAGGAAGGCCTGTAGCCCAGGTGGTACCCTTCCCTCTGGGATGGAGTAGAGATCAACAGGGGATGGAATGCATCTTAGCCTTATACCAAGACTCTACGGCGTGGGGAAATAAGTCGTGTCATACTCTCTCACTACTATTTCCAGCCTTAACGGGGAAAAATGTCAAAATTCCCCTGGCATTTTCAGGAATAATTGGAGATCATACTGCTTGTCTCTCACGACGGGGCAGGAAGAATACCAGGTTCCTAAGAAACATCAGTAGGTATGTAGAGACACGTGAAGTAAATCCTCATGAAAGCAATTATACTTCTTTAAATGTTCCCCGAGCAGATCTTTGGTGGTACTGTGGGAAGAAGATGCTTCATTCCACTTTACCCCCAGACTGGAAGGGTACCTGTGCTATTGTCCAATTGGCAATTCCTTTTACTCTGGCATTTGAACACCACAAGTCATCAGGGCGACAGAAGAGAGGTTTAGGGTTTTCCTTTGATGACAGAGTTTATCTCTATTCGATTGCAGTCCCCAGAGGAGTCCCCAATGAACACAAAGCAAGAAATCAAGTAGCTGCAGGTTTTGAGTCCTTTTTGTTTTGGTGGGTAACTATAAACAAGAATGTTGACTGGATAAATTATATTTATTATAACCAACAATGATTCATAAATTATACTAGGCAAGCAGTTAAAGGAATCGCTGAACAATTAGATGCCACTAGTAGAATGGCATGGGAAAATAGGATGGTCCTAGATATGATGCTAGCAGAAAAAGGTGGTGCTTGTGTAATGTTAGGAGATAGGTGTTGTACCTTTATCCCAAACAATAGTGCCCCCGATGGCACTATACCCAGAGCTATGCAAGGACTTACAACTTTGGCAGAAGATTTGGCTGAGAATTCAGGAATAGATAGTTCACTCACGGGATGGTTAGAATCTTGGTTTGGAAAATTGAAAGAAATGATAGTATCTGTCTTCTTTAATTGTAGTAGCAGGGGTGTTAATTGCAGTAGGATGTTGCATTATTCCATGTGTACGAGGACTTGTTCAGCACCTTATCGAGACAGCCTTATCAAAGCAAATGCCTTTAGGGCCACCACCATACTCTGATAAAATGATGCTGCTAAAAGGACAAGAAGAAAGTAATGCTGAATACATAACTCCTGAAGAAATATGTGAAATTATGTTGTCTCAACTTGAAACCACCTACTAGATAATGCAAAACCAACAAAAGTAAAAAGAAGAAGAGGAGGAAAATTGTAAGAAATGTTTAATGAAGAACTGTTGTTTTTACATAGCTAAGGACCTGACGTCTGACCCCATCAGGGGGGAAGGACCAAGAGACATTGGACTATGAATTCTTAATGTAATACACAGTTTCTTCCTGGAATATGTACTGACACCTGTATACATACCGATACCTGTATTGACAAGTTAATTTAGGGGGAAGTGTAGCCAAAGTACCAGAAATCCATATCTTAAATAGATTGATAAGGGGAAGGGGATTGTATGCGTCGGGATAGTCTGTAAATCCTGAAGTATCCAACCAATGGGTAACAGGGGAGGGAAATTGCGGGCTGGATTTTGGGGAGATATAAGCAGGGGCTTTTTGCCCTATTCGGTGTGCCTACCTTTAGGTAGAACACCCGGTGTTGCAATATCGTTATTAAAAATGCTTTGCTTAGAGATCCTGCCTGAGCCTATTATATTTGCAGAATAATTGTTTCTTACAGTTATAAAGCAGGTATGTTTATTTTGACATCGGGCACAAGGGGGATCGTTCCACCATTCATGCGCAACTTCTAACAATGTGAGATGTGTTTAAATACAGTAAGGTGTTACATATTCATAATGACCCCAGGAACGTCTATATATATTCATAACCTTTCCCTGCTTCTTATTAAAATGAGTCCCAGGTAATCATTTCCATAGTCTCCTCCTTGACCCCTCCCTGTTATGCCTGCGCAGTGCCATCCGGTGGTCTTGAGGAGAGGTCTTTGGGGGTCTTTGGATGAAGGCTCCTTCAGCTTCGTCACAGTGAACTTTTTACCTTTTTCTCATTATGTTGAATTGACTGGAACCCAAGCTGCCAAGTTGATTGAAACCAGACTGGTTCCCCCCTTTTGCTGTAAATCTTCGTTATCTCGTCTTCTCAAGTTTACAGTTAGGTGCTTTAAGTTTATATCTAGGTGCTGTAAAACTTCTTATCTTGGCATTCGACAAGGTTCTGTTTTTTCTTAACATAATTGGTTACATAAAGCTCTAAACTAGGCACCCTTAAAGTGTTAGTTAGTTAGTTCCCTCTATCACAACTCCTGAGCAATACTACTTGGGGAAAATTGTGGAATCAAACTTGTTATTAGTACTATAATGTTACCTCTGTTCCTATTCTTTGTATTGTAGTACCAAACAGGAGAGCTTTTCCAGGCAATGCAGCCATAGGACTGGTTTAACAGCTTGAGGCCTGGACCTTGGTTCAGCTCTCCTGAAATCATTGGGACTCACAGACTGGTGAAAATGGCTTTTAGATATTGCTATGATGTTAATTTGTGGTTTCTTGCTTTTGATGCTTGGCATTGCTATTGTGAAATGTGCGATTATGAAGCTCCTATCTCTACTAGTCTAGATGAAGATTACATAGGCAATGTTTGAAATCTGTCTCCCTCTTCCCTTTTGTTCTTATCTTTTCAATCCTTTATCTGTCATGACAAAATCTCTGCCCGGTTGGGGGGGGGGGGGAAATGCACAATGTTTCAGCCACGGGGTGGTGTCATGTATGGATAAGGATAATGGCTGAAACATTTTCATCCAGTCATAGGAGATGATGCATTCAGTATAGGGTGAACTGCGATTTACATATCAACGACAAGCTAATGAGCCACAGCCCAGGCCAGCTGACCAATACAGGAGGTGGGGGATGTGCCAGAGGGCACATAGCTCCGCCTTCTGATACACCCATGGCACAAAGGGAAAAGCTGAGACCCTTCAACATGGCCGAGACTTGTCGATCTTTCGCAATCACCCCTTTCCCCAAGACTTCTCTCTTTGACAATAACACCTCCACAAAAGACCAAAAGTTATGCAAGCAGGCAACCCAGAGGGCTATGAAGGCCCACCTTGTGCAAGCACTGGTGGCGCCCACCCACCATTCTGAGGACCACTCTGCCCACAAGTCTCACCACATGAACTGAACCAGACACCAGAGGACGCCGCACATTGCTGGACCTGAGACTGTGAGCTCCATCATACATAAAGCGGAGCCATAGGGATGGTGAAATCTTTCTCTCTCTTTTCTTTCTCATACTTCTACCTTTTTGCTTTCCTTTTTATATGTAACATAGTAGCATAAGATTTACAGCCCCGCATATGCCACAAACTTTTAATGTTTACCAGTTGAACCTACAATAATGTAAATCCTTCTGCCACTGAATCATATACCATTTAGGCCAAGCTGCAAAATAAAAGCCTTTTGATTGTGGACCTTGAGTACAGTGTGTAGTGTTTTCTAACCAGGGTGGGGACACCCATGTGGGGGACTATGGTGGGTCTGTGGATTCCCTGACGGAGGGCATGGAAACAGAAATTAGCCCTGAAGATATGAAGGCCTACCCGTGAGAAAGATGGGAGTAAAGGAGTATCCGGAGATGTTAAGGATGTACCCGTGAGAGAGAAGGGAGTAGAAGAGTAACATTGATGATAGCAAAAATAGCCAATGAGATGTTACTGCTGTAACTTGTAACCAATAGTGAAGAGACACAGGAATTGGTAAAACTGTATAAAAATGCACTTGTGGCAATAAATGGCATCTACTACTTTCATCCTGGAAGAAGTTGGTCTATGTCATTTGTCCGTCTCAACCACGACACACCCACAAACAGGAGTCACTTCTCCCGCACTCATACCTAAGGGCGAGACGTGACATGTCCTTAACCCAGGCCCCAGGAAGGCAGCAGACCTCTCTAAGAGGAGGGTCCATCTGGCATATTGGACCCTCTGTACCCCCCAGAAGGGAGTGACCTACAATTATAACCCTTCTTTTCTTCCTTGTGGAGGTGGTTATAATACGGGGGGTAGGCCTTTCTCATCGTGTGGTGTTGGAATGATAAAGTACTCAGCATTCCGATTCAATGTGAATCACGCAAAGCCATTTATTACAGAAACAAGCCTCCTTATATATGCAACTGTTTTCTAATCACGTGTCCACGCTCCAAGCATGGATTCGCTAAATGAGTATCATGGGCTGTCCACGCGCTGGAGTCTCACTGATGATAGGTCCGATGACTTACGCCGTGTTGGGGCCCCGTTAATAAAGAGACGCCCCTCTTTCTCACAGCAGATTCTGTTCTCAGCTTCTGGAAGCGGCCTTGAGATTCCTTTGAGCCTGACTAATTCAAAAACAAATCTCCATCTATCAAAACCCCTTCACAGTGTGGTATAGATGTGCCTTCATTTTCATCAGTCATTGACTGGCCTTCCACATCCAGAGCTTCATATCTGTTGGAGAGATGCACCTGGGAGGGTGGGGTGGGCAAGGGGGAGCTTCGCCTGCCACCTTGGGTGTGGACTTGTTTCCATTCACCCCTTTCCCTTGATCTACTGTCCTTGGTCAGGTGGGTTGAGGGTACACGACTTTCTTGTTCTTGGTTTCTTTGTGGTGGCCTTTCCTGTCTCAGGGAGGCCAGAGCTTGATTCCAACAGTCTATCTCCTTCTCTGACTCGCTGATGCCTCTCAGCTTTTCTACCTCTTCCTTCAGCTCTACACCAGGCTGAGCAGGTGTCAAGGGTTTTGATTGCGGGGTGACAACAAAACCCTGGCAGATGTATTGTTAACCTCCTTTCCTCCCCCTTTCCCCCTTTTGCCCCTCCCTCTCCCCCCTTCCCACTAAGGACAGGCGATCAGGAGGAAAAGGACAGAGAGAAGAGAGTTGGAAAAATTAAAAATATTTTACTAATGCTACTAATAAGAATAGAGAAAATAATACAAAATATACAAAACCAATCTTGAAAGTCTCAGCAACTGCAGAGCTGGCACCCGAAGTCCTGGATTGGACTCTGCAGCCAACCAGAGATGGATTCAGTCTCTCTCTAGGCCTCAGTTCGCAGGGACGACTAGCAAGGTCCTCTCCTAATGTCGGCCATAGGGAAAAGGGAAAAAAGAAAAGGGGACGAGATCCTTGTGATTTCCCACTTTTATATGAAGTATTCACGTGAATGGAATGTTATACACAGTTGGCCGGTTTCTTGGTCACCTGTTTCTCGTTGCTCTTCTTGCGAGATGTCCATCCATGCTTATCAATAATTTCGCATTCCATTGCTATGTTTACCAAAACATGTGTCTGGTTCTCCAGGAAAATGCAGCTAATATGAAGGCTTTAGCTGACAGGCAAATTCACTAAAAGATAAACTTGTTTTTTAACAAAACCAGGACAGTTAGATGTTTGAGTTTGAGCCACAGATTACAGAACAGAATCAAAGAATAACAGAATCAAGAATTATTTACATAGGAAAAGACCCTTAAGATCATCGATTCCAACCATTAACTTAACACTGTGAAGTCCACCACTAAACCATGTCCCTAAGCACCACATCTACATGTCTTTTAAATGTCTCCAGGGATGGTGACTAAACCACTTCCCTGGGCAGTTGAGGCCATTTCCTCTTGTTCTATCACGTTACTTGGGAGAAGAGACTGACACCGACCTTGCTACAACCTTCTTTCAGGTAGTTGTAGAGGTAAGGTCTCTCCTCAGACTCCTTTTCTCCAGGCTAAACAATCCCAGTTCCCTCAGCTGCTCCTCATAAGACTTGTTCTCTAGACCCTTCTGGAAGGACCATTCAGCCAGCCAGCCACAGTCCAGGAGGTTCCTCCAGTGCACTGATGATAACTTCCTCATGCAGATGGTGGAGGAGCTGACTAGGAGAGTGTGGCAGAATGCAAACCCCCCTCTCTCCCCCTCCCTCTTTCAGTATGGAAGGAGTGGGCACATCTCCCTCTCTCTCTGCTACTTGAGGCTAACAGCTTATTTTGTTTGGCCCCAGAGCACCCTGGCCAGGGCCATTAGGAGAAGGGAGTGCCAAGGTGCCAGTGAGCCGCTGGGCGCCTGCAGCCAGTGTGGGAGATGTTTGGAGGCTTCAGGGGCACCCACAGCCAGTGTGGGGGTGCAGAGAAGCTTCTAGAATGCCTACAGTCAGATCTGATCAGACAACATAAAAACGGGATTCTCGTCGAGACTCTGCCCATTCGCGGGTCTCTCGGAGCACGAGCAAGATGCTGCCGCCGAGAGCCTCCCTCCCCGGGATGGAGACTCCGCTTGCCTCACCGCCACGGGTGTGAGTAAAACTTCTCGCAGAATTGCGAGTATATTTATACTTTCCGTGCACATATGCATGTATAACTTTCCGTGCTCAATATTAGCACGTGTAAAATTAATCCTCGCAGAATTGCGGGTGTATTTTCCTTCCGTGCACATATGCACGCGTACCTTTCCGTGCACATTTGCACGCGTACTTTCCGTGTTCAATACGAGCACATGTATAAATTATTTCCTCGCACAATCGCGAGTGTATTTTCCTCCCGTGCTTCCACATAAGCACACGTAATATTCCGTGCACATTTGCACGTGTAAGTAAATTAACCCTCGCAGGATTGTGAGTGTATTATAAATCTACCCTCGCACAATCGCGAGTGTACACTTTCCGTACTCACTACGAGTACGTGTATCTCTTTTAAAATAATCCCACACCGTGTTTAGGCAAGTGTGTACTTCTCCGGGACTCAGGGGCGGCTCCGGCATTGTTTTGAGTGAAGCCACGTGCATGCACACTGTGGACCGCCTGCTGTATTAGTTGCTGCCCCTTAATAATTTTCCTCAACTGATATCCGAACCTTTATTTAAGTCAATTTGGAGTGCTAAAACCCTGTTTCTCACCGGTTTAATAAAAGTTGTTTTGGACCCTGTTGTCCCTTAAATTAACCTACGGGGTGCCTCCGTGACAGAGAGGTGCACTGCTGGATCTCATCCTCACTAACAAGGAGGGTCTGGTCGAAGCAGTAAAGGTCGAGGGCTGCCTGGGTTGCAGTGACCACGAGATGGTGGAGTTCAGCATCTTGTGTGGCAGGAATAGAATAGCAAGTAGAATTGCAACCCTGGACTTTAGCAGGGTTAACTTCGGCCTTTTCAAGCAATTGCTGGGGGAAATCCCATGGGCAAGACTGCTTGAAGGTAAAGGGGCCCAAGATAGCTGGATTGCATTCAGAGATTGCTTCTTCCACGCTCAGGATCAGAGCATCCCCACACGCAGGAAGTGAAGGAAGAGAGCCAGGAGGCCTCTGTGGCTGAGTAGGGATCTGTTGGGTATGCTCAAGCAGAAGAGGAGAGTTTACAGGTCATGGAAGCAGGGGCTGACCACTTGGGAGGAATATAAGGCTGCTGTTAGAGGATGTAGGAAGGCAGCTAGGATAGCCAAAGCCTCCTTAGAATTACAGCTGGCAAGAGGGGTCAAGGACAGCAAAAAGAACTTTTTCAAATACACAGCAGATAAAACTAATACCAGAGGAAATGTAGGCCCACTGATGAATGGGGTGGGTGCCCTGGTGGCAGAAGACACAGAGAAGGCAGAATTACTGAATGCCTTCTTTTTCTCTGTCTACTCTGCCGGAGGCTGTCCTGGGGAGCCCTGTATCCCTGAGACCCTGGATGAAGCCAGGTCAATGGAGGAGTTTGCTTTAGTCGATGAGGACTGTGTTAGGGAGCAATTAAATAGTCTGGACATCCATAAATCCATGGGTCCAGATGGGATGCATCCGCGGGTGCAGAGGGAGCTGACTGAAGTCACTGCTAGACCGCTCTCCATCATCTTTGCCAAGTCTTGGGAAATGGGAGAGGTGCCCGAGAACTGGAGGAAAGCAAATGTCACTCCAGTCTTCAAAAAGGGCAAGAAGGAGGACCCGGGTAATTATAGACTGGTCAGCCTCACCTCTATCCCTGGGAAAGTAATGGAACAGCTTATCCTTGGTGCCATCTCAAGGCATATCAAGGATAAGAGGGTTATTAGGGGCAGTCAGCATGGCTTTACCAAGGGTAAGTCATGCTTGACCAACCTCATAGCCTTTTATGGGAATGTAACAAGGTGGATGGATGGTGGCAGAGTGGTGGATGTGGTCTACCTTGACTTCAGTAAAGCCTTTGACACAGTCTCCCACAGCATCCTCACAGCTAAGTTGAGGAGGTGTGGTCTAGACAATAGAGTAGTGAGGTGGGTTGCAAATTGGCTTAAGGAGAGAAGCCAGAGAGTGGTAGTCAATGGTGCAGAGTCTAGTTGGAGGCCAGTATCTAGTGGAGTGCCTCAGGGGTCAGTACTGGGGCCAGTATTATTCAATATATTCATTAACGATTTGGACGAGGGAATTGAGTGTACTATCAGCAAGTTTGCTGATGACACTAAGCTGGGAGGAGTGGCTGACACGCCAGAAGGCTGTGCTGCCATCCAGTGGGACCTGGACGGGCTGGAGAGTTGGGCGGGGAATAACCTAATGAAATTTAACCAAGGAAAGTGTAGAGTCCTTCATCTGGGCAGGAACAACCCCAGGTTCCAATATAGGTTGGGAAATTACATATTAGAGAGCAGTGTAGGGGAAAGGGACCTGGGGGTCCTGGTGGACAACAGGATGACCATGAGCCAGCACTGGGCCCTTGTGGCCAGGAAGGCCAATGGCATCCTTGGGTGTATTAGAAGGGTGGTGGTTAGTAGATCGAGAGAGGTCCTCCTTCCCCTCTACTCTGCCCTGGTGAGACCACATCTGGAATATTGTGTCCAGTTCTGGGCCTCTCAGTTCAAGAAGGACAGGGAACTGCTGGAGAGGGTCCAGCGTAGGGCAACGAAGATGATTAAGGGAGTGGAGCACCTCCCTTATGAAGAAAGGCTGAGGGAGCTGGGTCTCTTTAGTTTGGAGAAGAGGAGACTGAGGGGTGACCTTATTAATGTTTACAATTATATAAAGGGTGAGTGCCACGAGGATGGAGCCAGGCTCTTCTTGGTGGCAAACAATGATAGGACAAGGGGTAATGGGATCAAGCTGGAACACAAGAGGTTCCACTTAAATTTGAGAAAAAACTTCTTCTCAGTGAGGGTGACAGAGCACTTGAACAGGTGGCCCAAGGAGGTTGTAGAGTCTCCTACTCTGGAGACATTCAAAACCCACCTGGACATGTTTCTGTGTGACCTCACCTAGGCGTTCCTGCTCCAGCAGGGGGATTGGACTAGATGATCTTTTGAGGTCCCTTCCAATCCCAAACATACTGTCATACTGTGATACCCTTCATCAGCTTCGTTGCTCTTGTTTGGACATGCTCCAGTACCTTAATATCCTTCTTGTAGTGAGGGGCTCAAAACTGAACAAAGTATTCGAGTTGTCTAACCAGTGCTGAATACAGGGGGATGATCACTTCCCTAGTCCTGTTGGCCACATAATTTCTGACACAAGCCAGGATGCTATTGGCTGCCTTGGCCACCTGGGCACACTGATGGTGATATTCAGCCAGTTTTCAATCAATACCCCCAGGTCCTTTTCCACTGAGCAGCTTCCCAGCCACTCATCCCCAAGCCTGTCATGTTGCATTGAGTTGTTATGACCCAAGTGCAGGGACATGACTCATATATTAATGACCTAAGCTAAGGCTAAGCCTCATATATTAATAGTTGGCCTCAGCCCATCGATCCAGACTGTCCAGATTCCTCTGTAGAGCCTTTTTACCCTCAAGCATATCAATACTTCCACCCAACTTGGTGTTGTCTGCAAACTTACTAAGCGTGCACTTGATCTCCTCATCTAAATCATTGATAAAGATATTAAAGAGAACTGGCCCCAATACTGAGCGCTGGGAACACCACTTCTGACCAGCCACCAACTGGATTGAACTCATTTCACCACAACTCTTTGGGCCCAGCCATTCAGCCAGTTTTTTACCCAGCAAATAGTATGCCTGTCCACGCCATGAGCAGATAGTTTCTCTAGGAGAATGCTGTGGGAAACTGTCAAAAGCTTTACTAAAATCTAGGTAAACAACATCCACAGAACTAAATACTGCTAAATATTCAGGACTAAAGCTCTAGTCTAAGATGGCACAGATATCTGCTCAGCTATGCAGCAAATCAGTGCCTTTATTCTCCTTTACTTTCTCTGTTATTGACTACCAAATTGCCTATTGAGAAGATGTCCTGGTTTTGTTAAAAACAAGACCAGTTCTCTTTTAGTGATTTTTCTTTCAGCTAAGTTCTTCTAGGTGGCTGTACTTTTCTGAGTTTTAGACTGCATATTTTTCCTAGGATGCTGTACTCGGTGCTGATAAGAGACCAACGGAATGCTGAAGAAGCTCGTGTTTAGATTTATTACTATGGTAGCTAAGAAAGACTGATAAGGTTTCCCATGTTCCGTTGTGAGAGGGGCATGTTTGAGGAGGGGTGGATGGAACAGGTGACTAGAACTGACCAGATGAGGATCAAATGAGTATTCCATCCCATAATGGTCATACCCTCTATATAAGAGGGTGATCATGAGGGTCAAGCTCTCTTTGACCATGGCCGGCATCTAGAGAGGACCTTGTCTGTCTGCCTGTGATCTACAGGCCTCAGGCCCTGCATCCCTGCAACCAGGTTCCGGTTTGCTGTGAAGTCCTGCCCATGACTTCCGGGGGCCTGAGCTGCACCTGCTGGAGCCACACCAGCTCCGCACACTGAGCTCCGCCGCTGCTGGAGTGACGCCAAATCCACATTGAGCACTCAAGATTGGTTTTGTATATTTTGTATATATATTCTCTATTTATTAGTAGCATTAGTAAAACCCTTTAAAGCTCTCCAACTTGAAGTCTAAGTCTCTCTTCCTTTCCTCTTATCTTTCCAATCATCTTTCCGATCTAAAGGAAAGGGGTGGTGGGAAGTGAGGGGATAACAGGGGGCATCTGCCACAGCTTATTGCCGCCTTGCCTTAAACCTTGACAGAAGAAAATGGTAAACAAGTTACTGATGTTGGTCATGTAGCTGCAGTCATGAACACTTTATCATTTAATAGCTTAATGCAGGCATGCTTAAATTGCTGAAAACAGTAATAATTGCCTCAGGTATTAAGAAAAAATGCAGCCCTTGCTTCCTCTAGGTAGGTCAGGGGCTCAAGGAGAATTAAAAATTATTGGAGAGACAGGCTATAACAAAAGAAAAATGACTGCTGAAAAAGTAGCTTGACTGCTCTGCACCAAAGTCAGCCAATGCTATAAATTGCTTGTGTGTTAAAAACGTGTCAGAGAACTTCCCAGAGCTTTCTTCAAAGAGCCCTTGCTTTCAAAAGAAGCTTTCTTCAGCATCATTAATATTTCATCTGAAGGTATATTATCACAAAAAAAAAGAGAAAGTGATACGTGCTTCAGCACAGAATATTCACATTTTCTCTCAGAACAGAACATAAAATTTTCAATGAATTTTTCTCCAACATTTTGCTAAAATTACTTTGGGAACAAGTCAGTAGAAATTGCTGCAGTAATAATTAACATGGTAAATGCATTCTTGCTGCTGTCACTGCACTTTGGTTATGGTTTATAATAGCAGCAAATTGGACAAATCTCAATGAAAGGATTAAATTCCTACTTAGGAATGTGATGGTGCAAACTAGAGTACAGTCTAGTGGTACAGACTGCCATAAGAATTCAAATATTCTGGAGACTTATTTCTGCTTAGTTGCATATTTCTTGGCTTTTGCACTCAACCTAGTTGGGATGGGGCAGGATATTCTTTCACCCACCAAGAGGATGTGAGAGACTCAAGGCATGATAAATGGAAGGAACAGAATCAAGGGGAGAAAGAAGTTGGTCATCATCAATAACTATGGTAAACAGTGATCACATATTGGTTCCGTGAACTGCAGAAGCACTGAACATGGACTTTAACACTGCCACTGACAGTTCTTATCATCTGCTTTCCATGATGACACCATCTACAAGAGCTAACAAAACAACATAAAACTTACTTGGAGTGAAAAAGCTCGTAAAGCAGGAATAGGGATTAAGGCAGCCATAAAGAAAGCAGTAACATTGCTGATTGATGTAAGGGCTACACTTGCTCCTGTTCGCTTCAAACATTCACCTATTCTGTCCTGCAAAACAAATGACATATTGTACAAGTCAAGTGAATAAGGTGATGTCCTGAAGGGGTCATCCTACAGATAAAATATGGTAACAGTGAAAACTATTACAAGGAAATTCTGAATACAAGTGTGCATTTGAGAGTATGTAAGAGTAAACAATATTCTAAGTACACTGTCCAGGAGAAAAGTAGATGACATATGAAGGGCTTATATTTTTTGAGGGTAGCAAACATTATCAAAGCTGACACTGGCTTCAAAAGTCAAAGCTAAATGGATACTGACATTATATTAAATACAACAGTTATTAATTAGGATGTATTTTGTATCAGTGCAGTCACTTGGTGTTCTTGACGTTTTTCAGACAAAATAAGCATGCATTAACGCTGTACATGCATGTCTTGAAGCAGCATGTAAGAAAAAGAAACAGAAACCCCAGGAACCACACAAAAAAACAGAGAGAATCAAACACAGGACCCTTTCCCAACACAGTAGGTTATTTTGAAGCATATGGACGTTATATCACAATAAGTTTGTAGTGCCTGCATACTGAACCAGCTGGAAAGAGTACATGGAAGACATTGCTTGTGCAAAACAAAACTAGCAAATATATATTGCTTTTAAATGATTTGTACTTTGGATATGAAACTTTGGATTGAGAATAAAAAGGTTAATAAAAGGAAAAGATCATAAAAGGGAGATCTTAGATTTCATAATGTGAATAATTTGAATGTTGTGGTTAATTATAAATAAAAGGAAAGAAAACCAGGCCCTAGGACAAAGATCTCTAGAACAAAAGCTTTTTTAAAAAATCATTACTAACTAATTGTAGGTATAATATATTTTCCTATATGAGGCTTTTTATTTTATTATTTTATTTTCCCTCAACTCCCCATTTTGTCAATACCTCAAATGGAACTCTCTTATTCTGCCCTGTTTCACTAAACGCATATACCAGAAGGAAGATATCATCTACAGCAACTCCAAGAGCAAGAAAAGGCAAAACCTTAGGGGAGAAATAAAACAAGCAAAAAACCAAGAACGTTTTTTTATTATTCTTATGATCTACCATGTAGCTAGTCATTAAATGTCTAATCAAAATAACCTTTATACCACACTCTGAACACAAATCCAAGGTTAAAATGAAAATCAATAGGATGCAATACAGCTATTAACTTTTATTCTGAAAGACTGATGAGGAACTTGCAATATACCATTTACAGGTACAAAACCTCTCTAAAAGTAATTCAAGTTTTTGATAGGCAAAGAATATCAGATAATATTTCAAATTATTTTAAAAATATTTCCAGGAGATGAACATCCTGATATATTCAGATGTAAGGACAAAACTTGCAGCTTCTTATGTACAACTGGATGCCTGCACTCATATTGGGGTACAAACAAACAAATATCCTAGAATCTACCTAATTAAACAAACTGCAGGGTATCTGCCTTTTTCTTTAAAATAATTTGGCAGCATGTTCTCTTAATTTCTCACAGCAAAAGCTACTAGATAGGAGAAAGACACAAGTAAAAATCTAAAAATCAAAATACTTTCTCAGCTTTTGTTTTTCCTCAAAGATTGATTCAGATGTGTTCATTTACTAACAAGGTTCTTGTAATTTAGAAGCGGACTTGTGGCTTATTAATACCTGAGTTGTGGCAGCATTAAAGGAAATTCCAAACAATGAGTACAGACCCAGTCCTGCAGCCACTGAGAGAGCAACCAAGAAGACTCCTGCCAGCTCCACAGCACCCTGAGACTTGGCACAGTCCCACCACAGCATTGTTAAACAGGCATAGGCAAGCTGAAAGCAGAGCAGGGATTGGATTAGAATGGATCCTTCTCTATCGGTTATCATCTCCCCCCAACAACATACAAAGCTTACAAGCATTTTTAAACAGAACAGATACATCAGAGATGTTACATAGAGGAATAGGTGACAACCCTGAGGCAAATGTTTACAAAATGCAATTTTTATTTTAAGTATTCTGAAAATATTCTGGACTGTTGACTGGTAACAACAAGGCAGCCATTTGAGCCCTGCTTCCCTACTGGAATCAATTAATTACATAAATAGAATTTATTTTCTTACCATTAGTAAGTAGCCACTAGCTACTCTGATAACACTGACATCAGAAAATGACTTCAGAATGTCATCCAGGGTAGATGTAGTATAGGAAAGCACCTTCTGAGTAGAGTTTTGTGCAACACTTTGATGAACAACCTATGGAAAGAAAAATAAAAGTGTGGCTAAAAAAAAAGCCCATTATCATCTTCTACAGAACATATCTGAAATCAACTACTTTTGCCTTAACGTTACTGTTAAAGCACAAACCCTATACAAGAGATTGATGCTACATGAAATAAATATTTTTGGTAATTATTTCCTGCAAGCTACTGATTATCAAACAAGAATTTGCATCCTTCACGAAAGGCCACTGCAGTCATAGCTCATTCAAAACATTTAACTCCTGAAACGTAAAAGAGGTTTCTTCTTTCCATAACTCTGCCATTGACTTGCTGTTGTATGAGTTTTGCCTTTAATCCAAGGTCCAGCAAATAGTAAAACCTTCATGGCTTCTCATACGTGAATAAGCAAGCAGCTTCTTAATTAAAAAAAGAAGAAATCAGCCTTTTAAAATAGTCTGTTACAGCACAAGGATAACTTTAAAACCAGAAGACAACACTCAATTCTAGTTTAAGCATCTTCCTTGAGAAAATACTGTAAAAAGCCACAACTAACGGCAGTAGACCTTAGTAAAACTTTGTAGCAAGATATCTAGGTTATTTTCAATTTTACCTCAACATACATCCACTGCCAGGCTTCCAGAATTACTGCTGCCTTATCCTCACTCCAGTTGATACGCGAAACATATTCATACCCCTTGAAGTGCTCATACATTTACTTAGGAGTCATTAACTGAAACATGGTTTGCAAAGCCTGGGCACTGTAACAGGGAGAGAAGAGAGAGGAGAATGAGGCATAAAATAAGCATTTTCAGGAAATGAATTTTCACTGCATAGGAACTCAAATGAGAGCCTAATAGGAGCTTGCTTGAGTTCTCGATTTTATGGGTCACATATTGACGGTAAAATTGAACAGAGTATAAATATTCTATCTGGTGCAGCTGTACTGGTCTATACAGTATTGAGGCTAAGTCTGTTTTCACTGAAGTTAGTGAGAGTTTTGCCATTATTTTCAATAGGATCAGTTTCAGGAGTAAAGAATGTAACCCTACAAATCAGTTATAAAGATCATGACTGACAGACAGATTGCTATAAGTAAGACACAGGAACAGTTATTCCTGTGAGATCTTGTAAATGCTGTTGGCAATTTGTCATTTGAAGACTTCTGTCTTTTTCATCCCTTGGAGAGAAATGCCAGACTAAACTCCTGACACCTGACAAGCAGCAAAGAATACACAAAAGGCAATGATTGTCACTTGTAAATTTCCATAGTATGTAACTGTATCCAACAATTTTAGAAGCTTAAGGAACTATTGTATTTATCACCAAGAATCAAATTTTTGGCTATTTGTTAGAAGATGCTTCTGTGCACTTTTTCAGAATAAATCAAAATTAGTAAGAAATTAAACTTTAATATTTAGTGTCAATGTAAAAAACATCAAAATCCATATCAAAAGTTCTAGTAAAAAGTATCTGTATTAAATATGCAAGGATTATATTTATTTTAGTTTCATATAAATTTGGATTCAGCATATACATCTAAAGAATATTTTTACGTCCTGTTTTTTTAACACAGTTCCATTTCAAGGGGTTTCCCCCTCCCTAAGTCCAGTGTTCCATGACTTCTTCAAGAAGTCTGAAACAAAAGGTTTTATTTTGTCAGTCAAAAAAGTATTCAAGATACAGTAACATAATATACTTTTCTATGTCTTGACCCTAAACAAACAGTTCAATGGAGATTTTGGAATTGTGAGAAAAGTCAAATGAGTGGGCACTTTACCAAAGTTATTTTTCCCCTTTTTTTCCTTTGATTATATTTCAAAAACACAATCAAAGCTGTTCAGTGTTTTAAACACCGTTCAATGCTTTATACATACACTCTAAAACACCAAAGTTGCTGGGAAAAAAAAATATTTCTGAGCAATGTACACTATCATTCTTTGGTTAGAAGCAGGCTGCAATGACACCTCTTTAAACTGAAACAACTGTCTATTCACTCTGTTAAATTCTGTCCTCATCAGGGACGTCCTCCCAGACCAGGGTTCATAATACACATCATTCACAGATTCTGAAAGGCTGATGATTTTGCATGATCTGGTCCCCGACAAAAAAAACCCAAACTCTAACAAAGAAAAAAATTTAAATTTTCTGCAAACATTTGTTTTCTTACCTGACAAGTTTACCAGAACTGTTCTTGACTACAGCACCTATAATCAATTCCTCCTGCCAATGCATGTATTTTCTTGATAGTCCATAGCATCCACCACTCAAAACAAGAGCCACATCAAGGGACTAGAACAAAGTTTTAAAGAAGCAATTAATCAGTTGCACAACTTCCGACAACTTCATATCCCAAATCAATACCTTGTGTACTAAAATAACAGACACTGAAGATCATCTAGGAAGTCTACAAAGAGAAATATGTTCAACAAATGGAGCAGGTAAACTAGCCCACCAGACAGCAACTTCTCCAAAGCCTAGTGAGACTAAGAAAGGGATATATAAAGTCAGGTAAACAAAACTGGCCCTACTTGAAGGAAGATCTTGCTGCACAGTGTCAGTGTACAGTGGCAGCTGTATTCCAGGAGTGACTGCGTCTGCCTGAGGCATGTTGCCTGCTGAAATGGTGCGTCATCACAGTGCCACAACCAGCCAGTAGCTGAGAACTGCAATCTCACTTTAAATGTGTGATTAATATTGCATCACAGGCTGAGGGAAAGTTAGTGACTCTGGGCTAATGGTATATAATAGGAACTGAATAATGAAATCACAGAAGAACATAAAATATATATTACTTGGAAGGGAATGGTACACTTTTCTCTCACCACACATACAGAGACTCCCTTGAAAAGATCTACATGAAGATAAGCAAACTTACTTTGGTGGATTTTTTGTTGGGAGCTGTGATTGGGCAATCAGGATCAGCAGGATTCAGACAAGGTTGATCCATATAACCATGACCAACCCCTGCTTTATTCAGCATTTCTTCCCAGCTCTCCACTTGGTAGTTTATTTTCTGTAACTCTTCTAAGAATTCTAATGGATCAAAGTTGATCCACTGCAAAGGAGGTTTCCCTCTGTAAAAGAAATCAGGGAAAATGACAAAAAAGACAAAATAAGTACTGAAAAATATTTTTTTAATTTGTATTTGCACAAATGATGAAGTTGTTTTCTGTTACAAGCTATAACCCTTTCTGGTAAGGTGGTTTCATAAAATGAAATGCATGTTTTAATTATATTTGTTTATGTATACTTTTCTTGTAGCCCTGTGGTGATGTTAAGAAAAAGAGTCAGTACTTACATAGCAATTTACTGTATAAAAGGGAATATTCACATGTTAAAAATACTTTCATTTACAAATCAAGTAAAACAAACCATCAAGCACCTAAACAACAAAAATGCAGCCAACTGCTACTTCAAAGAATTTGGAAGGAGGGGAGAGGGAAAGAAGGGAGGAGGCCGATGAAAGAAATCCTTTCACATAGTATCAGATTACTTCTTGCTAGTCTAATAATCATCTTGCAAATGTAATCAATCAATATAGCTGATCTTTGTTTATCTGTAACAATTCTGTGCTCCTGCAAGTGCCCTGGCTGCTTGACTATCAACCATCAAGTTTTCCTGCTACCATGGCTGTCATCGCTATCACTGTCATGTCTCCCACCTTCCACTTATGAATTTGTGATGTTGACAGACTACAAAGGCTTTTTGGATTCCTTATTCTGTGATTCAAATCACACTGTATCTGCTTAACCAGGCTTAATTCTTTATTTGAAATCTCCCAAACAGAAAATGCAACCCCCCTTATTTCCCCATCTAAAACTGTACATTAAACATTAGGAGATAGCCATTGCAAATTGCTTTCACAGAGACATGCAAACCAGGACAGAAACAATAACTCAAATGCTGACTCTTGCATAATTAACAGAAAATGCCTGGAGAGATTAACAATTAACTCTTTGAATGATCTAGGGCATATAATATCACACTTGCAAATTGTGAGAAACTACCCATAAAAGATATATTTGGTTTCTTTAATGATCTCAAGCAAAAGATTTGAGTTTTATTCCTTAGGTAGACTTGAGTTTTTACCCAAGACCTAGATTTTCTTAGAAATTAATTTATTAGAAATGAATTCTCAGGCAATGTTTATGTATGTGGGGTGAACAAAAAAAAAGGGGGGGGGAATCTTTATTTCAAAAAAAGCATACTATTTAAAAAGCTTGAATTCAAAATTTATATCTCATTTTGCATGCTAGCAGAATGAGAAAAGTAATGACACAGGACTTAAAGTGATGCATACTAATCATCTTTAAGAAAAAGAAACATCTTTGTTCAGTTAAAAAAAATCCATGCACATTTTCTTCAAAGACACTACAATTATTTTTTTTGTTAAACCAGAATCTGAATAAGCATTGGGATGCAACTCAAAATCATGCATCATTTTACTATTAAAATCAGAAGGACTGGAAATTTATAAAAACAGCATGCTTACAATAGATAGGCAGTTCCTGACTGTAGCTTTGCTCCCTCCCAGAAACAGTCCAAAGGAGTGATAATTAAACAAGGATAAACATATTCTATAATCTGTCAAAATCAGAAAGGAGTTAGACTACAATGTAATTTAAACGACATAAGCTGAACCATGAGAATATAAAATGTTTATAACCAAATACCAGTTATCATAGAATGATAGAATGGTTTGGATTGGAAGGGACCTTAAAGATCATCTAGTTCTGACCCCTCTTCCATGGGCAGGGACACCTTCCACTAGACCAGGTTGCTCAAAGCCCCATCCAACCTGGCCTTATGCCTACCTGGTCCATGTAACCTGCTTCTGTGATGAGTTCTCCTGACTTATAAGTGTTCCAATTTCCGTTGTCTGTAATAAATATAAAGAAAAAGTTTTTTTTTTTTTCTTTCACAATTAATGAAAAGTTATTTTTGAAATGTAACATACATTAAAATTGCATCTCACAGAGACATGGCAGCCTCAAGTAGTAAATCACTGAGAAAGGCAAATTTTATTCAATGTAGGTATACCACAACCTCACAAAAAAAGAAAAAGCCTTCCTTTTTGTAGCTACAACTAGAAATATTTATTTCATTTGTGCCAAACAGTGTCTGGAAAAGTAATTAAAAATAATGGAGCTACTTTTGGGTTGATAGGCTAGTTGACACAACTAAAAGGGACAGAAATGTGGCTTTATATACATGAGACCACTTGCGACAAGATTGCACTCAGTGACATGAGAGAGAAGTCAGCTTCAGGCTCAGACTAGTTCTGACTCATGCATGTAGGAGAAAACATTAGAATTTCTGTTTTCCTTGTTTAGCTGTATTACAACTTCCACTGTAGTGACTTATAGCACCTTAGACAAGGCAGGAGCTGGGTAAAAGATAGAGTCTAGGTATTAATTCATTTAGGCATCAGTGAGATGTACTGAAAAGATGTACTGAAAGACAACGGGCTTCATGCCTTGCAGACAGCATCCCTAGGCACATCATCATGTAAGTAGTAACCCTGGAGGAACCACTTATCACGGAGAGATCTCACTAGCCCAAAGCTGGTGCCTTGTTAAGGTGCATTTTTAGTATTTTTATTGTTGGACAACTCCCAACCCTTAGTATGTACACACAGATACTCTGAAGGCCAACTTTACTATGATTGCATCTACATTATTAAGTAGCCCAGTAATTCCACCCACTGCTATTTCTCTTCCATTTGCATTTCCCCTTTAAACCCAAATTACTGGAAGACCTGAGTTGGCTTTGCTGACAAATAACTCCATGCAACATACCACCTCTTCTGTCCTGAGTGACCACCATAATAGATGGAGCCCAAAGTCATGGACTAAACAAACTCAACAAACATGTACAAAAAATTTACAGACATTTTACAGGACTGGTCCAAAGACTAAGGGAACGATATCTGTGCAAATATCAAATGATGGGAAGGGGGGAATTGATTAATGAGGATGTATTGGATAGTGTGGGACCTGAGAATCATGTAAATGATATGTAATAAGGAGTGGAGAATGTACTGGTTTTGGTCAGGATAGAGTTAAATTTCTTCATAGTACCTTGCATAGGGCTATATTTTGGATTTGTGATTAAAACTGTGGTGCTAACACAGGGATGTTTTAGTTATGCTGAACACAGTTTCAGGGCCTTTTCTGCTTCTCATACTGCCACACCAGGGAGTAGGCCCAGGAATGCACAAGAAGCTTGGAGGGTACACAGCTGGGACAGTTGGCCCCAACCGACCAAAGGGATATTCCATACCATATGCCATTGTGCTCAGCAATAAAACCAGGGGGGTGGAGACTGGCAGGGGCTGCTGTTGTTTGGGGACTGACTGAGTATCGGTCAGTTAGTGATGAGCAATTGCTTTCTTTTTCATCACATCTTTTTCTTGGTTTGGGGTTTTTTCCCCCTCTCTCTTTGTTGTCGGGGATTTTTATTTTTTTCTTTTATTAATTATTAAGATGTCTTTATTTCAACCCATGAGTTTTCTCACTTTTACCCTTTTGATTCTCTCCCCCATCCTGCTTGGGAGGAGTGAGCAAGTGGCTGTGTGGTGTCTAGCTGCCTACCAGGGTTAAACAATGACACTCAACAATCACACAATAAAATGCTTTGGTGCATATTAAGCAAGAAGCACTCAGAAAATCAAAATCATTCACCTCTAGTATACATTGGCACAACACTGATCAAAGAATCATAGAATGGTTTGGCTTGGAAGGGACCTTTAAAGATCATCTAGTTCAACCCCCTTGCTGTGGGCAGGGACATCTTCAACTAGATTAGGTTGCTCAAAGCCCTTTCCAACCTGACCTTGAACACTTCCAATGATGGGGCATCTATGACTTCTCTGGGAAACCTGTTCCAGTGTCTCACCACTCTCACAGTAAAGTGTTTCTTCCTTATGTCAAATCCAAATCTACTCTCTGAGTTTAAAATGGTTAGCCCTTCTATCACTATAGGCCCTGCTAAAAAGTCTCTCTCCATCTTTCTTATAAGCTCCCTTTATGTTTTGAAAGGCTGCTATAAGGTCTCACTGTAATCCTCTCTTCTCCAGGCTGAAAAACCCCAACTCCCTCAGCCTTTCATCATAGGAGAAGCATTCCAGCCCTCTGACCATTTTCATGGTCCTCCTTTAGACCCTGTTCAACAGGTCTCTGTCTTGTGCTGGTGTCCCCAGAGCTGGACACAGTACTCTAGGTGGGGTCTCATGAGAATGGACTAGAGGGGGAGAATTATGCCACTCAGCCCACTGGCCATATTTCTTTTTATGCAGCCTAGGATACAGTTGGTTTTCTGAGCTACAAGTGTGCATTGCCAGCTCTTGTCCAATTTTTCATTCATCAGTAACCCCAAGTTCTTCCCTGCAGGAATGCTCTCAATTCATCACCTAATCTGTATTGAGGATTGCCCTGACCTAGGTGCAGGACCTTGCACTTTGCCTTGTTGAACCTCATGAGGTTCACATTGGCCTGCTCCTTGAGCCTGTCAAGCTCCCTCCGGATGGCATCCCTTCTCTCAAGCATATTAGCTGCACCATTCAGTTTGGTGTCATCTGCAAACTTGCTGAGGGAATAAGTGATGCAAATTCCAAAGACAGAAGTATAAAACTCTATTTATAATTTTCATTGGCACAATTTCTGACTGACAGGTTTCCACTGACTTACTAAGAATTTTGAATCTGTTGGGTCATTTAGTTCATGTACTCATTTCTAATTCAAATGTAATTTTCTTAAAATATACTTTTCTCAATATTGTTCAATATTTACATGGTATTACATTAACATGCTGATAAAAAACTCTGGAACCTACTAGCAAGTTTGTTCTATTTCATATTGAGTAGGTTTAGGATTAAGTTTGACCTCCGCTACACTAGCAGATCTTGATCCTAAAGGAGGCAATGAGTGACAGCTGGAATTAACTACTTGTTAATTTGCTGTCTAGTTTTTTTACAAGGAATCAACAAGGCTAAGTGCCGGGTCCTGTACTTGGGTCATAACAACCTCATGCAACACTACAGGCTCAGGGAAGAGTGGTTGGGAAGCTGCCCAGTGGAAAAGGACTTGGGGGTATTGGTCGACAGCCAGATGAATATGAGCCAGCAGTGTGCCTAGGTGGCCAAGAAGGCCAACAGCATCCTGGCTTGTATCAGAAATACTGTGGCCAGCAGGACTAGGGAAGTGATCATTCCACTGTACTCAGCACTGGTGAGGCCCCACATTAAATACTGTGTTCAGTTTTGGGCCCCTCACTACTAGAAAGACATTGAGGTGCTGGAGTATGTCCAAAGAAGAGCAAAGAAGCTGGTGAAGAGTCTATAGAACAAGTCTTATGAGGAGCAGCTGAGGGAACTAGGGTTGTTTAGCCTGGAGAAAAGGAGGCTCAGGGAAGACCTTATTGCTCTCTACAACTCCTGAAAGGAGGTTGTAGCAAGGTGGGTGTCAGTCTCTTCTCCCAAGTAGCAAGCAGTAGGATGAGAGGAAATGGCCTCAAGATGCACCAAGGGAGGTTTAGATTGGAAATTAGGAAAATTTTTTTAGGAAAAATGTCTTCATCAAAAGGGTTGTCAAGCACTGGAACAGGCTGCCAAGTGAAGCAGTTGAGTCACCATCCCTGGAGGTGTTTAAAAGACACATAGATGAGGTTCTTAGGGATAGGGTTTAGAGGTGGACTTGACATTGCTAGGTTAATGGTTGGACTATGATCTTAAAGGTCTTTTCCAACCAAAATGATTCTATGATTGTGACTTCAAGAATAAAACCCTTTTATTTATGAAAATAAATAAAAGCTGATTTTACACGTATGCATCTGCATTACCTAAAGGCAGAAAAACTATATTTCCGATGAGGTGAAATAGATTTCTTGCTAAAAAAATAATTACGTATTTTGGATGCACTTCCTTGGTGCCTCTCTGGGTTGAAAAATTCAGTTGAGAAAGTGCAGTAAAAAAAAAAAAAACTGTACAAACTCAATAGAAAATATAAGAAGCAAAAAAAAAATGCACAAGAATATAAAACAGACAAAACTTGTACACGTAATTCAAACTTTCTAATTAAACGTAAAATTCACTAGATGCTTCCTGAAATGGGACACGTTCTTGGTAACAGGACACTAGTTCTAACTCAACCAGGAACGATAGTAACCACAAGTTGTTTACAGTCTGACACCAACTTAGTAGCTTATGTGAAATGAATTGGTGGTCTTAATCCATTTCCTAGTGAGCAGGTGTCCATATTATAAAAAACCACCATCACAACTGATATCCTTGCTGACCATTCCAACAAAGAGACTGAGAAATGAATGGATATGGAGAGTGAAGTATCCTTTCGTCCAAAGACATGGTCCATTCAGGTCAGAGCTGAGCCACAGTTTTTGGTGGAGAAGCCTAACTACAGAAATTTCTGGGTAGAGAAATAAAGGACTCTAGACTCTGATATTTCCTGGAAATCAAAAAGCATGTCTACAGTTAGCATAGACTTGTAAGTCTCTAATAGTTCATGAACCTATGACAATTTACACCAGCTGAAGAGCAAAGCCAATTTTTTTACTTTTCAGTAATTTAAGAAAACATTAATGCATTCTTTATAGCAGGCCAAAATCCTCAATCATACTGAAAATGACTGAATCATATAATCATTTAGATAGAAAAAGACCATCAAGTCCAACCATTAACTTAACACTGCCAAGTCCACCACTAAATCATGTCCCTAAGTGCCACATCTACGTGTCTTTTAAATACCTCTGTGTGGGAATCGCGCAAGAATGGCAAGGAGGCCAATTGTAAATGCACTCAAGCAACTGCAGCTGGGGTGTAGAAAAAGCACATACATCACACTAATTGTTTTACTGACCTTTTGTGGTTGACAAGTAGAACCTCTATGTTAGATAACACAGGCCTGTGAGAAACTCTAAAGCACCTTATCATTATGCCTGAGATTCCTGCTTTGTTGTAAGAAAGAGTGGAAGGCTGTGCCTGCTTGAAGCCTTGAAATACAGGCAAATGCAGCAGGCCCAGTGATCTTCTACCAGGACTGAATTCTGCGGCGCCTGCGTCTCCGCTTGTGTCACCTCTGCCCAGGAGCTGTTTCAGAGATCCCCCGCTAGCAAGGTAACTGAAATAAATTTGCTCTTTGGAATTGCATTTGTGGCCTCTGATTGCTTCTTGCAATGTCCCTGCATTGTCTCACATAACCTCCAGGGATGGTGACTCAGCCACTTCCTAGGGCAGCTTTTTCCAGTGCTTGACAACCCTTTTGGTGAAGACATTTTTCCTAATATCCAGTCTAAATATTCCCTGGCGCAACTTAAGGATATTTCCTCTCATCCTATTGCTTGCTACTTGGGAGAAGAGACCAACACCCAACTCACTACAGCCTCCTTTCAGATAGTCATAGAGAGCAAAAAGCTCTCCCCTCAGCCTTCTTTTCTCCAGGGTAAAGAACCCCAGTTCTCTTAGCCACTCCTCATAAGACTTGTGCTCCAGACCCTTCACCAGTTTCTTTGCTCTAAAGTTTCCAGGAGTTCTACTGAGCAGAGTATGCAATGGGCTTCAATATCTAAATCTAATGATTTTAAAACATCTGAATGTAATTGTTTTATCTTATTTTAACTTGACTAAGAGCTTCTGCTAGGTAATACATTAAAAACTATTTATTGTGTTGTTCCATAAATGTCAGTTTTCCTCGAGATCCAACTTTTCATTTAAGCTCTCAGTGCCCTTTCCTCAAATATATAATTGTCTTCCTGTGTGATTAAAAGGAGCATTTTAAGCCTTTTCATCTGTAGTCCTGGGATGGCAGAAACTTAATCTGTATATGGAGTAGCACAAAATCCAAATACAAATTTTTCAAGGAACAGAAAACAGTCAAGACAAATTCTTTATCCAGAGCCTTTTAGGGGATACCATTTCCTAAATGATGTTTCTAGGAGACAGCAAAACTAATATATAGAAAAATGAAAGGAATTAACATGTTATGAAACAGTGTTCAGTTTCTTCCAAGTATTCCCTACCAGCTGCTTGTTGTACCATCTGCTGTTGCCTAAGAAGCTTCCTTCTTAATAGCTTTGCACTGAAGCAAAACTGATCTTAGTGTTGGACACAATCAGGTCAGGTCACCACTCCCCCCAGCACTGAATCTGCTGCCTGTCATGGCTCCCCCATCTCAATATTTCTCCAAAAGACAGTGCTGCATCTGTCAGGAATCTCATTTCTCTTAGTTTGCTTGCTATTCACACTAAGCAGTAAAGCACACATTTGACTTTGTGTATGCATGTTATCAGAGATACCTGTCACATATACTGAGAGTATGTTTAAGTTTATTCTAAAACACAAAGAACTGGAAAATAAAGTTAAACAAATAAATGAACAACTAAACCCCACAAAACAATCTTTTCTACTTTTGGCTACCCTGATCATTCAGACAATTTTATTTCACTTCCAATCCTACTACATTTCCAAAATTAACCATTCTCCCTTTAACCCCCAAATTATTAGAATCTCTAGAAATAGGAGGAAAAATGCTCCTGCTGTAACAAGTATACATAAAATATGAGAGATTTTATTAAACCAGCTCCCTTCTCTCAGTTTCTATGGAGTTGACATCACGTCTCAGCACTGAGCACTATTTTCACCATTGTACAGCGAGCCCTCTTCTCATTGTCTTTCCACTTGAGGCCGCATGGGGCAGAACACAATGGAAGCCCCCAGCTTCACACACAGGCTCCCCCAGCCTGTGAAGAACATCACTCTGGACTGATTTATTTCTAACACTTCCTTCTCTCATCTGTGCTGGGAAACACACATCACCAGGAATCACTTTCATGATTTTGTTGCAATCAGGATTAGGAATTGATTCATAAGGACTCCCTGTGGCTGTGAGGAAGTTACATCACAAGGTCAGTGTGCTGGGAACTATATTCTGTCACCACCATCACTCCTTATAGCTGACTACAAAAGAAAAAAATCGCAAATGCAAAATATATGAATGAACAGTTTAAGGCAACAAAGAAATTTACAGATTTCCCCATCAGTTATTTAAAAAAAATGTGCTCACTTCAATGCTGTATTACTTTAAAAAAAGAAATCTGTATAAGTTATTTTAAATTTATAAAAAAATTTAGTCATTTAGGAGGTGGGAGGAACCTGAGGAATAAGTGTAGTAACCCACACGCAAAACCACAGAGGAACTTTTGGCACTTATTCTAAAAACCAGTCATGCAACTTAAAGATTGTTGCACTGTTGAGATTTCATTACATATAATGCTGTTACCTTCAAGGCTATTTAATTCCTAGACCCTAAGTGCAATAAATAAAAGAGATTAAAAAAAAAATTGTGGTTTGGAATTCAGAAAGGAGAAGCTGAATTCAATTTCTTTGGTTTTGTTCCTTAAAGCACAATTACTAAAGTCTTACCTTTCTCCCCAAAGATACCCCTCCTCCCATCATAACAGCATCACACAAAGCAACACGTGTAGCCTGCATGATGCAAAACAAAATGTATAGTAAAAGAGGGAAACTTTTGTTTTTTCATGCACATGTGTGTAGTTTTGGGGCTTTTTTTTTTTTTTAAGAGCAGTCCCTCTTGTTTGAACAGTCCAGTTTTGTGCAAACCCTTATCTGTTATATTTCTGCCTGTTTTTCTCTTTGTTTTGGCACGTTCATCAACACAAGAAAAGGAGGTAAAGCAAAGGAGGCTTTGACCCGCAGCTGTAACACAATACTTTTGCACCGCCCTGTCAAACCCAACATAAATTTTACACCATAGCTGGCATTTACACACTTAACATTACCATATGTATAGCATACTCTGTGCTAATTATGCTAATCACCTAACACTCTGCTGCAAAAAATGGTCACATTTAGCAGTCCACTGCCTACCAATACAGCTTACTGTGTGGCTGAAATATACATTCAGATGGATCTGAATGGCAAGATTTTTCCACGCTGCTAGCTTCATTCAGACCACAGAAAAATTTATTCAGGTCAACTGGTTTCGGTCCTCAACAAAAAGTTACGAGAAAAAAGTGTGTTCCTGCCCTAACATTTTAAGTCTGCTTGCAAGCAAAATGATAAATCAATTGGTGTGGGAAACAAAAAGGGGAAAAGATTTCTTTTGCCAGCCATGTGAAGCTGTAGCTTATGTAAAAAAAAAAAAAAAAAAAAGTCATCCTATTTCCACAAATCTCTAGAAAGAGCTAGATAGATGTTTAGGCCTGATCACAATTCTCATGAGTTTCTAGCTTATATCTACAGTTGAAAGTCATAATAAACACATTTTAGTTTTATTTTGTTTCATGGAGTTAACTTGCACTAGACTATCATATATTCAGTTATTTACCATTTAAACACCATCAGTTTCTAAACAGCAAGTGTGGAGGGGTTTCTGTTAGATGGAGATTTGTTATTGAACTAGCCAGGCCCAAAGGAATTTCAAGGCCAACTCAGAAAGCTGAGAACAGGACCTGCTGTGGGAGAGAGGCATTTCTACAATAACAAGGCCTCAACATGACGTAAATCAACGGACCTATCAGCAGTGAGACTCCAGCACGTGGACAGTTCATGAACATAGATGATATCCAATTAGTGAATGCACGATTGGAGTGTGGACATGTGATCAAATAATAGTTGCATATATAAGGAGGCTTGTTTCTGTAATAAATGGCTCTAGTATGATTCACATTGAATCGGAGTGTAGGGTCCTTTATTCGCTCCAAAAAGGTGACCCCTGTGGGACAGGATTTCGCTGGCCTCAGCAAAACTCCCAGCACTTATCAATTGATAAAAGGAAACGTTCTGGAGCTTGTTGGTCACAGACCCTGGTGACGAAAAACAGAAACAGTACTTAAAGACAGGATGTGCTAAACCCTTTGTGTAGATAAGAATTACGAGTTACTAAGGTTGTCAAGAAGGAATTGCTGCTGCTGCTACACTAAGGAGAGTGCATTAATCAAGACAGCAACTGCCTAAACAAACATTAGCCAATCAGTAGGTATCTAGCAAGAATAACAAACTAATCAGCATGTGACGCGCTGTTTAGGATAGGTATAAAACATGTTAGAAATTACAATAAAGTTGACATTTTGCTTGCATCAAGCTGTGTCCCGTCTCTCTATCGCGGCAAATTGGTGACCCCGACGTGATCGCACGACGTGATTCCAGGGGTCAAGAACCACCTATCTGCATGGCATGCTGTGAGTCCCACAGAACGTTGAATGAGCTGCTGAAAGGAAGCAGGAGCCGGCCGGCCTGAAATTCCTCCGGAGTAGAGAGGTGAGCTGTGGTAAACATGGGAAATCAAGCGTCTTCCCCAGAGAGTGAGCTTCCCCGTATATGAGCTTATGAAAGCTCTCCTTCAAAAGCATGGAAAGAATGTTTCTGGGCACGATCTTAAAGCAATGCTTAAATGGGTGCAAGCTAAAATACCCACTGTAACTGCATCTACTATTTTTACGTGGGAACTTTGGGATGACGTGGGGGTGAAACTGTGGGATGCGGCAACAACGGGGAACGCCGCAGCACAGTGCATGCTCCCATGGTGGAGAAGTATTTTTGAAACTTTGAAAGCCCAGGAAAAGGGACCAAAAGACAAAAAGGAGGGGGAAGGAGGTTCTTCCGTGGGACCCACTGCGCCCCCTCTGGAAGTGAGTGCTGCAGGGTACCCCCCTGAGGAGGACCCCTTTGACCCGAGACCGGTGGATCCTGAAAAAGAGCCAGACTTGTACCCTCCTGACTCGCATGATGTTTGGGTAAATATAAGGCGACAAGCCTTGAAGGAGGGGGATTTGGACATTGCTAAGACTATTGTGGCCCCCGTCATATATCAGGGCCGAGAAGGGCAGCAACCACAGTGGGAGGTGTGAAAAATGCAGTTGTGATTTGTGCTAAGATGTTTAATGTTTACAGGTATAACCAAATGAGGCACGGACTCTGAATTTGGAAAAAGGGAAAGGTGGTTAAGTTCTATGTAAAAAGTTATTAAACTTGTTTAGGAAGTTATATTGATAGAGGGAACTAACATTTTAAGGGTTAAGCAACTATATAATAAGGGCCTTCTAACAAGCTAACATTTTAAACCACATTATTAATATCTGGTTTAGAGCTGTATGTAACTAATTGTGCTAAAAAAAGCAGGACTTCATTAAATGCTGAGATAAGAAGTTTTACAGCACCAGCTGCAACCTTGAGGAGACAAGATTTACAGCAAAAAGGGGGCGCCAGTCTGGTTGCAGTTGGTTTGGTAGCTTGGGTTCCAGCCAGTTCCTCCTAATGAGCCAAAGGTAAAAAGTCCCCTGTGACGAAGCTGAAGGAGCCTTCATCCAAAGACCCCTAAAGACCCTTCCTCAAATTCACCAAGTGACATTGTGCAGGCGCAACAGGGGAGGGTCAAGGAGGGGAATATGTAAATGGTTATCTGAGACTCATTTTAATAAAAAGCGGTAAAGGTTATGAATATGTATAGGCGTTTCTGGGGTCATTATGAATATGTAATACCATACTGTATTTAAGCACACTTCTTATTGTTAAAAGTGTGTGTGTTGGGCGGAGCGAATCCCCCGCGCACCCAGCGCTGTTTTGCTTATGCTCTAATGAACATGTGTTTAAAGAATACAAGGAATTGGATTAAATGTTGTTTATCCATAGAAAAAACCTAAGTTATTTATTTCAGAGGCTATATCTTTTCCGGTGGTTCAGGAATTGCGCCGTACTGTTACTGAGCATGGACTTTCTTCCCCGTATTTTGCAAGTTTATTATCCTCTGTTTTTGATACTTATGTTATGACTCTGCGTGATTTAAAATCGTTAGCACAACTGTTGACCCCAAAGCAGTATACCTTATGGGAAACACATTGGAGCGGGGGCTTCAAACGGTTCTTGGAGGTTATGCACACCACAATAATGCAGCTATAGCTGCGCTGACTATAGAACATCTCACAGGAACGGGTCAGAACTCTGATCCAGTAGCCCAAGCCAGGCGCATTCCCCGGGAAGCTCTTGAGGCTACTCGTGCAGAAGCGAAAAAAGCTTTTTTTAAGGTTCCTGATTTACAAAAGCCGCAGAAAGCCTTTACTACGATAACCCAGGAACCCCGAGAGCCTTATATGCAGTTCATTGATAGACTGAAACAGGCTTTAGACCAACAGATGCAGATGCACGAGAAATTTTATTATTGAAACTAGGTGTTGAAAATGCTAATACGGACTGTAAAAAACTTTTGAAATCTCTCTCTAACCCAAACCCCACATTGGTTGAAATGGTAGAAGCCTGCAACAGAATTGGTACTGTGGATCATAAATTTGAAGCCATGGCCACCGCTTTTGCAGCCATGCGCGGCCCGGAAGGGGCAGGTACCTGTTTTGGTTGTGGTAAACCTGGTCATTTAAAAAGGAATTGCTTAACCACCAATGCTAGTACCAGACCTCAGGCTCCTGGGATTTGTCCTAGATGTCGAAAAGGGCCTCATTATACTAATCAATGTCAGTCCAGATATGATTTTCAAGGCCAGCCGATACAGGTAAACCGATCACAGAGTGTGGGGCAGCGGCGCGCGCAGACACAAGTGCCGCAGTCAACGGCGCCGGTGCAGGCGCCACCTCAGACCTTCCAGCCCCCGCGGAGGGAGGCAACGGTGCCTCAAGTCTTTGCCCAGCAACAGCAGGCAGTGCCGGACTGGACCTGGCAACCTCTCACACAGTAACATTACTTGATCCCTCAGTCCATTTATTGTCAACAAACATTATGGGACCCTTACCCCCTAAAACACAAGCGCTATTGTTCGGAAGATCATCTACAACATTGTCAGGACTTTTTGTACTACCAGGGGTCATTGACGCTGATAGTACTGATGAAATTAGGATTATGGCACGGACCCCATTTCCCGCCTGCATGGTACCAAAAGGTAGCCGTATAGCAGAATTGATATTGATTCCCACAGGGATGGACTCCCCAATTTCTAGTCAGCCTCAACACAGACGGGGAGGGTTTGGATTTACAGGGAGCCCACAAATTTTGTGGGTACAGGCTATTTCTCAGAAGCAACCTGTATATCAATGTACTCTTACTCGTGGGGGCCAACAAGTTGTGTTAAGTGGAATTATTGACACAGGAGCTGATGTTACGGTGATATTGCAAGCTAAATGGCCCCCGCAATGGCCTTTAGCTAATGTTTCCCAAACCTTAGCAGGAATCGGAGGGACTGGTAGTAGTCACCAGAGCTTGGAGCTAATCCAAATTCAAGGTCCGGAGGGGCATATAGCCTCTGTTAAACCTTTTGTGTTGCCGGTTCCTATGATTCTATGGGGGCGTGATGTGTTGTCTCAGTGGGGAATGTCCATTCGGACCCATTTTTAGGTGGGGCCATTGAGGTGCGCGACACCCTAAAATTGACATGGAAAACTGATGCTCCTATTTGGGTAAATCAATGTCCCCTACCACTGGAAAAGATTCGCGCCCTCCAAGAATTAGTTGCGGAACAGTTAACGAAAGGGCATATCGTACCTTCTACCAGTCCTTGGAACTCACCTGTTTTTGTTATAAAGAAACAAACTGGCAAGTGGCGCTTGCTCCATGACCTTAGGAACATTAATGACGCTATGGAAGACATGGGAGCCCTCCAACCTGGACTCCCATCCCCTACTATGATTCCTCAAAATTGGCATTTAACTGTTATTGACCTTAAAGACTGTTTTTTTAATATCCCGCTGTACCCAGACGATGCCCCTAAATTTGCTTTTTCGGTTCCAAGCGTCAACATGCAAGCTCCGTTACAAAGATACCAGTGGGTTGTGCTGCCACAAGGAATGAAGAATAGTCCCACGATATGTCAGTGGTATGTAGCTAAAGTACTTAGTCCAGTTAGGACTGCAATGTCTGATGTCTTACTGTATCATTATATGGATGATATCCTAGTGGCCGCACAACATCACGAGGTCATGGAGAAAGCTGTGGCCCTTATCACGGCTGCTGTTAATTCGGTAGGCCTCCGTATTGCGCCAGAAAAAGATCAGAAAATGCCGCCATGGAAGTACCTAAGCTGGTGCATAAGGGCTCAAACCATAGTTCCCCAACCATTGCAGATACAGACAGATATAAGAGATTTGCATGATGTACAGAAATTGTTGAGAACAATTAATTGGGTCCGACCGCTGTTAGGGATTACTAATATGGACTTAAAGCCTCTATTTGAACTGCTAAAAGGAAGCACCGACTTGTGTGCCCCTCGCAGCCTCGGACCAGAAGCTATTGATTCCTTGCAGAAAGTTGCTACAGCAATTACTCATAGGCAAGCGCATCGTTGGGCACCCGAGTTGTCTTTTTATCTTATCATTCTGAATCCTGCTAGACAGCTGTGTACCCAACAACCCCACGCGCTGATATTCCAATGGGACTCACAGAAATCAGATCCCTTATTAATCATTGAATGGGTTTTTCTACCGAATCAATCTACAAAAACTATCCTCACACAACATGAGATGTTTGCTTCTTTAATAATTAGAGCCAGACAATGCTTGTTAACCTTATCAGGGACAGATTTTGCTTGTATTTGCTTACCTGTAACCACTTTGTATTTACAGTGGCTTTATCAACAGTCAGATGCCTTTTGCATTGCATTAGCTGATTACACGGGTCAACTTACGTCCCACCCGCCTTTGCATAAACTGTTTAATGTTGACTTCCACCTCATCTCTATACCGAAAAGAAGCTACCAGCCATTACAAGCCCTTACTGTGTTTACAGATGGGTCTGGGAAGTCACACAAATCAGTTATCCTGTGGTGGGATGATCAGCAAGGGCGATGGGACTCAGACGTACAAACCGTTCCTGGCTCTCCCCACATAGTAGAGTTGACCGCAGTTGTTCGAGCCTTTTGGAGGTGGTCTGCACCACTTAACATTATCACTGATTCAGCTTATGTTGCAGGAATTGTTGAACGAGCCGAGGCACCTGTACTACGTGATGTTGTGCATTCTGACTTGTTTGTTTTATTGCAGGAACTCATTTTTCTCTTGGACACACGCCTGCATCCTTATTTTGTTATGCATGTCCGATCCCATACTTCCCTCCCTGGCTTTATTGTGGAAGGAAACCGACAAGCGGATCTGCTGACATCATCAGTACAAGTTTTACCAGATCGTATAGCACAAGCTAAATTGAGCCACTCCTTTTTTTCACCAAGGTGCAGGAGGTCTCAAACGCCAGTTTGGTCTCACCTCCCAACAAGCAGCCAATATTATTGCTGTTTGCCCTGACTGCCAGAAGCACTCTTTCCCGTCAGCAGCGGGAGGAGTTAACCCTAGGGGGTTACAAAGCTTACAATTGTGGCAAATGGACGTCACGCATTACGCAGAGTTTGGAAAACTTAAATATGTTCACTCCTCTATTGACACCTTTTCAGGCGCCTTGTTTGCCTCTTGTCATGCTGGGGAAAAAACGCGTGATGTTCAACGACACTTGATGCGTGCTTTCGCCACCTTAGGTATACCCTCTCAAATCAAAACGGACAATGGTCCTGCGTATACCTCTGCAGCTACAAAGGCTTTTTTGGATGCCTGGGGTGTGACTCACATTACTGGCATTCCTCATTCCCCTACAGGTCAATCCCTGATTGAATGCTCTCATTAATCTTTGAAAAGTTTATTACAACAACAAAAAGGGGGAGTAGGGACTGCCACCCCTGAGGAACATCTACAGAAAGCTTTGTATGTTTTTAACTTTTTAAATTGCTCTTTATTAGATAATAACCCTCCAATAGTTCAGCATTTTAATACGAATGCTTCACTTGAAGTACAGATCAAGGCCCCGGTATTAGTCCGTGACCTGGAAACAGGTAAGGTAATGGGCCCCTATCCCCTTATCACATGGGGCAGAGGTTATGCTTGTGTCTCCACAGAAAAGGGCCCTCGATGGATCCCGGCAAAGAGCGTGCGACCTTTCCGTGAATCTTTACCGCAACCATCTGAAGATGGCTCGGCTCACCCTCCAGATCAGTCTTTCGAACAGCAACCTGCTGACGCTGCTCAGAGCGGAGAAAATTAACCATCATGAGAGGAAAAAGGACTATATGAACCGGTGCAAAGAAACGCCACTTACAGAGATTGTTTGTGCAACACCTGCGAACCTTGGGTTCTATGTGCATGTTATGCTTGCAGGAAAAAATGGTGGTGCCAGGTGATGCTCGCTAGACGATAGTGTGATAGTTGCTTAGACAAGGAAGTTGAAGTCGCAAAAGTTTTGCTTATTACAGGGCATGAACCTTCGGGAAGTGATCGCTATTTACATGACTATGGAGACTGGGCCTATTTAGTGTATAAAAGAGCTGAGGAAGTGTTAGCCTGTGACCATAGTGTAGTAAGACTAATCTAGTGCCCGCTATATGGGCCATCCTTAAATAGGACTGGGATCAAACAAAAGAGAGATGCTACAAACGATTTGCATGGAAATGGGAAAGGGGTGAAAAATTGTTTTTGAAATGATCCTCTCCTGTCTGATAATATTAGGATTTAATATAGGTATAGGAACACTTGCACATCCAGGGATCCAAATTAGCCTTCGACAAAATGTATGGGTCACAATAGCTAATTTAACAAATCAAAACTCCATGTGTTTGAGCATGGCTACACCTGGGGATCCGTTTAGAACTTGCTTAATTGGGGTTCCCATGTGGTGGCCAGATCAGTTTTGAGGCTTTGTAAAGAATGAGACTGTTCTATCGCTGCGAACCATCCCTCAGATTAATCAAACTTTACAAAGTAAAGGAATAATCACAGAAGGGATGAAACCAGCACAATTTGATGGAGCCTGGCAAGCAGAAATAATTCTAGCTCTTAATAATACGATGAAAAATGATCCAGAGGAATTAGATTTGCTGGGGTGTTTAAATACTACTAATGTAACGAGGAACAGAGGATGGTTTATGCCTTGATCTATGCAACAAATGAATGTCCCTATGACAGAATGGGCCACCGTCAACCCACATGACCCAGATTTCAGACTTGCTGTCGGTCCTTATGCAACATACTTTAGGTTAAATTGTACTGACTTCCCTGCTAAACATCTCCCCTCAGGACTATTTTTAATTTGTGGGGATCGAGCATGGGCGGGGATACCCAGGGACCCCCATGGAGGACCTTGCTATTTAGGTTAATTAACACTTTTCCACCCCTTGTTACATCAATTATTTAATGCGAGCTCTCACATCCGAAATAAGCGATCCACACATGAATTAGATTGCAAAGAAATAGGGGACCCCATATTGTGGGACCGCACTGTCACCCTCCTTGCCTCTATCTTTGTGCCAGGCGTTAACGCAGCAAGGGCCATGACCTCACTCAAACAGCTCGCATATTGGACAAAAAAGGAGCTTAACTTGACTAGCCAGATTTTAGGAGACTTAACAAAAGATGTGGTTAGTGTTAGACATGCTATACTTCAAAATAGAGCAGCTATTAATGTTTTACTTTTAGCACAAGGGCATGGCTGCGAGGACTTTGAAGGTATGTGTTGTATGAATCTCTCCGACCATTCGGAGTCTATTCATAAGAAATTGACCCAATTAAAGGACAACTTGCACAAGTTAAAAGAAATCGATGACCCACTTGGAGAATGGCTGTCACACTTTGGAATTACTGGATGGTTAAAAATGTTCCTATTAGAAGGATTGCGTTTTATTATTATTGTTATCGTAGCTTTGCTTATTTTAGGTTGTATTCTAAGTTGCGTAAAGAAAAGTTTAGAAAAACTAATGCATGCTACTTGGGTGGTACAAAAGGAAGGGGGAGATGTGGGACAGGATTTCACTGGCCTCAGCAAAACTCCCAGCACTTATCAATTGATAAAAGGAAACGTTCTGGAGCTTGTTGGTCACAGACCCTGGTGACGAAAAACAGAAACAGTACTTAAAGACAGGATGTGCTAAACCCTTTGTGTAGATAAGAATTACGAGTTACTAAGGTTGTCAAGAAGGAATTGCTGCTGCTGCTACACTAAGGAGAGTGCATTAATCAAGACAGCAACTGCCTAAACAAACATTAGCCAATCAGTAGGTATCTAGCAAGAATAACAAACTAATCAGCATGTGACACGCTGTTTAGGATAGGTATAAAATATGTCAGAAATTACAATAAAGTTGACATTTTGCTGGCATCAAGCAGTGTCCCGTCTCTCCATCGCGGCAGACCCCAACGTGATACTCTGAACGGTGTCTCACTGCGATCGGGGAAAAGCCTGGAGCGGCCCAGCCAGAGGCGGATCAGCTGGACTGAGAACCAGGCGGAGGCGTACGGACATTCCGCAGACAAATTTGTCGAAGAAATCACCAGAAAAGGTGAGCGGCTGGGGCAGGAGGAGGGAAGACTGAAGCTCCTCCTGATATTCTCTCTGTGAGAGGACTTAAATAGGAAGAAAGTAACATACGTAGACTGTTAGTTGGGTGTAGAATTAACGGCTACCCGTCAGAAACCGAGAAGGCTTTTAAACATGAACTTTGGGACGATATAGGGCAGAAATTATGGATAAAGTCAGCAATGGAGGTAAAGAAGCTAAATCATTAGTAACTACACGGAAGCTTATAATTACCACCTTTAAAGGTCTTAAGGCTGAACGGTGTGCTGCTGCTGGAATTTTTGTAGCGTTGCAGCCTGATAAGAATCCTGAAAGTCGCTGTGAAGATTACCCAGTTCATGTCTTTGATACCCTCCCTATTCCATCCCCTGCTGTGCCTTTGGCACCCCCGATGGTTCAGCAGTCTGGGGCGGGGGGAGGAAAAATGCCGAGCAGGTGTCCTCCTACACTATTAACCAATGCTGATGAGAACAGCAAGTCCAAAGGATTGGAATCAGACAACTTGCCCAAAGAAACTGTGAAAGCTGAGAAGGCTAAAGTCATAAATAAGTGTACTATCAGTCCTTTTACTGATTTATATCCTCCTTTACCGCTTTATACCCCTCTAACTCCTACGAGAGAGCAGAAGGAGTCGCCAGATAAGAACTGGGCAAAAGAACTGTGTGAAAAATTAGATCAGCTAATAGCGAGAGAATCCAGCAGTTGGCAATGCAGTCATGCTGATTGTGATGGGAAAGGGGATGCGCCTGGGGACTCAGGTTATATGAATAATAATGATGCTAGAAAATATTGTCGAGAATGTGCACTGTTCCGAACCCCCCCGTTACTAGTGATTCTCCAGCACCATTCAAGTCCATGTTATCTGATGACTTGGATGAGGATGGGGGTTTGTGGCACTTTCTTCAAAAGTTAATAGGAAAAAGAGTATGTGTACGAGTTGCCTCGAGATCAGATAAAAACCATGAAAGACTCAAGCAAAATTAGACCTGTGCAATGTAACAGCTATAGATCATTTAGGATGGAACAATGGGGATTCGTTGAAAGCGGTGGATATTCCCCAACTCTTGGAAGAGACACTAATTGGCACACCACAATTAGAGGCGCTATTAGTTTCTGAAATCCTGAGGCAGTCAGCAGACCTTGCATATTAAGCTATGACAAAGGTGCCTGAAACCAACAAAGCAGCCAAATCATTTATGACTATTAATCAGGGTCCCAATGAGAATTACATGCAATTTATTGACCATCTTCAAGAGGTCATCAATAAGCAGGTTGAAAACTTAGAAACTATGGAAGCACTGGTGTTGAAATTAGCAGTAGAGAATGCTAATGTTTGCTATCAACGTGTTATCTGTGAGTTTTACAGTACATGTTATGTGCTCCTGTGTATTGCCTCTCTGAAAATCAAGCAGCTTGTCAGGAATGTGAGTTAATTGTTTTACTAGTTGCTTTTAAGTGCACCGTAAAACCTTCTCCCCACTTATCCCACTCACGCTGCAAGCGGCCCTGTGCTTCCCTCCCTCCCTCTTATGGTTTTTACTTACGAGATGGGGTCAGGAATGACTGTTTTCAGTTGTGTTCCTAAGTAATTGGTATTGGGAGGTGTTCTAGAACATAGGAAAGCACTTGGAAATAGGAGGAAGGAAGATCTTGTGAAATATTGTAATTAATGGTGGCTGCTGTATAAGTTAAATGATGGGAAAAGTGTCTGGAGAATAGAATCTTGAAGTATAACACCTTGTTGCAATTTATGTTATTTTTAAGGCGAGAAGAGTAGGACAAAATAAATCTCTAAAATAAATCATTAAATCATCTCAGACAGTTTTACAGGCGGAATGGTTTGAACTTCAACAAGCTGAGAGAGAGTTAACTGATAACACACAGGTCACAGTAAACTTGCTGAAGTCTGCAAGATGCTTTCCTTATTAACCTGTTTTCTTTGTGGGTATCTGTTTAAGTATGTTACAGTTTTGGTAGGTCTTTGTTTTATGGTACGATGAGTTCACAGACTGTTAAATAATGAGAAACCATTGACTCAAAATGTGCATTTTGTGATAATACAGAAGACCATGAGTAATTTAGTTCTTTACTGCATGAATGTGATGCTAAAATTTTTGTGTGTAGTAGCTGTTAATTTTCTTTCTAGCATGCTACCTTTATTCCAATATCCAGACTTGCGCAACTCTGTGATAGGCTGTGTCTCATCTCAGTGTACTAGATTTGGCTCTTTTGTATGCACACCATGTAAAGAATCCTGGTTTTGGGATAACAGTTGTAGCACACCAGATGAGACACTAATAAAAGCCTTGCCCAGTCCAGCTTGCTGCGGCGGTGGGGGGGCAGGTGCCGATTGGGCTCCAGCGCACACTGACCTGTTTTGTCAGGGAGACCCAGTGGTACCTCTGCCTGGCTGAGCAGTAAGCGGTTCAAAGGTGCAATGCAAAAATTGCGATATTGTCTTTAATAAGTGTAACTGTGATCCACCTGCATATTTGAACTTGGTGTTTGGTTTCTATATCTGAGCTCAGTATTTTGATTTGCATATATATATATTTGGTATCAAAAGAATTTTGTTTGGGGAGATAATTACAAAATGGGAACTGGTTCCACTACTAAAATACCACCTTGCTCCCCCTTAGGATGCATCCTTACAAATTAGAGTAATTGCTTATATTGTTATCTAATAATTTTGAGACCAGAAAAGAATTTAAGTCGTTAAACTCTGATTCACATTAAATTTATGTGTTTGTTGGAGGTATGGGAACTAAAATTAAATGCTATGATAGATGTGAATTTGGAAGAAATTGTATTTAAAAGTTGCTAGAATATGAACTGATTTGGATTTAGGAAAATAGAATAATGGACTGATGTTTAGTATGCTGGTTTTTGACATCTGTAAATTGCAAAAGGTAAATGGAGCTAAGGAATTTAACTAATACTGAGCTACCTGGAATTGCATATAAAGTGTATTATGGTTGGAATGAAATGGGAAAACAAAAGAGCAAAATATCCCAGGTCTGTGCTTGAACATAAATTTCAGGCCTGTGTCAAGCTGCAAGATAACTCAGCTCATTGTAACTGAGGAGTTTGCCGGGGCCTCCTACTTCATACCAGCGATTATGCCAGCTGCGTGGCCTTGGCTATATCTAAACTGTAGCAAGAAGAGAAAAAAAAAAAAAAAAAAAGGAAAAAACCTGGCTGCCCGCTTTCAAGGTGGTGAAAGAGGGGTTTTCTCTCCCCCCCACTGCAGCGATGTAATACTGAATGGAGCAGTCTGAGGGTGAAGTTTAAAGGCATCCCTAGCAGATCTGTAGTTCTAATGAAACTGGGAAATTAAACTAAAAATTTGTTAATAGACTTATTCTGTGGTAACTAGTTGTAAAAGACTTAGTAAATTCACCATGATAGTTTTTGAGATCCTGGGAAAGAAAGAAAGAAAGATCGTTTCCTTGAGACCAATGAAATCCCAAATTTGGAACAAAGTTTTACCATATGAATTCTTGTACTTGCCAGAAAGCCCTATACCTTTCTTGGGTCAAGATTTGTTAAGTAAATTATAAGCTCAAATAACGTTACATGTCCTACAAGAAGTTGCTTGGATGGTGCAGATCTGCTTGCTTCAAGTGAGAAATCCCCAAGGAAATTTCAAATGCTGTATTTCCATTACTATATACTATATATTCCATTACTAATAACCTAATGAAATTTAACAAGGGAAAGTGTAGAGTCCTGCATCTAGGCAGGAACAACCTCAGGTTCCAGTATAGGTTGGGAAATTACATATTAGAGAGCAGTGTAGGGGAAAGGGACCTGGGGGTCCTGGTGGACCACAGAATGACCATGAGCCAGCACTGTGCCCTTGTGGCCAGGAAGGACAATGGCATCCTGAGGTGTATTACAAGGGAGGTGGTTAGTAGATCGAGAGAGGTCCTCCTTCCCCTCTACTCCGCCCTGGTGAGACCACATCTGGAATATTGTGTCCAGTTCTGGGCCCCTCAGTTCAAGAAGGACAGGGAACTGCTGGAGAGGGTCCAGCGTAGGGCAGCAAAGATGACTGGGGGAGTCGAGCACCTCCCTTATGAAGAAAGGCTGAGGGAGCTGGGTCTCTAGTTTGGAGAAGAGGAGACTGAGGGGTGACCTTATTAATGTTTATAAATATATAAAGGGTGAGTGCCACGAGGATGGAGCCAGGCTCTTCTCGGTGGCAAACAATGATAGGACAAGGGGTAATGGGATCAAGCTGGAACACAAGAGGTTCCACTTAAATTTGAGAAAAAACTTCTTCTCAGTAAGGGTGACAGAGCACTGGAACAGGCTGCCCAGGGGGGTTGTGGAGTCTCCTTCTCTGGAGACATTCAAAACCCGCCTGGACATGTTCCTGTGCGACCTCACCTAGGCGTTCCTGCTCCAGCAGGGGGATTGGACTAGATGATCTTTTGAGGTCCCTTCCAATCCCAAACATACTGTGATACTGTGTGATACTGTGATACTACTGGCATCCAATGTTTCGATAAAGCAAACACTACACTGATAGATCTGAAACAGGACTTCGATCCGGTAAGGGAAAACAATATCTGTCGTGAGACGAAGTGGAGAATGCAAAATTGCAGACAGGACCTCTTTGAGTACGACGGGCAGGCCGGCGAGAGTAATGAATCTAATTCAATATGAATTTAACATCAATACCCTTTAATCAACTCTTAACAACACTGAATATCAATGTCCACGAGACCACGTTTTTTCCAACCCTTATATACTCTATACCCAAAAGGCCATGCGGCAAGCACAGGCTATGATTGGCCACACATGCAGTCATTCTTCCCCCTCCCCGACGATGGTGATTAGCTGCAGGGAACTGTCCACAAACTTTTCATGCGCAGCGACAACGGCCCCTCCTGCAGCCTGGGTCGAGGGCAGACCAGCTTCTGTTTACTTCCGTATGGTCCTAGTGCACCTCAGTCACCCCAAGCCCTGGCTTGTTCACAGCATACAGCCCAAAATTCTCCACAATATCCAATAAATATGACAGCCAAAATGGAGTTTATCGACTTTGATAAATAAATTTATGATAACCTTACAAGCTAACTGTATTTGATTGGACTTGCAGATTTGTCTATTTATAGCTACAACATAGAAACAACCTGTGGCTATTGTGGGACAGTATGATGAGATTGCTAGCAGACTGATATACCGATTGTTACTCTGATCAAGAAAATGCAGGGAATGAATTTAAGTCTTAACAGACCATGATCCTTTTGTCATATATGTACCATTTGTGAAATTTAATTCTGATTTTTTTTTTATTTGTAATCTATGTCCTTGCAAATTGCACTAGTTGGTTTTCTTAACAGCACAGCTTTTAGCATGCATAAATGTAAATTGCTGCAGAACCTGCAAGTCTTTAACATCAGGTCACAGACCATACTTGTAGTTGGTCTGATCCTACATACTTGCGCAGTTTTTGTTGATGGTTCTGGGAAGTCTCTTAAAGCTGTAGTGGTCTGGCGTGAAGATAACAATTGGCATCATTCTGTAAAAATTATTGAAGATTCAACCCAATTAGCAGAACTTGGCGCAGCTTTACATTACTTAGAGCTTTTTAAGGAGGAACCTCTAAATTTGATTTGTGATTTTGAGTAGGTAGTCAAGGTTCAATGCATGTATCTGATTCCGAACTTTGTTTGTTTGTTTGTTTGTTTGTTTTTTTAAAAAATGGGGGGGGGGGGGAGAAGTAGGGGAAACACCACAAAACCAGTTGTCAAAAGCACTGTATGTTATGAAATAATTTGCAAGTATGACCCAAAACCATGCTAAATCAGAACCAACCTACATTAGTTATGGTCAAATCATTAGTTAATGGCCAATGGAAAAGGCCACATCAATTGATAACCCGGGGAAAAGGCTACGTTTGTGTCATTACAGGCCAAGGATCAAAGTGGATTCCCGTAAAATGGGTCAAGCCATGGCTGAATAAAGACAAAAAAGATTCAATGGATGCAGATGGACAGGAGGGAGATAAGTTGTGAGTACTGTTTCAGATGTAAACCGTGGATCCTAATTCAGTGTTATAGATGCTCCCAGACCTGGTGGTCTAGAAGCCTATTAGGAAGCAGGTGGTGTACCTTCTGTGGAGAATGGCAGTTTGAACAAGCAGCGGGAGAGCCAAAAGGGCGATATTACACTTAGATAATCAATGCAAAGATGAGGTAAAATTATAAGACATTCCTACCATAGTATCTACTGCACTCCTTCTCCCCAGTCTAGAAGCTGGTAAAGCTTTAGGAGACATATCAAAGTTAAGCTATTGGTCTTTTAAATAGGTTAATTTAACTCTTGAGATACTAACTCAATAATAGATGTTGATAGTATTAGACATGTTGCTCTACAAAATCACACAGTTATAAATTTTCTACTTTTAACATTACGATTATGGTTGTGCTGTATTAACTTGTTTGATTAATCTAAATCTATTAATAAGTGCTTTAGACAAACTAGAACCGTACATTAATAAGATTGCCGTAGTAAAATTAAGGTTTGACATATAGCTTAAAAGTTTGGGAATAAGTGGGTAGTTATTTGATCTTATTTAATAAGGCTTAATTGCATTATATGTAACTGTAATTATTGTGTTAATCATGTGCTGTATATTGCAGTGTATTTCAAAGATGATTCAGCGCGCTGTAAATGGGGCCTGGCTGGTTCAAGAACAAAAAGGGGGAATTGTGGAGGGGTTGCTGTTAGATGGAGATTTGTTATTGAACTAGCCAGGCCAAAAGGAATTTCAAGGCCAACTCAGAAAGCTGAAAACAGGACCTGCCGTGGGAGAGAGGCATTTCTACAATAACAAGGCCTCAATATGATGTAAATCAACGGATCTATCAGAAGTGAGACTCCAGCACATGGAGTGAATGCATTATTGGAGCGTGGACGCGTGATCAAATAATAGTTGTATATGTAAGGAGGCTTGTTTCTGTAATAAATGGCTCTAGCGTGATTCACATTGAATCGGAGTGCAGGGTCCTTTATTCGCTCCAACAAGCAAGGGCTTCTTTTGTGAGTATGAGGAAAAACTTCCCCTCAAGAAGTCAGTAAAATAAGACCAGTGTAAATGTAATCACAATCAGGCTCTCCATTGAGTTCATTTAGTCTATGACTTTGGGATCCATCCTTTATGATGGCCATTCAGGACAGGAGAGGTGGTGTGTTGCATGGAGTTATTGGGCACCCAAGCCAGCTCAGGCTGGGCCACTGCTGCACTTGCACTGCTTCTTGTAAGGTTTGTTCTCCATTGTTTCAGGTGGCTCCTGCTATAGAAATTCCTATAACATGCATTTCAAACAATGGATTATTTTCACCCAAGATTAAATCACCTTGAAGTACACATTAGACTCCCCATCTTCATGTACTACCTACGAAGTACACCCAGGTCCTTGAGCAAAAACAATCCCATGAATAGGTTTACCTTTTCCTGAAGGTTTGACATCCAACAATAACCTGTACAATAGCATCAGTAGTCAAGCCCACCCCTCGATCACAAGAACTTCTTTATGTTGCATCCCTTCCTAAATGTCCTGATGCATCATTGGCCCATTGAGCTATAAAAAGCTAACCCTTATGTTCCCAGTCCAGATTCACCTGAGCCACTTCAACCTTAGCAGCCTGGTCTACCTACTCATTGTTTCAATGTTTTTCAGTGGCCCAACACTCGGGTACATGAGTGTCTATGTGACGTACTTTTACAACCAGATTCTCTACCTGGGAAGCAGTATCTTGCCATAATTCAGCAGCCCAGAGGGGTTTACCTCTGTACTGCCAGCTGGTCTACTTACATTGCTGTAGCCACCCCCACAGGGCATTTGCCACCATCCATAAGTCAGTACAGAGATAAAGTACTGGCCACTGTAGTGGCAGAGCCCCCCTCCGCCCCGGGGGGATGGGGTTGTTGCCAGCCTGGCTGAGAGGTGAAGCCAGAGACAAAAGAAACTAAAGGAGCACCATTAGAAGGTAACAATGAGTGAGCAATCACCGGACACACGCGTGCAGAGCGCGTGGACAGTACATGCAGCTTATCACGTTATTGTATAGCACGAGTTACAACCAATCACATTGTTGTAAGGCGCGTGGACAGGGCAGCTTTGCTATAAAGCTAGCCCGGTCCAACAATAAAGCGAACTCTGTGAACATCACATTGGTGTGTCAGGTTCCGTGTCTCGCATAGAAAAAGCAACATTTTGGTGACCCCGAGAGGATCGTTGGAAGATGCGAGGAAAAAACGTCACCTGGAGGGCGAGGATAGCCCTGCGCGTGAAGAAAAGCGGAAAGTAGGCCTACGGGGAAGCAAGTGGCATGGGAAACGCGGAATCCGCGGAAGAAAAAATAATAGTGAAAAGTATTCTGCAGCTGGCTGCACGAACAGGAAGATTTTTGGAAAAAGACGCGGTGGAGCGTCTTTTACTATTCGCTCAGCGGAAGGGGTGTGTCCGATCGACGGACGAATTTTTTTCTCCTGGTACATGGGAGGACATAGGGATCGAACTATGGGAAGCGGTCACAAGGGGGAGCCGCGAGGCTTGTGACTTTGCCGGACCCTGGCGGGAGGTCAGGCAGCTGATGCAAGAAGTCTCAGAGGAGCCGGAGTTGTGTGCCGTCCCCCCGGAGCCGCCCGCCGCGAGCTGCCCCTCTCTGAGAACTCCGAAAAATCGATACCGTTGGTATGTCCCGTATCAGATTTGGAGTTCTGGAGCGGAGAGCAAATTATACCCTCTGCACCCTTTGAGCCATTGCCTGCCTCCGACGACGAATGGCAGCAACCAGCAAGTTTCAACAAGCCAGGACAAGTTAATCCAGCTGACGTGCCTTTGCCGGAGGACCCGATGGAGCACCGGGATGGAGCACCGCAGAATCGCCCTGACTTCCAGGAGGAGAGCCACGTGCAGAGCCTGAAGGACTTTCTGAGACGGCAGGAGAGCCAGATGCAAGAAGTTCTAAAAGCTATGAAGCAACTAGATAGCGATAACAGTAAAACTTCACGGTTAATAGCATATAAAAAGGCGTCAGATGCAATTAAGGACGGGTTGGAAGCAATTGGCAGGAAATGTGAAAAACAGGGAAAACAGGAACAGGAGGGGGTGGAATTAGACCTCACTCCTGAGGAGCTCCGTATTAAAAGGGAGCGAATACAAAAATGGGCTAGACAATGTGTTGAAGATGGGATGTGGTCTGTAAGAGAAGCAGATGAATATTTGAGAGCGCAATATGGAAAAGGGCTGGAGACTGGGTTAGCAGATCGGTTTGCAAATATGCGTCGACTTACTGATCCACAGGGAAACACAAGGGAATTGTATAGCAGTGACAGTAATGATAATTTGGGTGCTGCCCCTGTGCATCAGGGTAGAGATATTCCTCGAGATCATTCTTATAATGCAGGGCAACGTTGGCAAGGGGTAATCAGAGATGCAACAGTTGAAGGGATCATGTTACCTGGCAGTATTACAGCAATGCCAGTGCACATAGATAATAGAGGACAAAGGCAGTGGTCGCCCTTTGATTGGAAAATGGTTAAGCAATTGCAAAGTACAGTTATGCAATATGGTATGGATAATAAGCACGTGATGAAGCTAATCAACTCATTTTTCAAGGGGCAAGTACTAACTCCAACAGATATTAGGGCATTGATGGAGTTATTGCTTCCCCCAACGGGGTATTTGCTGTTCTTGGACAAGTGGCAGGGGAAGGTAGAATTGGCAGTATTAGAAAATGTTCATTTACCAGCTGATGATCCATTGTGATTAGTTAGCTTGGACCAATTACTGGGTCGTGGGCAATATGCGGATGGTGCCACTCAGGCAGCACTTCATCCAAGGATTTTGCAGCAAACGCAAGGGCTTGCTCTGGTGGCAGTGAAAGAATTACCCAATATAGGTAACCCTGTGCCACCCTATTCTACAATAAAGCAGGATCCTGGGGAACCATATATGAAGTTTGTGGACGGTTTAAAAGAAGCTATAGATGCTTCTCCTAACCTGACTCCAGAAGCAAAAGCTGCTGTGGGGAAAGATTTGGCCATGATGAATGCAAACACCCAATGCCAACAGATATTAGCCGTTTTGGGAAAAACTGCTTCTCTGGCAGAGATAGTGGAAGCTTGTACATGGGTACCAATTATGGAACAGGAGGTAGAAAAGGCAAAAATACATGCTCAAGCCCACGCTGTGGCCTTGGCTGCAGCACTTAAGCCTACAATGAAAGGCTGAAGCCCTTCTTCTCACGACCTAGCATGTTTTACTTGCAGACAGACAGGACATATTAAAAGAAATTGTCCTCAGTACACTCGGAGAGGGGGACCTAGTAATGGCACTAGTCAGTCGCCAGCTCCCCTCAATTATTCGCACTTCGATGGCTTGTGCAGTTGGTGTGATAAGTATGGACACCGAGCAGTGGAGTGTCGATCAAAATTTAAAAAAGATGGGACACTGCTGCCAGGAAACGGGAGGGCCAGCACCAGGGGCTGGAGCGCGATGACACCACAATACCAGCCGAGAGGGGGAACAGCCATGGTTGCTTGTCCGAGCTCAGGGCAGCAACCTCAGAAAGTGCAGGCGTCGATCTGGCCGTGGGAACAGACGTCACAATAACAGACCGGTCTGTACATGTAGTTCCATCTACAGTAACGGGGCCCCTAGGGTATGGATTGAGTGCACTTTCAATAGGCCGTTCTTCTGCTTCAAGACACAGGTTGTTTGTTTTGCCAGGATTAATAGACTCTGATTATGTTGGACCCATAGGCATTATGTTGCAAGTCCTAACACCCCCTGTGACTATTAAAGAGGGGACCCATATAGCACAATTGGTACCCTTTAGAGCATGTGTTCCAAAGGCTTTAGATGTGGAAAGAGGTCAGAAAAGTTTTGGCTCTACCGGAGCCCCTGTGGTTGCTTTCACGGAAAAACTGACTTTGGACAAAACATCTAGGGTAGTTTCCATATATGGGCCTGGAAGTGAGATTAGGAGAAAAAGAATGCTTTTAGATTCAGGTGCAGATGTGACGATTATCCCTCGCACTGATTTGCCTCCGTGTTGGCCTTTAGAAGCAGTAAATACCATGGTAGTGGGGATGGGGGGGGCACTCCTACCCACATCAGCACACATATGGTTAAGATAAGAGAAGAGGTCGAGGGCTTAGAGGCATGGGTACGACCTTATGTTCTGAACACGACAATTGCATTATTAGGAAGGGATGTGATGTCTCAGTGGGGAATAGTCATGCAGTCACCTTTTTGATAATGGCCATTGCAGCAAGCGACACCTGGCCGTGTATGAAGCTGAGTTGGGAAGCAAATGATCCTGTCTGGGTGGATCAACGGCCATTACCAAAAGAAAAGCTCGTACATTTAGAGGAGTTGGTTGAAGAGCAACCCCGTCTCAGACATTTGGTCCCTTCCACCAGCCCGTGGAATACACCTGGTTTTACTATCCAGAAAAAATCAGGGAAGTGGCATTTGTTACAGGACCTCAGGGCAATTAATGCAGTAATGAAAGATATGGGGGCACTGCAACCAGGTCTTCCTGCCCCAACCATGCTTCCAAAAGATTGGGATATAATTGTCATTGATTTGAAGGATTGTTTTTTCATGATCCCATTACACCCAGAGGATTGCAAAAAGTTTGCCTTTACTGTTCCAGTGCTTAATCATCAAGCTGCCACGAAAAGATATAATTGGGTAGTGTTACCTCAGGGAATGAAAAATTTTCCTACTATTTGCCAATGGTATGTAGATTTGGCTTTAAAGTCATTTAGGCAACAACACCCTCAGATGATCATCTATCATTATATGGATGATATCCTTTTGTGCAATGAAAAGGAAATTAGTAAGGATACAATAATTCAGTTGACAAAGCAATTAGGTCAGTGGGGTCTGGTTGTGGCACCAGAAAAGGTACAGCGAACTGCGCCATGGAAATATTTAGGATATGAACTAACTCAGGCCATGATTAGACCTCAGAAGCTTATTGTGAAAACAAAGGTAGCAACCCTTTGTAATAAATTTTGACTCGATCTTGTAAATAACAAGAATTTATTTAGAATCCGGCAATAAGCAAAGACAGCGCTGGGTGCGGCCTAGAGACCTCAGTCTCCCTTGCGGCACGCGCACCAGCTAATTCAGTTCTCTGGGTTTTAAAGCCCATCTCTGGTCCACAGCTTCCGGGTGTAACTTTTCACTCATGTTGAAGGCTCATATCATGTGGGCATTGACTGCTGTGTAGCCAGTTTTGATCGTCTTACTTTGGTTACTTATGAGGTAAATACATCAAACAGAACAAAGCAAGTAAGAACTCAAACAAACATCTCCTTGTTAGATAAATACATCAAACAGGACAAAGCAAGTAAGCATACAAACACTTCTCAAACAAACATCTCCAGGAGCTTTAATGAACAAACATTTCTCAGAACTGCTTGTTACAATTTGCCCCTTTTCTATTTTTTTACTTATTTTGTTCGTTAAAGCGTTGCAACTCTTCACCACTTAATACTAATAATTCGGTGTCATTTTGATCATGCAATTTCTCATATTTTGCTTTAATCAACATCAAGTGAGCGGCTTCTAGCCTGCCTTTCACGATCGCTATTACTTTATTTAAGATACATGGCCCAAAGGTTAATACTAGGATTAAAAGAATCAGTGGTCCTGCTATAGTGGATAAGAGGGTTGTAAGCTAGGGTGATTGTCTAAACCAGTTTTCATACCAGCTCTGCTGAGATTCATGATAAGTAATTTTAGGAATAACTACTACCTGTACGCTCTGCTTTCTGTTATTCCCCCTGTTGAATCACGCTGGGGAGGTTTACATCCCAAAGGTCTCCAAGTTGTGGTTAAAAACTTATCTCGCATAGAAGGTGCCCAAGCAGAGGCGATAGTTTCACAACCCCAATAAGCACAATAATACTGATTAGGATAGTTGCAATAACCCTTCCCTGGATTAGACGAGGGACAAAAATAATAGGCTTCTCGATCTAAACATGGTTGTATAGGTGCTAACTGACAAAGGGGAACAGAAAAACTAGGGGATCCTACTGTAGTGTTCTCTTTAATCACCCGACTCTCTTCTACCTGAATTAAGGTCCATTTGTATGGTCTATGTGCTGTTTCCTCATTACCTGCTATTAGCAATAATATTAATACAGCATACCAGGTGGGTTTGCATTTGCCTAGATTCAGCTTGCTTTGATTTTGCAATTTGTTGTGCTGCCTAGCACTGGGGTAGTTCCCCCAACATTGCTGCACAATTCCATTCGGGTTTTTGCCCCCACTTTGTGTTATTCCTCTGCCTCGCCCGTCGACTCGGTTGCTTCGAGCCACGGGGTAAACCATCTTCTCGGCAGCAAGAATATTCTTCAGGAGGCCCCGAATGTTTCCGGCGACTGCACCGTCGCTTGTAAGCTTCCCAGGTGCAGCTTTTTACCAAGGGGGAATGGCACGTTATTTCTTTCACAGTGGTTCGGCAGCACACTTGTATTATGTGTAATTTCAGAAGAGTTGGCTCATTAGGGTGGAAACAAAACCGTTCAGGTCGTATTCCATAGACATATATGTTCCACCAACTAGGATCTTCGGTCTTGATTTCTCCTCGTAAGACTTTAAGTTTTAATACTAATTCAGTAATTTCTCGTTCAATTGAATAACAAGTCCCTCGAGGGGGAATACCGTCTAGGCAATGCAACCACCAATCTCCCTGGCACACTGTACAACTAAAACATACAAAAGGATAACAGTTGCAATTTATGTTTTCACATACAACTCTATAATCCTTACAAAGAGGGTATTTATAATCAGCTTTATCACTTTTCTGTACTTGCACAATGCAGGTTGGTAAATCCAAGTTCATTTATTGCTTCTTCAGTTTAATTCTTAAAGGTTCATCTGTGGGTTCTGCAGCCCACGCGTCGGTCTTGATCGGGCCTTTCACTCGACTGGCGTGTGTCCAACCTTTTTCAGCAGTTCGAATAGCTGTTTCTGTAGTGAGTAAAACAACATAAGGTCCCTCCCATCGACGGGTTAGTGATGCCTCCTTCCAGGTCTTTATAAGCACTCTATCTCCGGGTTCTAGACTATGTATTTTTATGTCTAAGGGCGGGCGTTGTACCACCAACCCTTTTTCCCAAAGGTATTTCCTCCGCTTTAACAACTGTATTAGATAATTCCTTATTTGGAAATCCTTTATTTCTGAGTGGTCCTGTGGTATTTCTAAATCATAGGGCATACCATATAACATCTCGAAAGGTGAGATCCCGAGGTCTGTTCTCGGCTGCGTTCTTATATTTAATAGTGCTAAGGGCAAACACTTTACCCATGACATCTTAGTTTCTATCATTAGTTTTGTGAGTTGTTTCTTTATCTCTCCATTCATTCATTCTACTCTTCCTGAACTTTATGGGTGCCATGGAGTATGATACTGCCAATTGGTACCTAGTGCCTGGAAGGTCTCTGTAATAATCTTTGATGCAAAGTGTGGGCCCCGGTCGGAATCAATGGCTTCAATTATTCCATATCGGGGAATTATTTATTCCAACAGTATTCTTGCTACTGTACGTGCAGTAGCTCTAGCTGTTGGGAATGCCTCCACAAAGTGTGTAAGGTGGTCTACTAGCACCAACAAATAACGGTAGCGTCCGACCTTCGGTAACTCTGTAAAATCAATTTGTATTTTTGAAAATGGTCGATATGTGAGTTCCCTCCCACTGGGGATTCGTCTCTTTATTTGTTGTTTATTTACTCGCTAACAGGTGAGGCACTTTTCAACAATTCGCTTCGCTACATTATATGCTCCTTTACAAGCGTATTTTGTCGCAAATTGATCTACTAATGCCTGCATTCCCCAATGCGTAATATCATGTAATCTGTTCATCATACTAATTGCAGTTACTTTTGGAACCACTTCCTCATCCTGCCCTGCCAGCAATAGATCATCTACGTACTGCACCAACACTGCCTCAGGGCTGCGTTCACACTCCTGTAAAATCTGTTCTAAAGCTTGCCCAGATAAGTTGGGCGACTCCGTAAACCCCTGGGGAAGTACAGTCCATCGCAACTGTTGTTTTCTATGAGTGTCTGGGTCCTCCCACTCAAAGGCAAAATAATTTCGACTTTCCTCATCTAGTGGGCAAGTCCAAAAGGCATCTTTTAAGTCTATCACACCACACTACTTATCATCCGGGCTTAGGTGACTCAGAAGGGTATACGGGTTAGCCACCAAGGGAAATCGACTCACAGTCCCCTTGTTTACCTCCCTCAGGTCATGTACCAGCCTCCATTTCCCATCTTTTTTTTTTTTTTTTTACAGGTAAAATGGGAGTGTTAAAAGGAGACATGCAAGGTTCAAGCAAGCCTTTTTCTAACAATCTCTCCATTTCTGGTTTCAACCCCCTTCGACCTTCTTCAGATATTGGATATTGTCTTACCCGAATGGGTATTTCTGGGCTAGAGATTTTAACTTTAAAGGGCGTTATGTTCAGTTTCCCTACTCAATCCTCAGTATATCACACTTCAGGATTAATTTTATTCTCGTCTTCCACTTTGAGGGGACATAATCTTATCCGAATTTCTTTCCCTATTACTTCTAAATTGATACCCAATTTGATTATTAAATCCCGCCCCAAGAGATTATATTCAGCTTCTGGAACTAAAAGCAAATTTCCCACTCCTGTTTTGGAGTCAGTTTTGATAATTACCCCCTTTATAATGGGAACACGAAATGGCTCCCCTTTTGCCCCAATTACTTGCATGGTGTCGGAGGATATTTTGCATCCCCTGGGCAAGGCTTGTATGGTAGATCGCTCTGCCCCGGAATCGACAAGAAATTCAATTTCTTGCTGCTGGGGGCCCACTTTCAATTTTATCAAGGGCTCTGTTCCTTTTTGGGTCCCCAGCAAAAAGAGCCCCTGACACCCCTATTCCGCTTTGAACATTTTCTCATCCGCCATTTTCTTCCTACAGTTCCGCTTAATGTGCCCTTTCTTTCCACAGTAAAAACATTCTATCGGCTCACCCCGTTCCATTGTAGTGTCGCTATTAAGGGGTCTTGTCTTAGGACTAGGCCCCTTATACTGTGCCCTTCCATCTTTGGATTTCTGAGCTGTACCTTCTCTGACTGCTGCAACCATCATTCGTACAGTCCTCCGCTCTTTTTCATCCTCTCTCCTGACATACACTTCCTGAGCTTCCCTCAATAGTTCATGTAAAAACATTTCCAAATTTCTACTTTCTGTTGCCCTCAGTTTCTATTACTTCTCTAGGGGAGCTCGCACCATTTCAGGTGTCAGGCTACCCCGAGAGGCCTACGGCTTGTCCTCCCCCCGCCTCCCACCTCCTTCCCCCTCCGCCGCTTCTAGCAGCGCGTTTTTGTTGTTTTTTTTTTTTTTGCTGCAGTTTAGACACAGGCAAGGCCACATGGACGGGGGAGGTTCAGTTTATCTTACAACTTAGCACAGGCTTGTGATTTATGTTACAACACAGGCCTGGGATATTTCGCTTTCTTATTTTTCGATTTAATTCCAGTCATAATATACTTCATATGCAGTTCTAATTACCTCAGTGATAGTTATGTTCCTCAGTCTCATTTACCTTTGCAGACGTCAGAAAAACAACATAATAAACATCAATTCCTTACATTAATTTTAGATCCAAATCAGTCTATCCACAGAACAACACTAACTTCAATACAGCTAACTCAGAATTTCACATTCAAATCACTTCCCCCACTAATTTATTCTCATGTGTACAGATGCATCTTAATGGGGAGCAAGGTGGTACTTTAATAATGGAACAGGTTCTCATTTTGTAATTATACCATCCCCAAACCAGGACCCCCCCCATCCGGTGTGCATACAAAAGAGCCAAATCCAGCACACCGAGATGTGACACAGCCTATCACAGAGCTGTGCAAGTCCAGATGCCAGAACAAAGACAGCATGCCAGAAAGAAAAGCACTGGCTATCACACACAAAACTCCATTACCACATTCACACAGTCAAGATCGCTTGCAGTTCATCTCACATATATGTATTAGGTCCTAAGAATTGATCAACCCGCTCAGCTACTCCTAGCGGGTCCTCTAAAAGACTCCCCATTTCCTTTTTAAAATCTCTAACGTCTCCGGAATTGAGGGGCACCACCACATACCCCATTCCCGCCTGTGGACCTCCCATCGCAATTTCTCGCAACGGATATAATTGTCCCGTTGCCTGGTACTGCTGCTGTCTAGTTTTACTACGTGTGACGGGCCCTGTGGGTTGACTAAGATTCATTTCCTCCAGGTTCGGTGCCAGTGGTGGAGCATTCAGACTAGGGGCCGGCACCGGGGGTGGTGGCGGCGGCACATAAGGTGGGGGTGTTACGGGAATTTCTTCCCCATGCCGCTTGTTTCTTCGTTTATCGTACTTCTCATCCCCCTTTTCTTTTAAGGGATACAGATTGATCCTAGTTTCTGACCCTATCTATAAGCGCGCGTAATCACTCTCCTCTTGACTAAATGGTTCTTTTGAGTTAACATAGAGATTCAGGGCTTTGCAAATCCAATCCTCAGAGGATCCGAATACTGGCCAAAACAGGTGGTCCTTACGGATTTCCTTACCACCCCAAACTTCCATACAATAGTGTATCATTTTTATTTTACTCTTACCCCGCCTAGAGGGATAAATCATTCCAATATTTGATCATTAATCCTAGTAGACTATTCTGAGGAATCGCTTGCGAATCCCCACCCATGGGACCAGAAGGTCTACTTTTCTTCTGTCCCATCTTCCAGGGTACACTCACGCACACTCACACACGCTCCCCTCGTTCGTGACTCGCTCCCTCGCGGGCTACAAGAACTGCACTACTGGAGGGTCCACACTCGCTTCGTCCGCAATTGGACGTCTCAGTCGTCGTACCCCAGGAATCCCAGCCCCAATCCGAGTGGAAATCCGGCCTATACTCACGCATCCTGTGTCTTCACTCGGATCTTCGTGCACAAATTTAAAGGGGCTGCCGGCATTTACTTTGCTTATTGCAATTTAGAAGGTTCGTCGGTGAAGGGTGGCGGCAAAATCCTCCAAGGGTCGCTAGAAAAAGAAGCGGGGCGCCTCCCTCAAAAAGGATCACCGCCGAATATCCTTCATCCGAGTCACGGCACCAAATTGTAATAAATTTTGACTCGATCTTGTAAATAACAAGAATTTATTTAGAATCCGGCAATAAGCAAAGACAGCGCTGGGTGCGGCCTAGAGACCTCAGTCTCCCTTGCGGCACGCGCAACAGCTAATTCAGTTCTCTGGGTTTTAAAGCCCATCTCTGGTCCACAGCTTCCGGGTGTAACTTTTCACTCATGTTGAAGGCTCATATTGTGGTGCAACTCACGGTGTGCCTTGCATCATGTGAGGTTGACTGCTGCGTAGCCAGTTTCGATCGCCTTACTTTGGTTACTTATGAGGTAAATACATCAAGCAGAACAAAGCAAGAACTCAAACAAACATTTCCTTGTTAGGTAAATACATCAAGCAGGACAAAGCAAGTAAGCATACAAACGCTTCTCAAACAAACATCTCCAGGAGCTTTAATGAACAAACATTACTCGGAACTGCTTGTTACACCTTCACGATGCAATGAAGTTGGTAGGTGACTTGCAGTGGATAAGAAATGTTGTGGGAATTACAAATACAGATTTGCAACTGTTGTTTAGTCTCCTCCGCAGGGGACGAGACCCCCAAGAACCACGGTGCCTCACACCAGAAGCACAAAAAGCGCTTGAGCAGATTGCAAGAAAAATTTCACAGAATACTGCTCAGCGGGTAAGATCAGAATTGTCTGTTACTCTCTGTGTCTATAATACCAATAAGGAGGTGGCAGGACTTTTGGCCCAGTGGAGCACGGAAGAAAAGGATCCGTTGGTAATATTAGAATGGATATTTTTAAACAGCCAAAAACAAAAAAACATCATTCAGAGGTGGGAAGCCATTGCCCAAGTGATAGTGAAAGGACTAAGCCGATTTCTGACATTGTCTGGATTGTATGTTCCTAAAATTGTGATCCCTATTTCTCTCAATTTGTTTGAACAGATCCTTCTCAAACACGACGATCTTGCCTTAGCTCTTGCCTGGATTCCAGTGCAGGTGGACAATCATTATCCACCGCATCCCATATTTAAAACCAATCTCCCCTTGGAGCCTATGTCAATTGTTAGTGAGCGTCCATTAGATGCCATAACCATTTTCGCAGATGCGAGTAGTCGCTCACGCAAAGGAGGTTTTGTATGGTTTGAGAATGGTCAGTGGCACTCACAGATTGTCGTAGCTGAAGGATCGGTTCAAATTTTAGAGTTGCAAGTGGTGACAGCAGCATTACAAAAATGGCATAACTGCCCAGTTAATCTGGTAGCAGATTCTCTTTACATTGTGGGAGTTGTACAAAGAATACATAGAGCGCTTTTGCAGTGAGTTTCCAATCCCTTGTTGTTTGAAGCATTGTTAGATTTGTGGAACCTGTTAGATTATAGGACAGCGCCAATATTTATAATGCATATAAAAAGCCATACTAACATACCAGGTGGTCTAGTTGAGGGAAACAGCATTATAGACAAACTTGTGGCGGTAACAGATATATCTCCTCTGGAACAAGCCAGACAGGCTCACGAATTCTTTCATCAATCCTCAGCATCACTCTGAAAACAGTTTGCACTTACCAAGGAACAAGCTCGATCCATTATTGCAGCTTGTCCTGATTGTGCCCGCATAGTGCCTCTACAACAAAAGGGAGTAAATCCTCGGGACTTGCAGCCAGGTCAGTTATGGCAAACTGATATTACTGGATTTGCACCATTTGGCTGACAAAAGTACATTCATGTGTCCATAGATACCTGTTCAGGACTGCTGTGGGCTACAGCTTTGACCTCAGCAAATGCAAAAGCAGTAAAACATAATTTATTACAAGCTTTTGCTGTCATGGGTGTTCCTACACAAATCAAAACAGACAATGGTCCCGCATACCATTCTGACACACTTGCAACCTTCCTTGTCCAGTGGAAGGTACAACACCTGTTCGGAGTCCCTTATAATTCTACTGGCCAAGCAATTATTGAGCGTACACATTGCACATTGAAAAATCTTTCATCTGTTTTGAAAAAACAAGGGGGAATTGGTGTGAGTCCAGAAGAGGTATTGATGAAGGCATTGTATGTGCTGAACTGGCTTAATCCTAAAAGTGAGACTGAAATGGAACCTGTTATGCACCATATCAAAAATGTCAAAGATTTTTCTGAAAATGTACCTAAGGTTAGTGTGTCTGACAACACAACAATGGGAAGGTCCTATGTCACTAATAACCTGGGGAAGGGGATATGCTTGTGTTTCTACAGATAACCACAAAAACTCGTGGATCCCAGCAAAGTGGGTGAGACCTTGGCTAGCTAACAAAGAAGAAACCGATTGCAATGACAACAACCCTTAATCTCAGAGGTGTTATCGCTTTTAGCATCGGATGTAGCCAATGTTGAGAATACCACTTTGTAAAACAGAGCAGCAATTAATTTTTTGTTATTGGCCATGATCACAGTTATGAAGAGTTTGATTGTATGTGTTGGTTGAACTTAAAAGATAAAAAGAGAAAAGATTTGCAGAACAAGAAAATAACAGAAGATGTTGGAGTTTTTGGGTTGGATACCTTGTTTGGTTAAAAGGAATATTGAAAACAGGTCTGTTCTTGTTAATTGTAGTTGTATTAGCCTTAATGTTCTTACCCTGTATTTTGCACTGTCTTTAAAGCATGATATGGTGTATTGCTAATATTATATTAAAGAGGGGGAAATGTAGTGGCAGAGCCTCCCTCCGCCCCAGGGGGGATGGGGTTGTGGCCAGTATGGCTGAGAGGTGAAGCCAGAGACAAAAGAAACTAAAGGAGCACCATTACAAGGTAACAATGAGTGAGCAATTGCCGGACATACTCGTGCAGAGCGCATGGACAGTACATGCAGCCTATCACGTTATTGTATAGCATGAGTTACAACCAATCACATTGTTGTAAGGCGCGTGGACAGGGCAGCTTTGCTATAAAGCTAGCCCGGTCCAACAATAAAGCGAACTCTGTGAACATCACATTGGTGTGTCAGGTTCCATGTCTCGCATGGAAAAAGCAACAGGCCACTTTTCTTGTTCAGCAATATCTAAAGCCAGCTTGATGACTTTCACCTCTGCAAACTGACTTGATTCACCTTGTCCTTCAGCAGCTTCTGCAACATGCTGTGTAGGACTCCACACAGCAGCTTTCCACCTTCAACGTTTTCCCACAATATGACAGGATCCATCTATAAACAGGGAACAATGCTTTTCATTTTCTTGTAATTTATTATGCAGAGCAGCCTTTTCAGCACAAGTCACCACCTCTGGTGACACTCTGAAGTTTCAGCCCTCTGGCCATTCCATGATCACTTCCAGAATTCCCGGGTGGTCGGGGTTTCCCATTCAAGTCCATCATGTGATCAGTGTGACCCACTCACTCCATGTAGCACCAGTTGTATGATGCAGAGAGGAGACCCTCCCTTTGAACATCCAGCCCAGCACAGGTGTAATAAGTGATGGTCAAAATTGTTATTGTTGAACAAATCGAGTAGGATTCAATTATATTATGCATATTGTTGTAAGCAGTAACTGCGCTTGTGCAAGTTTGATTATGTGTTGTAGAACCTTGTAGTAGTAGTTAAGCCAACGCCTGGATGAAGCAACAGGGCCCCAAGCAAGCCAACGCCCGGATGGTGCAACAGATAACAGAACTCCAGAGGCAGAAACACCCAGCGACACACAGCAACATCTTCCACCAATCCGGAGCTGGTAGACGCGCGTGGACAGCGCGTGGACACTGTCGACTAGCCAACCAGGAGCTAACTCGTCAGGGTGTCCCAGCGCGTGAACGAGTGTATAACATATATAAGCACATACGAAAAGTTGAGTGTGTGCCGTTGGCGGGACTGAGCTTCCCCCGGTCACTCAGCGCTGTTTTGCCTGATTACCGCTTGCTTTAATTTGTTAACTTTAATAAAGTTGATTGATTGGCTCAAAAACACGACTTTATTTATAACACAGGTAATCAAGGTGCCAAAAGGTAGGACTGTTTTCACCCCTGGGGCAGTCGATTCCAGGTGTACTGGGTACCCCTCTATACAAAAGAAAACTGGCCTGCACTCTGCTGTCAGTGGGATCAAGAAAAACATGTTGGTGATATCAGTTGTTGTATACTATTTGGTAGCCTTTGACTCCAGTTCATATTGGAGTTCCAGCATGTCTGGTACAGCAACACTCAGCAGTGATGTGTGTTCAGGCCACAATAGTCCACTGTTAGCCCCCACTCTCCTTTAGATTTTTTCACTGGCCATTTAGGACTATTAAAATGTGAATGAGTCTTACTGATCACTCCTCGACTCTCCAGTCACTGAATCAACTTATGGATGGGAACCAGGGAGTCTCAACTGGTACGATATTGTCGCTGGTGTACTGTCACCGTAGCAATTGGTACATGCTGCTCTTTAACCTGCAGCAACCCCACCACAGACAGATCTTCTCAGAGACCAAGCAAGCTAGACAGCTGTTAATTCTTCTCCATACTCAAGGCATCTATACCAAAAGTCCACTGGTACCCTTTTAGGTCTTTGAAGTACCCTCTCCTGAGGTAGTCTATACCAAGGATACATGGAGCCTCCAGACCTGTCACAATAAGATGCTTTTGTCACTCGTCCCCAGTTAGGCTTACCTCAGCCTCCAACACAGATAGTTCTTGGGATCCTCCCGTCACTCCAGAAATACAGATGGATTCTGCTCCTTTGTAATCTGGTAGTATTAGAGTACACTGTGCACCAATGTCCACTAGAGCTTTATACTCCCATGGGGCTGATGTGCCAAGCCATCAAATCCACATAGTCCAGTAAACCCAGTTGCCCCTTTCCTCTGCCTAGGCAAAGGCAGGGTCCTTCTATTCCTGGTTGGAGTTTTCATTACTTGATTTTTTTAACTGCAAAACAGAAGTCCCTTCATCAGAGTCAAAAGTACAATCAGCCCTTCTACTCTGCCCAACAGCCACTGGAGCAGTAATTTTACTGGATGGATGCTTTTCAGACATTGTTTTTCCTTGCAGTTCCTGTACCTAAGATTCAAGTCTTCAGGTAGGTTCACCAACCCACTCCCTCATGTCCTTCCCGTGGTCACACAGAAAGAACCAGAGGGTTGCATGTGGTATGCACCACCAGTACCCTTTCCCTTGAACAGAAAAAGGCTGACTCTTAATAGTGGAGGCCTTGGTTGGAGTGCATGAGGAAGATCTAACCTTCTCAGCTTGCTTGAACATTTTTGGGGTCAGCCTATCCACAGCCAAGACACAGGCACACATGGAGGGAGCAAGATTACCTTCGTATTCTTGGAGTTGTCTGGCCAGTTCAACTATAGTTGCTGCCTCCATGTCTGCCCAGCTCGTTATCGCCAGGGTGTGAGTGTATGACATCAGTGCATTCATACAAACTTTTACCACATGGACTGCGTGCACCGGATTTCATCTGAGTCTTTGGATGCCCGGTTGTTATAGATCACCTCCACCATGACTAATTCCCTCAGATACCTCCCTGAGTGTCGGTCCATTTGCTTCAAGAATTTACAAGTTCTTCTTTGAAGGGATATCTATGTCCTTCACACTTGACTGGAGTCACCACCAAAGACTGAGGACTCCTGCCTTTTTTCCAATCCCTTCATCAATGGCCTTATCCTTAGCAAGGGATCCTAGCTGCCAAGCTTCCTTACCCAGCTGAGAATTAGATCACCTGGTTGTCAGCTAAAATCTTTTCACAGATCTCACAGCTCACTTAGGGATAGGGATTGGGTGGTTTCTGTCTCATTTATAATTTCAGTCTCTTCCTCCTCCTGTTCTTGTGACTGCTCTGATGCAGAATAGGCTGCCTCTTCTGATTCTTTCTCCTGCTCCCTCTTAGAAGTTTCTTCATCCCTTATTAAAAGAGTTGACTTCCACTTGCATTGTTTCTTTTCAGTTATAGGGGCAACTGATATAGCGCTGGTTTAGCCATAGTGTCAGTCTGTTTTTCCTCTCCTCCCTGAGGGTGCTGCATAATATTGAGCAGTGTTTGGTAGATGCTGGAAAGGGCCCAGCATGGTGCGCTAAGTTGTGCCTCTTTGGAATAGCCAGTTTGTTGTTTGTTGGGGTTTTTTTTCCCCCATCTATTCTATCACTTCATCCAGATCCTGCAGTTGTTTGGGAGTGAAGCTCCAGACCACTGGAGGTGAGAAGTTCTCTAGATACCTGCCTGTATTCTCCTACATGCTGTGCCAGCCATACTGTCACAGGGTCTGGGTCATATTCCTAAATTTCTTGTTAACCTTAGACAAAACTGAAGCAATATTTCTAAGAAATACCAATAGAAGTATTTTAACTATCCAAGGATTTTCAAGATACTGATAGGCTATTGTAACAAGGGAGAAAACACCACAGAAGAATGTACTGCAGGTGTCACTCTGTATTTCCTCCACAAAGCCCTTAAGGAATAATTCTGAGGGGTGAAGGGAATCATGAGTTGACTTAACAGTGCTCATTTCTCCTTTGTTGCACTTAGCTTTTGGTTACTGACTGAAAAGTAGAAATGAATTGGACTAGTAAACAAGAGAAGGCTGTTTCTTTTAATCTACCTTACTGTTAATAAATGAAGACCATATTATAGTTCAACGGCTCAGTTCCAGCTTCAGGTATATAGGTACATAACAATGCACATCTGCCTTAAAATATTAGCTTTTTCTTGCACGTGAGCAATATACAGATGTTTCAAATATACAGTGAAAACTTGTATATTTGAAGCTGGAATTAAGTTCTGTATGATTCTCTAAAGGAGCAGCATCTTTGTAGAAAGAGTCAGGTAATATTTTTCTTCATTCCCTTACCTCATATTTTTCTCAAGGACTGAAACAACAACAAACAACCACCACCACCCACCAACAACACAGAAGTTGAAGCCAAGACAAATTCTAAACAACAAAATTAAATTCTTCCCATACATGAAAAAATATATATGGTCAGCAGTTTCCATAAAAGGTTTTTTTACCTCAGAAATCTGCTATTTCTGCCAAATTCGGGATGTTTACAGCAACTGAGGTGATGCTGAATGAAAATAATAAAAAAAAAACCAAACTAAGTTGTATTTATGGTTATTAAACCTTCTTGTTAAAGAAAAAAAACCACACTCTTTATACAGGTAAGAATAATTTTTTAATTCTGAATTAAAAGTTATTCCTTGTGATTCCATTCCATCTATTTCTAGTAAGATCTTGTAATACACAACGTGTCTAAATTATTAGAAGTCAACATCACTGGATGAACAACAAGGATGAACATCTGTCATTCATTGTTCATATTTAGCATACTGTAAATAGAAAAATAAATAGCATAGATCATGCAAAACATGAGCCTAACATATTCCTGTTCTCCTTGATTCATGGGCAAAAAATTAAAGCAGCTATTATAAGATACTATGCATTTTCATTACACAGAAATCACAGAATAGTTTAGGTTGGAAGGGACCTCGTGAGATCATCTAGTTCAACCCCCCTGCTTAAGCAGGGTCAGCCAAAACGGGTTGTCCAGGACTCTGTCCAGTCAGGTTTTTAATATCTCCAAGGATGGTGACTCCAAATAATATTCCATAGTGCCTCACAAGAGAAAACTCAGTGCTGTCTCGGAAATCTACTCCCTCAGTAAAGCAGCAACAGTAAAAACTCATAGTTTCTACCAGTAATAGCTGAAGTTATTTATCTATATCTTTCTAAACTCTGACAGGAGACCACACTCCTTACTGTAGAACCATCACTTAGCCATTAAGGAATTTTATTGGCTTCATCAGGTTTCCAAAGACAGAGTCACTAACAATCACAAATGGGGAAAGATTTTCTACATAGTACAAAACTGGAGTGATTAGAGAAATGAAGAGAAGCAAAGGCATACTGAAGACAAATAAGGAAGATTAAGAAAATATGTACAACTATAGGGTAGACAAAGAATAATGAACTGTTCAGTAAAATTCTGCACTTTAGCTCCTACTAAACTCCAAAAGGAGCAGCTAGGACCATGTATAGCCACATCACCATCTCTGGAGATAAACAACACTGTGCAAAGGCTGGAAGACAACTTAATTCTATACACAGCAGAAAGAGCCTGACAAGGAATAGTACTGCAAGGTCTATAACCAATCAGAATATTCTTAAATAGCTAGCTGTAGTGCAGAAAACTTTGCAAATACAGTTTTACCTGACTGCTCATAGGTTGAAGTGCATAATTCACTGTTATGTTAACAAGAGTCATGCATAAAAAATCCCTGAGTATCAAGATGAGAACATGTTCCATTAGACACCAAAAGGAAAGCAGTTGGAGACATGGTAAAATTAGCATCCCAATAGACACAACTCCAGAGGTCATAGGGAGGTCAGCTTTGAAGAAGAAATCCAAATGAAATATAAACATGGCATTGTGGAAACCAGACAAGTCTCCCATAGTTTTGTCCAGCCAGCATTAATCTAGGCACATGCTGTGGAGCATAATCTAAACAAAGGAATCCGTCAGTTCATATACCTAGAAGCTGTCATATTTTGGAGCCACCTAACAGTTATTCATAACTGAAACATTCACTTACACGTAATATCCTTTAAATTTGATGGGTGGTCAAGAACTGTTGCATGCATACACTGTGCATATTACTACCGTTTTGAGAAGCCACCACAAATACTGTTTAGTAACAGTTGTTGGACCATCTCTACCCATAGAAAAAAATAAAACATGAAAAGAGATGGAGTTAGGGTGAGGAGATTTCCTTAATACATTCTCTGTTGAAAGTATGTTTGAGTGTCCATGGCTTTCAGAGTTCAATCTTGTCTGAACTCAGTGTCTGCTGAAAAAATGAGAAAGGAAGTCCCATCCTCTACAAAATAGTCCACTTAACTAGAAGACCTCAAACCACTCATCAATACCTTCACATTGTGCCACAACTCCAGCAGTAGCCTGCCCTACTGTTGAGCCAGCCCTATTGCTTACCTACATTCCCTCTGTTCCTGCTCAATAGGAATTAATTTTCTGGAGCCTCAAGTAAATTAAAACGTTGAGGAAAAAAGAACATCCACAACCTTTTACATTACTAATTACAATGCATAGAATCTTAGGACCAGAACAGATTCTGAATGTACATCTCTGCCTATGGGTGGGATCCTGTAGTGCCCGCTCTATTTTTCTGGGCTGTGGGGGCTGATTTCATCATATTTTGGGCTCCTCAACTACATGTACCAAGAAAGTTCAATTAGTAACACATTATTTTTCAAAACAGAAAGAACAATACTCACTAAATGATCCATGAACTTTATCCTGACACCAATACGGCTGTCATCTGCAAATATAAAATCTGGTCCTATATGCTATAACTCATCCACAGGGCAAGACAGACCACCTTGATAATAGCCAGTAACTTTGTTTGCACTCAGCACTAAATTCTCAACATACAAAGTATTTACTAATGATTATTTATGCAGTTTTCTGTATTAATTTTTATAAGCCAAATTCTGCTGCAAGCTACTTGACATAAATCCAGAGTAACTACCACTGTCAACAAAAACAGTCTGGTTTTTACATCAATACAGCTAAAGAGGGAATCTGATGCTAAATATTTCCTCCCTGAAAAGAAAAAGCAACCAACTGGAGTCATGCCTCTCAGACTAGAGCAACCCTGAGCAGGCCCTTGGGCAGGATGGCAGTGATTCTGACTGCCTCCAGGCCCTCAAGGGAAGCAGACACTCCATATTCCCCTGCCTGCAGGCTAAGATAGGGCTATTTCTAAAGGAAGCATACAAACCCCCAGCCTCCTAACACAATTTAATCTCCTTTACCAAAGCAACCTTCCTACACTGGTGCTTCCCAACACAAAGGCAACATGGGTGAGCCTTTTGGCTGGTTTTGGAGGACATCTTCACCCCAGCCTAGGGCAGTGCCCATGGCCACCCCACACTCACTGCCTGGCCACAGCTTCTGAGCTGGCCAAGCCAGGCTTCACTTCAGCAGTTTTTTTGTTTGCTTTTTTGTTTGTTTGTTTGCTTGGGGTGTGGTTTGTGTTTTGTTGTTGGTGGTGGTTTTTGTTTGTTTGTTTTTTACCTTGAGACAAATGTTTCTCCCCCACAGTTGAAAGCTGTCCAAAAAGCAGGACCACACACAAACATCCACTCCTCTAGGCCATACTCCTAATGGCCTGCCACAGGCACATGCACTCCCAAAATGGCCAAAGGGGGGAGGCTTCCTTGCAGCACAGCCTCCTGTCTCTGGCAGCAGGGCCAGAAAGACACTGGTGCCAAAAGCCCTCCTGTCTGGAGAAAGGGGTTGAAGAGTGGACAAGCGATATAGCTGGGCATAACAAGGCCAGGCACTCACCCAGAGTGCACAGTCCACTGTCCTGCAACCCTCTGTGGATGGTAAAGTGGTATGTACCACCCAGAGCCACTGCTGCCTGCTCCTTCCCAACCTATACACACACTCTCTCATGTTCACCAGCCTCAGAGCCCCACAAAACACGACAGCACTGGACACAGCCAGTTCTTTGTAGGCTTCCCCTGGCTGCCAGCCCAGCCCCCAAACAGTCAGCAGACCCTCCTCAGCATGAAGAAGGTCTATTATATACATATGTATACACACATATGCATGCACACACTCTTAAAGTCTCTGACACTCAAGCTCTTTTTATCCAGCTCCTGAGGTGGAAGGGGCAATGTGGGGAGCGAGGGTATCAGAAAAAAAGGTGATCTTATACTTATCTTCCACCCACAGCTCCTCCACACTGGTTTCCAGATTTGCTGCTCTTAATCCTACAGCAAAAGCCCCAAATATGAGAAGACCAACTTTCCACAGATCTTTTGAATGTAACAGCCCAGTTTAAATAATAGTCTCTGAAACTTTGCTCTCAGCCGCAGCGGTGCTATTCTTCCAGTAGCTTTCCCCTACAAGGCAAGGAAAGGTTAGTAGTTAAAAGGCTGGGTCTGACACCAACACATACAAGGCACACTTATTCCAAGAGGGCATATGGGGAAAGCTCCCCTCCAAGTACTAACACATAAATGCTCGTATCCTCAGTGTCCCATGGAGTAAGGACAGTAATGCTGCCCTTTGTGAAGGGTCTTTACCCCTTGGCTCAGCTGAGCAGCTTGCAACCATCATGAAGTATTCCTGTAGGCCAAGATGTATACCTACTGGTAACCATCCTATTGCTAAACCACCACACAGGTTTGGGATTCCATCACTGCTTGAAATCCCTATAAATGAGACTCTGTGTATGTACCTGCACCCTGCCTAAGCTGCCCATCATTGTCTTGCACTCAAGTCATTGCTACCAGTTCAGGTTGCAACACACTCATTCATGCTGGCAAGATTCATGGCTCTGGGGAAGAAATAATCTAATCTCAACAAGCATGTCAAAAAAAAAAAAAAAAAAAAAAAAAAAAAAAAAGTCCCCTTCCCTATTCTCATTAGACCCTTTAGAGGCTGATGGCAGGGAGGGTGGTGGGGAAGTGGATGGTGAAGGAAAGCTACTCTAGGAATTTGTTGCCATTTCTCCCATTCACAGCTCTTAGCACAACTTTGTAGTAAATGCATAATCCACATGGCGAGCTGTACTGTAAAATCATAATAAATTAATTTCCATAGAGTTTGGAGACACTCTGCAATTTTAATTAGGAAGCAGAGCAGCCATCTGTAAATTACAACAATATTTGTGAACAGAAAAGGGCAACCACATGGATTTTTATTTTTTTTTGCCTTTCTCCTTTTTACAAAGCCTAGAAATCTGCTCCACGAAATGAAATGCTCTTTACAGAAAGGCATTGTCTCCCAAGATTGTTTATTTTTAACATTTTTTTGGTTCGCAGACGTTAGCAGTTGGGACCGTTCCCCTTCCTCTCCCCGAATCGGGTTTCCAGCACAATGCTACACCTCCAGCGTTTCCACGCTAACAATAAAACCAGTGTGCCAGAGGGACTCGGTAGGACCTGCACAGAAAATGTAAGGTAGTAATTTATTTACAACTTTCACTTATCCTCCAAACGCTGAGATAAACATTTAAAAAAAAAAAATTTCTCTGCTATGAGAACCCCTCTCTGAGGGTAGTCACGTTTTCGGCACTCGGTGGAGAACTTCGCAAAAGTACAACTTTTTGCCAAGAAAGCAGCTACTCATTTTCTTCCCTTTTCCAGTTAGAGACCGGTGTTAATAAAGTTGCAGAGTGCTACGAGGAAATAGAGAAAAGCAAAGGAAGCGGAGAGGGGAGAAGAAACGCGAGAGCGGGCCACAAACTACCCGTGGGAGGCCGGGAGGGAGATGAAACTGCCTCCGGGAAATTTAATTAGAGGAGCGCACCGCAGCACAAACACAGACCAAGGAAAGCAAAAGGGAAAAAAAGAAAGGGAAGGAGAACACTTTCTCTAAAAAAAAAAAAAAAAAAAAAAAAAGTCTGAGAAATTGAATGCACCTTTGAGATCTGCTCCAAGGCGAAAGCCGCATCGCAGTAGCTTGGTCGCTGCAGATACTCCCGGTCGTGTGCCGTGGCATGCTGGTTCCCTCCGATCCTTCGCTGCCTACCGCTATCGCTCCTTGCCACGCGGCTAGGGTAGCCGCCGCTGCTGCCGCCTCCCGCACCGCTGCTCGTCTCCGGCTCCGACACGTTAGTGGCTGAGGCCATGCTGCCGGCGAGGTGAGAGAGTTGCTTTTGGTGCTGCTGCCGCCGCTGCGACGGGGCCCGGAGCCCGGTAACGGCTCGTGGAGTGCGGCAGGGCCCGCGAGGGGCTGGCGGCGCCGCAGACTTCGGGCTGCTGCCGCCGCGGCCGCTTCACGCGGGACGTTGGGCAGTGACTGCCGCCGCGGCCGCTTCACGCGGGACGTTGGGCAGTGACTGCCGCCGCGGCCGCTTCTGCCGAGTCGCACCCCGCACCACCCATTGCCACATCGCGTGCAGTCCCCGAGGTGCTAGCAGCTGCTCTCCGCGAGGGTGAGCGGGCAGACGCGACTCTCGCTCCCCCCGCCCCAGTTGCCGCCACGCTTTCCTCTGCTCCCGTTGAAAACGCTTCCTCCGGCCGCCTCTGCCTCCGGAAAACTGTTGTCCGCGGCGCGACAAGTGACACGGTGGGCTGTGGCTGCTGCTACGCTGTCTCGCCACGCTGCACCATGCTGCCTGAGTGCCGGGGTGCTACTCGTCGTCAAGGCTCCGCGCTCGGCTCCGCGATCTGTCCGGTGGCGACGGGCGAGCGGGCGGCTGTCTAGCGTTCTTCCTCGGGGTGTGCGCGGCAGGACCAAACAGTAGCTCCTCAACTCCAGATGAGAGGAAGAAGTACTCTCTCCATTTAGATAAAGAGGAGGAGGGATGGAAGCGAGAGAAGAGACGAAAGAAAAAAAAGAGCTAAAAGCCCGCTTCTGGGGCTATCAGATGGCTTGTGTTTCTACGAGGCGGATTGGCTCCAGGTAGGTAGGTAGAAATTACTCAGCAAACGTGACTATTGTTAGCTGTTTAGCAACAGCCCACCAAAGTAGAGAGACCACCCAGGCAGGCAACCCTTGTGTGCATCGCCAGTTTCAGGGGAGCCTTAAGGAGATACAGCCTTCTTTGTATGCAATACTTCCATTAAGGAATGCTTCCCCTCCTTTCTCCTTCATTTTCTTTTCAAGACTTTTTTTTTTTTTCGTTCAGGATACTTTTAGACAAATACATGCCCAGAACTTTCTCGCGATCCATATATAGATTTTTTTTTCTTTTAAAAAAGAAGGGGGAAACGGGAGGAAAGCAGCATTAAACGATTTCTAAAGCCCTTAAAAGAAAATCCTTTTAGGGCTACCTTGGCCTCAGACTGCAAGAAATACTGGGAGGTCCAAGCTGAATTCCCAGGCTTGCAGAAATAATGACAAGGTGGTGAATACTGCAGTAGGAAGCACCAAATTTTCCTAACTCTGACTTTATTTTTTTAACTAAAAAGGTGACTTAGTTTGCAATGAAAACACCCTGTCCAGTCAGAAAAAACACAGCAGAAGCTTATGACTTGAGGCACTTGAAGCTTATGACTTAAAGAACTTGAGGATGGCCACAAAGGAATTTGGGCTTCTCACCAGAAAAAGGTGGCGGAATCAATGGCCTGGCTGAAGTGCATCAATATGAATGCACACAGCATGGGCAACAAACAGGAGGAGCTGGAAGCCATTATGAGGCAGAAAAATTATTATTTAATTGCCATCTCAGAAACATGGTGGAATGACTCTCATAACTGGAGTGCTGCATTAGATGGCTATAAACTCTACAGAAGGGATAGGCAAGGAAGGAGAGGAGGTGGGGTAGCCATGTATGTTAGGGAGGGTTTTGCTTGTCTGGAACTTGATGAGGGTGATGATAGGGTCGAGTGTCTATGGGTGAGAATGAAGGGGAAGGGCAATAAGGTGGACATTCTGGTGGGGGTCTGTTACAGACTGTTAGTAACCGAACCAGTTTTACAAAGTGTTCCTGAAAGGATGAATCAGTTTTGTAAACTGTCCCTGAGAGGATGTTCAAGCATATCGTGTTCGAGTATACTCTTATCTTAACAACCTAGCTTTTATCTTAGCCTAAATACGCATAGAGTGAGGACACTGCACATGATCAAAATAGTTCCAAGATGTTGCAATCGATGTTGTAATCAATACTGAGTAACCGTTACATATCTTAATGAATATATGAATATGTATGTGAATGGACTGTATAAATACCGTGTAACTTAAACTGACCAGCGAAGCCAGCTTTGGGTGCGAACCCCTGGTTTCCCAGCGCTGAAATAAAGCACCGCATATAACGACGCCCGTGGTTATGTGTCCTTGATTGCTAACATTTTGGCGCCCCAGGTGGGACCTCGTGGGCTGCTGAGGCAGGTCGCGTCTCGATCCTGCTCCGGCTAGCACCGAGGTATTCTTGGGGAGTGCATCGGACGCGACCGACTCTCTGCTGCTCACGACAGACCTCTGACTGGTAAGAAGGTGCTTTATCTGGATTATTGGGTACCCACCTGGTCTAGTAGCCTGCTGGTCAGACGCGGCGAAAGCCACGCTCGGTTAGGCAGGGAGCTCCCGGGGTATTGCCTAGGCAGCCGTCCGTCAGACAGAGGGAAACCTCTGCAGGCTCGGCACCTGGTCTGGTTATTTGTGCCGCAGGCTCGGCACCTGGTCTGGTTATTTGTGCGCACCTGGTCTGGTTATTTGTGCTGCTCAGCACCTGGTCTGTAGTTCTGGTGATTTAATCTGTATTTACTGTTGAAACCAGTGATTCGATCCTGTTTACTGTTGTTCTGGTAAAGTTACCTGTGTTATCTTTCTGTGTTAGTTATCTGTATCCTTCTGTGTTGATATGTCCAATTCAAACGTATCGCTGTCAAATTGCTTTCTGAAACATTAGAAGGAGGCTGGGTTTGGACAGTTTATGCATAAAAAGAAGTGTAATTGTGATCTGTTTGCATATTTGAACTCGGTATTCGGTTTGCGTGTCTGAGCTCAGTATTTTAGTTTGTATGTTTATATTTGGTGCCAAAAGAATTTGTTTGGGGAAATAATTACAAAATAAGAACCGGTTCTGTCACTAAAGTACCACCTTGCTCCCCCTTCAGATGCATCTGTACACATGAAAGTAAATTGAGTTAGCTGTATTGCAGTTAGTGTTGTTCTGTGGATAGACTGATTTGGATCTAAAATTAATGTCAGGGATTGATGCTTAATATGCTGTTTATTGACATCTGTAAGAAGTTACAAAAGGTAGGAGCTGAGAGATGTAACTATTGTTCAGCTAATTGGAATTACATATAAAGTTTATAATCGCAGGAATTAAATGAAGAGAGAAAAGGGCAAAAGGAGCCTAAACCTGTGCCCGGCAGCTTCTCCTTGATAAATTGCGGAGAAGAAAAAAAAAAAAAAAAAAAAAAAAAGGTGAAAAGCTGACTGTCTGCTAAAGCGGTGAAAAAGGTGGGGGGGAGCGGCGGCTGATAGACTGCTAGAGCTGAGGCAGCTCCTCTCCTCCGGGCTCGCCGCCTGCGGGGGATGAAGCGGGGGGAGGGGATCATCAAACGTAATAGCACCCCTGCGGCAGGCAGTAGGTGTGGGGGGGAACCAGTCTATGTAAAAGTTCCGTTTTCGCCAGGGGATTTAGTAATCTGGAAGCAATCAGCTGGTCCTTATCGGGAAAATCCAGATAAGGTTGCAATAATTAAGATGATAATTAAAATGCAGAATCCTGATTGGGATGATTTACAAGTGATTTTGGATACGTTAATGGACCCTACAGAAAAAGATATGGTTATACAGGTTGCAAGGGATAAAGTGAGAGAAGATATTCGGAATGGGAAAGTAGAGGCTAACGTTGATGAGAACTTTCCAAAAGAAGATCCCCGATGGAATTATAATACAGGAGGCGGGTTATGCCGTTTCCGGAGGTATCAGGATTGGTTATTGATTGGCGTTCAAACTGCTATGCCGAAGCAAATGAATTGGTCGAAATTGTATAATGTGATGCAGGAAAAGAATGAGTCTCCCTCGGCCTTTTAGAAAGATTAAAAGAAGCTGCCAAAACCGGGATGTAAAGTTTTTTTAGTAGACACAGGGGCTACTTAGTCTGTACTGAATTCCTTACAGGGGATGGTAGGTCACAGAGCTACAACAACTGTTGGTGCCACAGGGAAGGAGGAAGTACGGCCATTTCTACAACCCTTGGATTTGTGTTTTGGAGAAAAGGAACTAACCCACAAGTTCTTATATGTTCCAGACTGTCCAGTTTCCCTTTTAGGACGGGATTTATTGACCAAATTGGATGCCATAATAACATTTGAGGATGGAAACCTGGTAATGAACATTCCAGAATCTAAGGTAGGACAAATTCTGTTATTAAAAGAAAACCTGGTAGTGAAAATACCGCAAGCAGTGGAGGAGGCTGTAATTCCTATGGTATGGGAGACTGACATACCTGGGAAATCAAAAACAGCCCAACCCATAAAAGTGGAACTGAAGGAAGATGCCAAGGCAGTACAGTTGAGGCAGTACCCACTGAAACTAGAAGCTAGATTAGGAATAGTACCGCTAATTGAAAAATTCTTGAAATATGGTATTCTAGAGGAATGTGAATCAGAATATAATACTCCAATTTTTCCAGTAAAGAAACCTGATGTTAGTTATCGATTAGTCCAAGATCTGCGGGCTGTAAACCATATCACTAAGGACATTTATCCGGTAGTTGCAAATCCATATACCTTGTTAACATCTGTGAAAGAGAAATATAAATGGTTTACTGTACTTGATTTAAAAGATGCCTTCTTCTGCATACCCCTTGACCATGAAAGCAAAAAGCTATTTGCCTTTGAATGGGAAAATCCACACAATGGGAGGAAAACTCAATTAACCTGGACACGCCTTCCACAAGGGTTCAAGAATAGCCCAACCATCTTTGGAAATCAGCTAGCCAAGGAACTCGAGGAATGGACTACAAAAGGTCATATCATGATCCCTCGACAATGGTATTTGTTGCTACAATGCGACTGAGACACGAGAACTCTGCATCCAGGTAACAATTGAAATATTGAACCAATTGGGAATGAATGGGTACAAAGTATCAAAAAATAAAGCTCAGATTGCATCCAAGACTGTGATCTATTTAGGATGTGAGCTCTCTCAAGGACAGCGAAGGCTAAGCCTGAACAGGATACATGCTATTTGTGCTATTCCAGAACCACAAAACTTACATGAGTTGAGATCTTTTTTAGGAATGACAGGATGGTGCAGACTCTGGATTATGGACTATGGGTTGATCACCAAACCTTTGTATGAAGCACAAGGGAGTAAAACGTTCAAGTGGGGAAAGCCACAACGTGAGGCCTTCCAAAAGCTAAAACAGGCTTTGATGCAGGCACCTGCTTTGGGCCTGCCGGACTTGAGCAAAGACTTCCAGTTGTTTGTACACGAGCGACAAAGACTTGCCTTGGGTGTATTAACCCAACGACTAGGATCCTGGAAAAGACCTGTTGGCTATTTTTCCAGACAGCTAGATCCGGTAAGTGCTGGGTGGCCGGCATGCTTACGGGCGGTAGCTGCTACAGTAATGCTGATCCAGGAGGTCCGAAAATTAACTATGGGAAAAAGGATAGAAGTGTTTGTATCCCATATGGTGACAACAGTATTGGAACAAAAAGGGGACCATTGGCTTTCCCCAAGCAGAATGATGAAATATCAGGTAATTCTGACAGAACAAGATGATGTTGTTCTAAAAACTACTAACCTAATGAATCCTGCTGAGTTTTTGGGTGCAGGTACTGAAGAAGGAGACCTGGAACATGATTGTGTGGAAGTCATCGAATACACCCATGCAAGTCGTCCTGATTTGAGAGACACCCCGCTGGCAGAAACTGACTGGGAACTCTTTACTGATGGCAGTAGCTTTGTGGAAAGTGGAGTATGGTATGCAGGATATGTGATCACTACTGTCAAGACAGTGATTGAGGCCAAACCCTTACCACCAAACACCTCAGCACAAAAAGCGGAATTGATCGCCTTAACCAGGGCATTGGAATTCAGCGAGAACAAGAAAGTTAACATATGGACTGACTCAAAATATGCTTTCGGAGTTGTTCATGTGCATGGAGCCCTTTGGAAAGAGTGGGGACTGCTCTCTTCACAAGGAACAAACATTAAATACCAGAAGGAAATACTGAACTTGATTAATGCCATTCAGAAACCATCGCAAGTTGCTATAATGCACTGTAAAGCTCATCAAAGTGGAACATCGAAAATTATTGGGGGAAATCGGCTTGCTGATCAAACAGCTCGGTCGGTGGCACGGCAAGTGAGAACAATGGTGGGTCTTGTCTCCCAGAAGGTAAGAGCAATTGATTTATTACCTTCAGAGCCACCTAAATATTCCATAGAAGATGAAAAACTGGCAAGTCTAGTAAGAGCCAGCAAGAATAATTCTGGGTGGTATGTAACCACCAATGGACAAGTTGTGGTGCCAACCACTATTATGAGAGGAATACTTCAGACGGAACACCAAAAGTGTCACTGGGGTGCAGAAGCATTGGTAACTTATCTAAGAAAACAAATTATCTCGGTCCAGGTGTTAACAATGGCAAAGTCTATTACAGCTAAGTGTGAAATTTGCTTGAAAAAATAATCCTCTAGTAAAAAGAAAAATAGAAATGGGGAAAATTAAGACAGGCATGCAACCCGGGGATTATTGGCAAATAGATTACGTGGAACTCCCCAGAACTTGTGGATATAGATATCTACTCGTTGTGGTGGGTACCTTTTCTGGATGGCCAGAAGCCTTCCCTTGTCGCACCAACCAAGCAAAAGAAACTGTGAAATGGTTATTAAAAGAGATAATCCCTATATTTGGGGTACCAATAGGAATATCATCCGATAGGGGGCCCCATTTTGTGACACAACTGGTAAAGGAGGTTAGCAGATGTTTAGGGGTTCAGTGGGATCTGCATACTCCCTGGAGGCCCTAGTCCAGTGGACAGGTAGAGAAAATGAACCAAACTTCAAAAGACAGGAGGCAAAGATTCAATGGCCGCAGGCCTTACCAATAGCATTGTTGCGTATCAGGATAAAACCTAAGAGCGGAATGTCAGTAAGTCCGTACGAAATTCTGTATGGCAAACCCTATGAAGCACCAAACCCAAATCCAGAGGTCCACATAAAGGGTAATCAGGACTTGTACAATTATGTGTTGTCTCTTGGCAGGACACTGAATCAACTCCGATCTGCATTAGTGTGGAGTCGACCACTGGCACTTGAAAATCCAGTACATAATATAGAACCTGGGGACACTGTATATGTGAAAAACTGGAACGAAGAGCCTTTGAGAGAACGTTGGGACGGACCCTACCAAGTACTCTTGACCACGTTTACTGCAGTTAAAGTTGCCGGAGTAGACTCCTGGATACATTACACCCGTGTGAAGAAGGTTCCAAGAGCGTGGTCATCACATATCCTAGGTCCTACCACGCTTAAGATTACACCGCAGGATGTCTAATTTTTGTTATCGTATCGTGTTCTTGGTAGCATATATACTTAGATTGCTTGCTCTTGAGGAAGTACCCCTTAAAAGAGGAACACGTGGTGTCTGAGGAAGAAAGTGCCACTCTACTCTACAAAGTTGCTGGGGAACAATTGAGTAGGTCACAAAGAGTTATAGGAGATGGTGAAGATGTAAAGATGCCACAGGTAGTGCAGAGTGTACAGAATCAGGCAGAGAATCTGATGATAGGACTAATTCGAGACTTTGCACTGACCCAAAATGCCAGTAGCATCACTGCTTGCCTTCCCATCCCAAAATCAGCCAAAGACCCAGTACAGTGGGGAATGATATCTATGACCTTACCAGAAATAAACAAAACTGGTAAGATAGTGTGCGAATCTTGTACTAAAATAGAGCAAGTGCCAACTGAACAATGGGTAAAAACAGGACCCGAACCAGTGGAATTTAGAGGAAAGGTAGTTCTCAAAGAAAGTTGGACCAAAAAGACAGTATATGAAAAGGTTGAGCGAGCCTATTGGGAATGCAAGGATCAGGACGATCGAAATATAACTGAATCATGGAGTAACATGTGGACATTAAGTATTGTACAACAATACCAATACAGTGAAGCAATTCCATGGTGCATACGGTGGTCCGATGTAACAGAAGGAATGACAGTACCATGGTGGAATTGCTCACGGGTGATAACTTGTCAAACAGACATTAAAGAGATACCTTTGTCCATTGTCAAAGTAGCAGTGATTACAGGCTGCATTTGTCGGAAACAATTAGACTCACAGGCAGCCTTTAAAATTGGCATTGATAAAGACAAAATTGACTGTAAAGGAGCTATAGACAGTATGGGACATTTAGTTTGGGCCTTAAGTGATGAGACCTGGACTACACATTTGCCAATGGGAGGACCAATTAGAGAAATTACTTTGGGGTTGCCAACACTATGTCCCATTTGGAAAAGGTCACCTTTGAAAAATAGGCAAGAACTATTACAGGTCAGACATAAACGAGAAATAAACGAGGATGATGTGTGGCATGAACCATCAAGCAGTGTTAAATTTAGCGGGGCACTAGAATCTTTCTTTGCACCAATTGCAGCCTATAGGAATAGAGAAATGATTGATAAATTGATCGGGCAAATGGATCGATTGGCTAGAATAACTAAAAAAGGTTTTCGGGATCTCAATATACAATTACAAGCTACGACTAAAATGACCTTGCAGAATAGAATGGCACTCGACATAATGTTATTAAAAGAAAATGGCGTCCGTGGATATTTGAAAGACAGAATCGATCACTGCTGCATCCATATTCCAGACGTAACTTCAGAGGTTGAGAAAGACATTTCCAAGCTGACCCAAACACAAGTGGAGCTGCAAAAAGAAAGACAAGATGCAGAACAAAGCTGGACAGGAGCTCTGTTGAATAAATTCGATTTAAATTTGGGGGGATGGGTACATTCACTACTAGAAAGTGTAGTTGTACTTGCAATTGTGATTGTTCTTCTTTGTTTGTTGTATGTAGGTATTAAGCGCATAATTAGTCAAACAAATGCTAGGAATAATCGCATTTTCAGTATCCTGAGTAGGAATTATGCTAATCCTATATTTGATAACCCTCCAGCTTATGAAGAGGCACGACTGGAACTATCACACCTGAAGGGAATTACCAATCAATAATCGAAGAAATTGATTGAGGTGAAAATGTATTGTCTAAGAATAGAAAAGCATTTTCAAAGGGGGGAAATGTTAGTAACAGAACCAGTTTTACAAAATGTTCCTGAAAGGATGAATCAGTTTTGTAAACTGTCCCTGAGAGGATGTTCAAGCATATCGTGTTCGAGTATACTCTTATCTTAACAACCTAGCTTTTATCTTAGCCTAAATACGCGTAGAGTGAGGACACTGCACATGATCAAAATAGTTCCAAGATGTTGCAATCGATGTTGTAATCAATACTGAGTAACCGTTACGTATCTTAATGAATATATGAATATGTATGTGAATGGACTGTATAAATACTGTGTAACTTAAACTGACCAGCGAAGCCAGCTTTGGGTGCGAACCCCTGGTTTCCCAGCGCTGAAATAAAGCACCGCATATAACTACGCCCGTGGTTATGTGTCCTTGATTGCTAACAAGACCACCCAATCAGGATGAAGAGGCAGATGAAATATTTTGCAGGCAGCTGAGAGAAATCTCCCGATCGCTAGCCCTTGTTCTTATGGGGGACTTCAACCTACCAGATGCCTGCTGGAAACACAAAACAGCAGAGCGGAAGCAGTCTATGAGGCTCCTGCAGTGCATGGAAGACAACTTGCTAAAAGAGCCAGTTAGTGAGCCAATAAGGGAAGGCGCCCCACTGGATCTCTTGTTTGTAAATAGAGAAAGGCTCATGGGCAAAGTGTCGGTTGGAGGTCACCTTGGGTATAGTGATCATGAAATGATTGAGTTTATTATCCTTGGAGAAGTTAGAAGGATGGTCAGCAGAACTGCTACTATGGACTTCTGAAGGGCAGACTTTGACCTGTTTAGAAGGCTGGTTGGCAGAGTCCCTTGGGAGGCAGTCCTGAAGGGCAAAGGAGTCCAGGAAGGCTGGACTTTCTTCAAGAAGGTAAGCTTAGAGGCACAGGAACAGACTGTCCTCGTGTGTTGGAAGGCGAGCCGGCGAGGAAGAAGGTTGGCCTGGCTGAATAGAGAGCTGCGGATGGAACCTAGGAATAAAAGAATTTATAAACTTTGGAAGGAGGGGAAGGCCACTGTGGAGGACTATGGTGGGTCCGTGGATTCCCTGACGGAGGGCATGGGAACAGAAATTAGCCCTGAAGATATGAAGGCCTACCCGTGAGAAAGATGGGAGTAAAGGAGTATCCGGAGATGTTAAGGATGTATCCATGAGAGAGAAGGGAGTAGAAGAGTAACACTGATGACAGCAAAAATAGCCAATGAGATGTTACTGCTGTAACTTGTAACCAATAGTGAAGAGACACATGAATTGGTAAAACTGTATAAAAATGCACTTGTGGCAATAAATGGCATCTACTACTTTCATCCTGAAAGAACTTGGTCCATGTCGTTTGTCCGTCTCAACCGCGACAGGCCACTCAAGAGGAATACAAGAATTCTGTGAGGTTATGCAGGGAGAAAATTAGAAGGGCCAAAGCCCAACTAGAGTTGAGCCTGGCTACCACTGTTAAAGGCAAGAAGAAATGTTTCTATAAATATATTAGCAACAAGAGAAGATCTAAGGAGAATCTCCATCCCCCTATGGATCCAGAAGGAAACATAGTGACAGAAAATGAGGGAAAGGCTGAGGTACTAAATGCCTTCATTGCCTCAGTCTTTAATAGTCAGAACAGTTGTACTCCAGGTAACCAGCCCCCTGAGCCAGAAGACAGGGATGGGGAGCAGAATGAAGCCCCAATAATCCAAGGGGAAATGGTTAGTTGTAGAACGAGATAAGGACCAAGCAAAACAAGTCGATTCAATGTGAATCACGCTAAGCCATTTATTACAGAAACAAGTCTCCTTATATACGTAACTATATTCTAATCACGCGTCCACGCTCCAAGCATGGATTCGTTAAATGAGTATTGTGGGCTGTCTGTGCTCTGGAGTCTCATTGATGATACGTCCGATGATTCATGGCACGCCAGGAGCCCGGTGATTGAGGAACGCCCCTCTTTCTCACAGCAGACTCTGTTCTCGAAGCGGCCTTGAGATACCTTTGAGCCTGACTAATTCAGCAACAGATCTTTATCTATCAAGACCCGTCCACACTTCCCCCTTTCTTTTCCTGAATTAGTCAGGCCCCTTAAACCGCACGGTGCATCATTTTTGAAATATACTGCAACATAGAACACGTGATTAACAACATAATTACAATTACATATAATGCAGTTAAACCTTACTTAATAAGATCAAACAACTACCTGCCTATTCTTAAAACCTTAATTCTACTATGACAACCTTATTAACACACTATTTTAATAGATTCAAAATAACCAGACAAGTTAATACAATATATTCTCTTAAATTCCTAAAAGATTTATAACTGCGCAGTTTATAGGGTAACATACTTAATATCATCAGCATATACTAATAATTGAATTAATATCTTAAAAGTTATCTTAACCTATTTAAAAGATCAATAGCTTAACCTTAATATCCCTTCTAAAACTTTATCAGTTGCTGAACTTAGATTACTATGGTAGAGATATCTCATAATTTTACCTTATCTATGCATTGACTATCTAATCATAATATCACCCTTTTGGATCTCCTGCTGATTGTTCAAATTGCCATTCTCCACAGAAGGTACACCACCTGCTTGCTAATAGGCTTCTAGACCACCAGGTCTGCGAGCATCTGTAACACTGAATTAGAATCCACAGTTTACATCTGAAACAGTCCTCACAACTTATCTCCCTCCTGTCCATCTGCATCCATTGAATCTTTGTTGAATCCACTTCAATCCTTGGCCTGTAATGACACAAACATAACCTTTTCCCCAGGTTATCAATTGATGAGGCCTTTTTAATTGACTAGTGATTTGACCATAACTAATGTAGGTTCTTTCTGATTTAGCATGGTTTTGGGTCATACTTGCAAAGTATTTCATCACATACAATGCTTTTGACAATTGGTTTTGTGGTGCTTCCCCTACTTCCCCCCCCCTTTTTTTTAAAAAAAAAAAAACAAACAAACAAAAAAAAAAATTCTGAACCAGATATGTGCGTTGGATCTTGACTACGTACTCAGAATCACAAATCAAATTTAGAGGTTCCTCCTTAAAAAGCTCTAAGTAATTTAAAGCTGTGCCAAGTTCTGCTAATTGGGTTGAAACTTCAATATTTTTTACAGAATGACGCCAATTGTTATCTTCACACCAAACCACTACAGCTTTATGAGACTTCCCAGAACCATCAACAAAAACTTTGCAAGTATGTAGGATCAGACCAAATACAAGTATGGCCTATGACCTGATGTTAAAGACTTGCAGGTTCTGCAGCAATTTACATTTATGCATGCCAAAAGCTGTGCTGTTAAGAAAACCAGCTAGTGCAATTTATAGAGACATAGATTACAAATAAAAAAAAATCAGAATTAAATTTCACAAATGGTACATATATGACAAAAGGATCATGACCTATTAAGACTTAAATTCATTCCCTGCTTTTCTTGATTAGAGTGGCAATTGGTATATAACAGTCGGTATATCAGTTTGCTAGCAATCTCATCATACTGTCCTGTAATAGCCACAGGTTGTTTCTATGTTGTAGCTATAAATAGACGAATCTGCAAGTCCAATCGAATGCAGCCAGCCTGTAAGGTTGTCATAAATTCATTCCTCAAAGTTTCTAACTCCATTTTGGCTGTCATATTTATTGGATATTGGTTTCCCTTACTGGATCGAAGTCCTGTTTCAGATCTATCAGTGTAGTGTTTGCTTTATCGAAACATTGGCTGTTATTACTAGTAGAAATAGAGCATTTGAAATTTCCTTGGAGATTTCTCACTTGCACAGCAGATCTGCAGCATCCCAGCAGCTTCTTGTAGGCCATGCAACTAAACAGAATTCTCAGAAAACGTTATTTGAGCTTACAATTTACTTAGCAAATCTCAGCTTAAGAGAGGTATAGGACTTTCTGGCAAATATAAGAATTCATGTATTAAAACTTTGTTCCAAATTTGGCATTCCATTGGTCTCAAAAAATGGCCTTTCTTTCGTTCTCTCCCATGACCTCAACAACTAGCATGGTGAATTTACTAAGAAGTCACTTACAACTAATTACCACAGAATAAGTCTATTAAAAAATTTTTGGTTTAATTTTCCAGTTTCATTAGAACTATGGATCCACTGGTGATGCCTTTAAATTTCACCCTCAGACTCCTTCATGCAGTATTACAGCTCTCTAGCAGTAACATTGCTTGGGGGAGGGGCGTGGGGGGGAATAAAACTTCCCTCTCGCCCCCATCTGAGATGGCAAGATGTACAGCCCAGCATGAAAACACATCAGGTTGAACTCCACATCAAACCAATCTGGCTCCACTCCACACCCAAATCAGTACCAGTCTGACCCAGAGAAGCACTGAACACTGTGACCCCTCAAAGCTGACCAGTGTGAAAAGACTGACTTCAGCAAGGAGGTAAAATTATGAGCTCTTTTCCCCAGATGTGCCAAAACCTAGGAAACAAGACAGAAGCAAAAATAAACAACACCAACAACCCCTGATTCAAAGCCGAAAAACAACACAGTGCCACAACAAAAATGGATGACAATACTTCAGGGAAAAAAAAGGACAGAGTGGGGGGAGTAAAGCCCCCCTTTCTCCGCTTAGCAGTGGGAAAAACAGGTTTCTCCATTTTTTTTTCGTTCTCTTCTTCCTGCAGTTCAGATATAGCCAAGGTCACGCAGCTGGTACGAGGTGGGAGGTGCTGGTAAACTCCTCAGTTACAATGAGCTGCACATAGGCCTGGAATATTTTGCTGTTTTGTTTTCCCATTTCATTCCAACCATAATACACTTTATATGCAATTTCAAGTAGCTCAGCAATAGTTACATTCCTTAGCTCCATTTACCTGTTACAATTTAGAGATGTCAAAAAACAGTATAAACCAGTATAATAAACATAAATCTATTATTCTGTTTTCCTAGATCCAAATCAGTTACTATTCTAGCAACTTTTAAATACAACCTCTTCCAAATTCACAGCTATCATAGCATTTTAACAATTTAAATGCTTTTCTAACAATATAAGCAATTACTCTAATGTGTAAGGATGCATCCTAAGGGGGAGCAAGGTGGAATTTTAACAGTGGAAATGGTTCCCATTTTGTAATTATCTCCCCAGACAAGTTTCTTTTGGTACCAAATATGAATATGCAAACTAAAATACTGAGCTCAGATATGAAAACCATATACCAAGTTCAAATATGCAGATGGATCACAGTTACACCAATTTAAGACAATATCTCAATTTTTGGCATTGCACCTTTGGGCTGCTCACTGCTCAGCCAGGTGGAGGTACCTCTGGGTCTCCCTGACAAAAAAGGTCAGTTGCGCGCTGAAACCCATCCGCACCCACCGACCCGGACTGAGCAAGGCCTTCTTTTGTTTTGTTTTGTTTTGTTTTTGTTTTTGTGTCTCATCTGGTGCGCTACAGCTGTTATTCCAAAACCAGGATTCTTTACATGATGTGCATACGGAAAAACCAAATCCAGCACACCGAGAGGAGACACAGCCTGTCACAGAGTTGCGCAAGTCTGAATGCTGGAATAAAGCTAGCATGCTAGAGAAAAAAAAATAACAGCTACTACACACAAAATTTACCATCACATTCACACAGTAAAGAACTAAATTACTCATGATCTTCTGAATTATCACAAAATGCACATTTTGAGTCAACGTATTCTCATGATTTAACAGACTGTGAACTTATCGTACCATATAGCACAGACCTACCAAAATTGCAACATACTTAAACAGATACCCACAAAGAAAACAGGTTAATAAGGAAAGCATCTTGCAAACTTTAACAAGTTTTCTGTGACCTGTGTGTTATCAGTTAACTCTCAGCTTGTTGAAGTTCAAAGCACCCCGCCTGTAAAACTGTCTGAAATGATTTAATGATCTCTTGTAGGGATTTATTTTGTCCTGATCTTCTCGCCCTAAAAACAACATTAATCGCAACAAGATTCTATTGTCCAGACACTTTTCCCAATCATTTAAGTTATACCGCAGCCACCATTAATTACAATATTTTACAAGATCTTCCTTCCTTATAATTCCGAGTGCTTTCCTAAGTTTTAAAACACCTCCCAATACTGATTTTTTAGGAACACAACTGAAAACAATTATTCCTGACCCCATCTTGCAAGTAAAAACCTTGAGAAGGGAGAGGGAGGGAGGGGTAAGGCTTTTGACACCATAGCCACAGCATTCTCCTGGAGAAGCTGGCAGCTCATGGCCTGGTTGAGTGTACTCCGTGATGGATAAAGAACTGGCTAGGGGGCCGGGCCCAAGGAGTTGTGGTGAATGGAGCCAAATCCAGTTGGCAGCCAGTCACGAGTGGTGTTCCCCAGGGCTCAGTATTGGGGCCAGTTGTTTTTAATCTTTTTATCAGTGATCTGGATGAGGGGATTGAGTGCACCCTTAGTAAGTTTGCAGATGACTGCAGCGATTAGAAACGATGCACACCGGGACGCAGACAAAGATTCATGCACAGACAGAGATCTTGTTCAGGAAGGAGCGCAGAGCCGGGAAGAGCAGAGAGCTGAGCCAGGCTGAGGCCTTCTTTATTAGTCAGTGATAATTTATAGGATTTACAGATACAGACCTGGACTAAGATGTTACATAATATGTTTTCCCAATAATTGTTATTAAAAACACACCACACTGATGTTATCTTTGTTTCAGTTACGTTCCCACTCATTCACAGACAAGGCCCAAGGACATTCACACATCATACATATGGAGGCAGTTTTCCGACCCGAGATATCATTCTCACTGACCTGGGCTATCACTTCTTACACTCATAAAAAAACATACTTCTGTATAATCTGTCCAAGGTCCTTTATATTTTGCTATGATCTAATTACGTTAGTATTATTTCTTTGACCGTCCAGATGGTCATGTTAGTATTGATCTTCCTTTATCATCCAGGTGGCTGGAACTGCACATCTTGCTTTCCCACAGATGACACCAAATTGGGTGGGACTGTTGATCTGCTAGAGGGTAGGATGGCCATACAGAGGGATCTGGACCAGCTGGATCATTGGGCTGAGGCCAATTGTATGAGGTTTAATAAGGCCAAGTGCCAGGTCCTGCACTTGGGTCATAACAACCCCATGGAGCGCTACAAGCTTGGGGAAGAGTGGCTGGAAAGTTGCCTGGCAGAAAGGGATCTGGGGCTGTTGATTTACAGCTGTCTGAATATGAGCCAGCAGTGTGCCCAGGTGTCCAGAAAGGCCAACAGCATCCTGGCTTGTATCAAGAACAGTGTGGCCAGCAGGACTAGAGAAGTGATTGTGCCACTGTACTTGGCACTGGTGAGGCCCCAGCTTGAATTCTCTGTTCAGTTTTGGATCCCTCATCATAAGAAGGACACTAAAGTACTAGAGAAAGTGCAGGGGAGGACAACGAAGCTGGTGAGGGATCTGGAGCACAACTCTTATAAGAAGCAGTTGAGGAAGCTGAGGCCTTGAGAAAAGGAGGCTGAGGGGAGACCTTATTGCTGTCTACAACTGCCTGAAAGGAGGTTGTAGCATGGAGGGTGTTGGTCTCTTCTCCCAAGTAGCAAATGATAGTACAAAAGGAAATGGCTTCAAGTTGTGCCAGGAAAGGTTTAGATTGGATGTTATGAAAAAATTCTTCACGAAAACTGTTGTCAGGCATTGGAACAGGCTGCCCAGGGAAGTGGTGGAGTCACCATTCCTGGAGGTGTTTAAAAGGCGTTTAGATGAGGTTCTTAAGGACATGGTTTAGTGCTAGAGTTAGGTTAGCTTATGTTTGGACTTGATGAATCTGAGGGTCTCTTTCAACTGAAATGATTCTATGATTCTGTGATTCTATGACTTGAGGAATTTAAAGCTGCACAGTAGCTAGCCTGTTTCAATTTAGGACTCATTCTTTAAAATTAAAACCGGATGATAGCCAATTTTAATATGTTTTAGTGTAAAAATTAATGAAACGCAGCCTGCCTGGCCATGCTAAACACTTCTCAAACTATACTTGATTGTTTACTTTTTTGGCACCACTCCTCCCCATCTCCATGCATTGTGAATCAGCCATTAATTACTGCTGTTACAGCTGCACGCCTTCTCATCCAGCGTTGGGGATGCTGTTAGCCCCGCAATTACAGGCCCTGGTTGTTGTGGGGGATTTTAACTACCCTGATGTTTGCTGGAAGGAATACTCAGCCAGCCAGCTACAGTCCAGGAGGTTCCTCATGCAAATGGTGGATGAGCTGCTGTATCTCGTTCTCACTAACAAGGAGGGTCTGGTTGAAGCAGTAAAGGTTGAGGATTGCCTTGGCTGCAGTGACCATGAGATGGTGGAGTTCAGGATCTCATGTGGCAGGAACAGAATACCAAGCAGAATCACAACCCTGGACTTCAGTAGGGCTAACTTTGGCCTTTTCAAGCAATTGCTAGGGGAAATCCCGTGGGAAAAGGTACTTGAAGGTAAAGGGGCCCAAGATAGTTGGTTAGCATTCAAGGACTGCTTCTTCCAAGCTCGAGATCAGAGCATCCCGACATGTAGAAAGTCAAGGAAGGGAGCCAGGAGACCTGTGTGGTTAAACAGGGAACTGCTGGGCAAGCTCAAGTGGAAGAGGAGAGTTTACAGATCATGGAAGGAGGGGCTGGCTACTTGGGAAGAATATAAGGCTGTTGTCAGAGGGTGCAGGGAGGCAACCAGGAAAGCTAAGGCCTCCTTAGAATTAAACCTGGCGAGAAGGGTCAAGGACAACAGAAAGAGTTAATTCAAATACATGGCAGATAAAACTAACACTAGAGGCAATGTAAGCCCACTGATGAATGGGATGGGTGCCCTGGTGACAGAAGATACAGAGAAGGCAGAGTTACTGAATGCCTTCTTTGTCTCTGTCTACTCTACCGGAAGCTGTCCTGAGGAGCCCCGTACTGCTGAGGCCCCAGAGGAAGGCAGGACAATGGAGGAGTCTGCCTTGGTTGATGAGGACTGGGTTAGGGAGCAATTAAGCAATCTGGATATCCATGGGTCCAGATGGGATGCACCCGTGGGTGCTGAGGGAACTGGCTGAGGTTATTGCTGGACCACTCTCCATCATCTTTGCTAAGTCTTGGGAAATTGGAGAGGTGCCTGAGGACTGGAGGAAAGCAAATGTCACTCCAGTCTTCAAGAAGGGCAAGAAGGAGGACCCGGGTAACTATAGACCGGTCAGCCTCACCTCCATCCCTGGAAAGGTGATGGAACAGCTTATCCTTGGTGCCATCTCAAGGCATATCAAGGATAAGAAGGTCATTAGGGGCAGTCAGCATGGCTTCACCAAGGGGAAGTCATGCTTAACCAACCTTTTATGAAGACATAACCAGGTGGATAGATGATGGTAAAGCAGTGGATGTGGTCTTTCTTGATTTCACTAAAGCATTTGACACAGTCTCCCACATCATCCTTGCAGCTAAACTGAGGATGTGTGAACTGGACAATCGGATAGTGAGGTGGGCTGTGAACTGGCTGAAGGAAAGAAGCTAGAGAGTTGTGGTCAATGGGACAGAGTCTAGTTGGAGTCCTGTATCTAGTGGAGTGCCTCAAGGGTTGGTACTGGGACCAGTACTATTCAATATATTCAGCAGTGTAGGGGAAAGGGACCTGGGGGTCCCAGTGGACAACAGGATGACCATGAGCCAGCACTGTGCCCTTGTGGCCTGGAAGGCCAATGGCATCCTGGCGTGTATTAGAAGGGGGGTGGTTAGTAGGTCGAGAGAGGTTCTCCTTCCCCTCTACTGTGCTCTGGTGAGACCGCATTTGGAATATTGTGTCCAGTTCTGGGCCCCTCAGTTCAAGAAGGACAGGGAACTGCTGGAGAGAGTCCAGCACAGAGCCACAAAGATGATTAAGGGAGTGGAGCATCTCCCTTATGAGGAAAAGCTGAGGGAGCTGGGTCTCTTTAGCTTGGAGGAGACTGAGGGGTGACCTCATTAATGTTTAGAAATATGTAAGGGATGAGTGTCAGGAGGATGGAGCCAGGCTCTTCTTGGTGACAACCAATGATAGGACAAGGGGCGATGGGTGCAAACTGGAACACAGGAGGTTCCACTTAAATATGAGAAGAAACTTCTTCACAGTGAGGGTGACAGAACACTGGAACAGGCTGCCCAGGGGGGTTGTGGAGTCATTCAAAACCTGCCTGGACACATTCCTCTGTAAACTCATCTAGGTGTTTCTGCACCGGCTGGGGGAATTGGATTAGATGATCTTTCAAGGTCCCTTCCAATCACTAATATTCTGTGATTCTGCGTGCACTGGCCCCCAGAGTGGCTCCCCGCAGAGGCACCTCAGGAAGCTGGGACAGCACAGAAGACACTCCATTCCGCACCCCATCGCCCCCAGCTCCGGCCCAGGCAAACCTCCCAGCGCACTCACATGGAGGACAGAGAAGAACTTGCTCGCCACGGCTCCACACCTGGCCCAGGAAGGCTCTTTGGGAGCTGCCTCCAAGCAGGGGAATTGCTGCTCGGCAGCAAAGGAGTGCAGCTTTAAGATGCGCCAGGTCATAAAGAAAAAAAGTCAACGGGGAATGGGACGGGAATGCACCCAATGTATGAGTGAGAGCCTGGCACAACCTGACAACCTTGGAGCTGCAAGGGCGGCTGTGGGACGTGCTTGGAGATCTCTCCCTGTGCTGTGTCCCATACCACTCCGGGACCACCGAGAACGTGGGCACCTTTCCATTCAATCCGTCAGATGCCTGGGACTGTGGACATGGACAAAGTCCCTGAGCCCTGGGGCACTGCCAGCGCCGTCCCCTCTTGGGAGGGAGATTGTGCACCGGCAGCGGGGCTCTCATGGCACGGCTGCAAGCCACAAAGCCCCAGCACTAGGAACAGCCTATGCACCTCACCACCAGTGCAGAGAGTCGTCTTGTGAATTTACATAGTGGCATCCATTGACAAGAGTTTTCCAGAGTCACTGTCACCTCATTTCCCCCCACTGTTTCCCACACTTCCCTGTAGTCTTATGATTGCAAGGGAAATCTGCATCTTTGAAGGCCAGGCCTTGTGCTCCTTACTGAGCTGTGTCCAGGAAAACTGCTGGGAGGAGCACACACACGTACATCCACAAACATGACAGAAAGAAACCTAAAGGGAGTCAGAGGCTGGTTTCAGTTGGAGGATGAAATCTACACCTAAGATGCAGTCAACCACCTCTTATTTACATTTCAGCTTGGTAAAATAACTGTGCTGCTCATTAGGAACCAATGTGCCGTTGCTCCTGCTCCCATTCAACCTGACCAGGTCTGATGACTCCCCAGACGGGGAGTGAAGGGACTGGTGGACAGGTATTTTGTCTCAGCCTTCAAAAACATAGAAGACTGTCTATTCAAGTACCATGAACCTTCACACCTACCCTGCCTGCCTCCTGCCTGCTAGGCTGACTTCTCAGGGCTTCACAAAATAGACCAGTACACTTAAATTCTTACTCTTCGTTCCAAAACTCAATCTGAAGACTCAATTTAACAAGTACTATCTTAATTTCCCCTCTCTCCCTGTGGTCTGGAGGGATTGATTTATTTATTTATTAGCATATGTGGCAGTTGCACATTCCCCTGGGATCTGGAGCCTTCAATGGGGAAGTTGATAGCTCTTCAGCACCTTTTGTGCCCCACTGTACCTGTTCCCACATACACACCTGGGGTGGTACCAAGGTGCTGACAGTCACATCCTCTCCTACCCTGGGGCAGGGTGACTTCACCTCCACCAGCTGGTGGGGCAGGAGGGGTGGGACCCTCAGCCAACTGACAGAGTCCTTAACAGGACCCTAAGTCAATTGACAGGGTTGTTAACAAAGGAGGTGCCCAGAGGAGCTGCAAAGCTTCTGGACTATGTTGTAATGTCCACAGCCAGATCTGACCAGACTAGAAAATGGGGTCCCCACCAAAGACCCTCTTTGGAGTGGTCTTCTCGGAGCAGCAGGTCTGTGAACTGGAGCCCTCCCTTAGACTGGAACGCTGTCTAAGGAGACTATCTGGGATTGAGAGTGCCTCACCTCCTTGTTTGGGTGAGTGGTTATTTACTGGATATATCCTTGAATGAATCCTTGCTTAACCTAGGCAAGTTAGAGTCCTTGCCTAACCAGGCAAGTGTAAGCCCTCGCCTAACTCAGGAGAGTGATTATTTCTTGTGGGTACCCTGGAGTGAGAGGCCTCCATTTTTGTTTCTTGTGAGTGCATGCGTGCATGTTGTGGATCCTCATTATTCTTATGCTGTTGTACCCCAATAATCTCCTCAACTGATATCTGAGCCTGTATTTTATGTTTTTGGAGTGCTAACTAATTGTATAAACCCTGTTTCTAGTCATTTTTTTGGCTACACTTTTCTGGCTGGAATAAAGTCTGATTTGGAACTCGTTGTCTATCTAAAACTGACTTTGGGGTGCCTACATGACAGCATACACAAGAGATGAATTGCTACAATTTGCCTTGTTTATTTGGTGTACATGGCAAGGGGGTGGGTCAACTCACCACAACTTGGTTTTGGTTTTTTGCTTTTTTCCTTAAGGAAGAAGTGTCAGTGTAAAAGTCTCCACTTGGGTGGTCAGAGCTGTGCCTGCCCCCACTTTGTCTCATAGCTGGTACCTGGGTGCTACATTCTTAGTGATAATATTTTTCGTAATCAATCTGCCCTTATTTAGGAGACTTATAAGTGCCCGTTGTCTGAGATGGAGTAGCTGCAGTGTCTGTTGTGTGGGTCGCAGCAGCTCCGGTGCATGTTGCCGAGGCGTGAGTAGCTGCAATTCCTGTGGAGAGAATTGGAGCAGCTGCAGTCCTTCTAAATTGTTTTACCACCAGCAAGGACTGAAACACATTCCAAAGACCTAGTAATACCAACATGCTGCATTCAACATCCCAAAAACTGTTGTGTGGGAGTGATTTAGGGTTCTGCTTACTGCAGAATGGTGTTTAGATCACTCAAAGATAAGTGCAACTTAGAGTTTGGTGGCAGGTTCACTGCACGGAGGAAATATGCCAAGCCAAATGCTGCTTACCTTCTCTCCAGGAGTCTGATAACTGTTCGCAGAGCAAACTTTCAGGTGACTTCTCTCCAGGGGCCTGATAAACATTCACTCTGGAGTCTGTATTCTAGGACTCCAGAGGCAAACTTTCAGGCAAGATTTGATAACCATTCGTGGAGCAAGCTTTCAGGCAACAGAATACATGGAAATAAAAAAAAAAAAATGGAGTAGAATAGCAGGAGGGCTGGCTCAAGCTGGATACCTGCTCAGAGGTCCAAACAAGCATAGAAAACCATAGATTTTTATATCTTTACAGACCATTCATACCATGATTCAGTCCAATAGCAATATTTGAGTCTGGGGTCTTCTTGCTTCTCATTGGATCCTTTTCATTGATCTCAGATGGGCCTTTGTTTTGTTTAGCTGTAGATATTGTTTATAGTCCATAGCCTTAAAGGTGCTGTTTTGTCTGAATAAATCATTTTCTTCTCAGCGAAGTGCAAAACAGGCCCCATTTTGCAGATGTCTGTAGTGTCTTCGCATTAAACTTGAAGTCATTTTCTCCCCAGTGAATTCCATTCTTCCCAGCCAAGTGCAAACTAGACTTTATCTTGCAGGTGTTCAGTGTAGTTTGCAGTTGTTTTTGGTAAATATGAGCAGAACTTTACAGCTTAAGATTTCAGCAAATTTAGCTTACTAAGATGAAGCAGAGAGTATATTAAAAATCACACAACTTTATACTTCCAGGTGATTCATTATATTTAGTATGCATTTACTTAAGCTAAATGATCGATATGAAACTTAATTTGGGTTTATCCACTGACCTGTGAGTAGTAAAACCATCGCCATACAGCCAGCTTATTTAGCAGAGAGAGCTCAAAGTAGGCTCCCCCAGGCTGTCATATTTTTAAAATAAAGTGGTTGACTCGTGGACAAATTGCATACAGTGGGAAAGGTATGCATGAGACTCCCTACACCCACAACTTATATGTGATCAGTGTGCCATTTTACTTCCTTGTGGGTTTCCTAAAAGGAGTTCTTGGCCCAGCTGCAGCTCAGGCCTTTACCTCCTCTGGAGCCTGGACCAAACTGCTGCTGGTTTGTCTGGGAGGGGGAGTTAATTGCATCTGCCACCCACCCACAAGGATATTCAAAATTCTCAAAAGCATCTATAATTTGCCCAGAAAAAAAAAAAGGAATGGAATGGTGTTGTTAGATAGTTCTTCTACAGATTGGCTCTTCCAATTGAAAAAAAACCAAAATATGTAATTTTCTTTAATTTCTATTGGAGGGCTCCTGCAGTACATCAAGAATTAACATAAATACCCTATCAGCTTAAGTATGACTACATAGGCCAGTGCCACATAGCGCAATGCAGCGACCAACTTCCAGAGATGATGAACTGCACATAAACACTAATAAAAAGTATACCCGAATAAGGTATCATGGAATACAATACTGAGAGCAAATAATACAAGATTTCAACAGCATCTTAAACCAATATAATGGATGCAATCTGCTTGAACACCGCTAGATGGCTCCCTAAGCACACAGACCTGTTGTTATCGCAACCCTTTTGAGCTGGCACACTGCCTAGAAATCAAACTCGAGTCACAGTGAAAGTGCCAAATCTCAGCCCCTTCAGGCCTCAAGTTGGGTGCCAAAAACGAATGTTGTAATTTAACCCTGGCTAGTAACTAAGCACCACACAGCCGCTAACTTCCCTCCCCCCCCCCCCTCCCCCAAGTGGGATGGGGGAGAAAACTGAAAAAGAAGGGAGAAACTCATGAGTTGAGATAAGAACAGTTTAATAAGACAATAACAACAACAATATATTATCACTACTGCTACTAATATGTATAAAATAATTGATACTCAAGGCACTTTCTCATGAACTCTGTCCTTGACAAACAACCTGTCCCAGAAAGGAGAGCACCACAGTCCCAAACAACCGATTCCAGCAAGAGAGCAAAAAGGCAAAAGGCAAACAGGCCAATGGCTAACTGCAAAAGAGCAGAATAGCAAAAGGCCGAATTCCAATAGAACTCCAAATGAAGCCGAATAGAACCAAACTCCTGAACGAAACTGAACCCAAATGCACCTTCCCTGCGTTTTGCTGAGTAGCACGCCTACCTGAATCTGCCACCTAAACCTCTCCTTTTCTCTAAATAAATGTCCCACTCACCAAGTGCCCTACTTGCTACCTTGCATGTGGATTTTACAGTCCAGTGGTAGTGGTATGGAGCAAGGAGCCACTCTGCAAGGCAGCCCCTCCATAGAGTGCCTGCACTTGGGATATGACCCAGTAGCATGAAACAAGCTCTGCGCACTCTTTGCTCTCTTCCTCTCCTCAACACTGGAAGAGAACTGCTCAAACCAACTTGTCAAAATAATTTGACTAATGATCCTTGATCTTCTTTAATGGAAAGCTGTTCTGTATGCCACAAAGGAGGGATCTATAGCACCAATTCAGGAGCACAGGCATTTTCTTCTGCAGGGGGCTGCAGAGAAATGCCAATTCAGAGCCACCAAGTTTCTGTGCTCCTCCAACACAGCAGCAGATTCTCAGGGGAGGGCAATCCAAGCACCCAGGGAGCTGCAAAGGACAGCAGCAGTAGAAGCAGTCCTCTTGCTCCAAAACCTGGAGGTTGGCCCAAGTCTAGCAGACCTTGTCATATTCCACAAAGGGCTTCAGTTTTATAAACCAAAGTCATCTTCAAAACAGATTATTTTCTGAAAAAAATGCTTTGCCACTTGCAGGACTTCAATGTGCACAAAGCGGGGAAAGTTAAGCTGAAAAATTTTTAGAAAATCCATACAACACTGAGTCCGCGTAATGATATAACTCAACTCTTGCATTTAGAAGAAAGCAGGGCATTCATTTTCATAACCTCTGCCATCAAATCTTGCAGAAAAAAAAACCTGAGCGACATGATCTCTCTGATCCACTGAAGAAGCAACAAATTTATTAGAGATATGGGTGTGAGAAATGAAAAGAAAGTAAAACAATGCAGGCTTATTGTGTCTTTTCATACTGCTAATCCAGTATACACAATGTTCCTACATGTCTCAAAACAGCTTTATATACTATGGCAAAGGCAGAAGGAAAAAAATGGTGTGCATGCACATGTGTGTATGTGAAGTAAGGATAAAAACAGAAAAGCCCAATAAATTAATCCAGTGAGCTTCAAATTTCACATTTAATGGTTCTTGAAAGCAAATAGATTTTAAAAGATTTCTCTTCCTCTCTCATCAGGCCTAACATTTCTCAAAAATATTAAATCCTCTTGAGATACAGTGTCGGATTATAATTCAGCCACATAATGACTCTAATACCCCTAACACAAATGTAAATACAACTATAAGACTGATGCTGAAAATATGTTAAAGCTCTTAAAACAGACTAAAATTTGTTGCTTGGTTAGCAGCTGGTAGATATCAAGCTTGGCTTAAAAAAAGTCTTTTTAAACTATGTTTAAACAGCAGATCTTTTGTCAATTTCTCTCCCCTCCCCATTCTCAGAAGCAAGGTATACTTCCCATACTAAGGTTAAGGTAGTATACAAGATGGGGCTATATCAGTGAAAACATCTTAATTTCCTTCATCCCTGAGAAATTAAATGTCATATGCCCTTCCTTCCATTCTCCTTTTATTTCTTCTTTCTTCCTTTCTTTCCTCCTTCCTTCTTTCTTTCCTTCTCTCCTTCTTTCCTTTCTTGTTTCTTTCCTTCCATATCCACTGTCATATGCTGTCCTTCCTCCCTCCTTTAATTTATTCTTTCCTTTCTTGCTTCTTTCTTTCCATCTTCACTCCCATATGCTTTAGTTGCTCACTTCCTTCCTTGTCACCATTTATTGCAGGGCAACAATCAAGCATGACAGATGCTCTCTATTAACCCTCTCCCCACTAAGGAAAGGGAAAAAGAGGAAAAGGCAGAGAGACTTACAAGTTAAAAAGTTAAAAAATCAACAGCAAACAAACAAACAAACAAACAACCCCACCACAAACAAACACAAAAAAACCCCAAACAAACAATAAAACCCAAACCAAACAAAAAAACCTCACAAACTAATAATGAGAGAAAAAAATGCAAAATATACAAAACTAATATTGAATTTCTTGGAGTGGCAAGTTGCCTGTTATGGGGGATGGCATATTGTCAGCAGCTGCAGGGCAGACACCAGGAAATCCTAGACTGGACTCAGCAGTAGATGGGGACTGGATTCAGGAATACACAAACTGGAACTAGGATCAGTATTGCAGGCAGGAGAACAGGCAGGGTCCTCTCCAGATGCTGTCCATGAAACAACAGAGCGAGAACCTTGTGATCTCCCAGCTTTAAATTGTGTATGGCATGGAATACCTCATTGGTCAATTTGGGTCACCTCTTCTGTCGGCCTCTCTATGCAAGTATGACCCTTTTATGACGCCTCACTCATGGGACATAAGAGATCTATCAACAACCTTGGCTGATACAGCAATAAAAGATAAACACGGGCTTCTTCTGCATACCATTCCTACCATTAACTCAGTAAAACTGGGCATTATCAGTTCTGGAAGCAGATACTGTCTGAAAAACATGCAGATAACGTCAGAAAAATGCAGTTACTTAGAAGAACCTAGCTGAAAGGAAAATTCACTAAAAGAGAATTGGTCTTGTTTTAACCAAAACTAGGACATTCCACCCCTTATTCCATACCATTTACATCCTATCTAAATCACTACTGTTTTCTTTTCCCATCTTCAAATGTATAGACATATATATATCACTAGTTGATGATTCGTGAGGAATTGCCTTGAGTATCTTTTATTTCTATTATATATATATATATATATATATTTACTAGTAGTGTATTAATATTTTGTTATTTTATTAAAGTGTGTTTAGCTCAATCCAAGTTTTTCCCTTCCCTGTTGGGGGCGGTGGGGGAGGGGGTGAGTGAGCAGCTCGTGGTTGTATTGCTAGCTCGGGTTAAACCACAACAGATATCTGTAACTTAAGAGAGAAAAATTCTTTACGTTTGTGTTTAACATGAACATTCTGAGGAAGAAAGATGAGAGTGATTTCAGCAGAAAAAGCAATAGTGCTTGAGAGCTTTTGACAACATCTGCACCATTATTGGCAATCTTTCAGATACTGTTAATTGAGAAACATTTTTTTGTGGATGTTTGGGCAACAATAGGTACATACATAGAAAAAAATGATCTGAATATATTATTGATGCTAATTGGAGGGTGAGTCTGAAAGTCTTCTATTTGCTCTGTAAGGCAATTAATGAAAATGTGCCCTGACAAATGAGTTAAAAACCATTAAAAATGAGGACTGAATACAGTTTAAATTAACTAAAAATATTTTTAAACTAGTGATCTTAGATTTAGCTATTCTTAAACATGCATTCTATAATGTTGGCTGTTTAAATCACAATGTGGCAAGCTAAGTAACTGACCGACACTTGATTAAATGGCTGTTTTCTGTCTTCTGAAGAAAAAAATTATCTTTAACATCTGCCAAAAATGAATAAAGATGCATTACTAGAATCTGCTAAGCGGAGAAAGGGGGCTTTATTTCCCCTGCTCTGTCTTTTTTTTTCCTGAAGTGTTGTCATCCATCCTTGTTGTGGCACTGCGTTGCTTCTCAGCTTTGAATCGGAGGTTGTTGGTGCTGTTTCTTTTTGCTTCCGTCTTGTTTCTTAGGTTCTGGCACATCTGGGGAAAGAGCTCATCGTTTAACCTCCTTGCTGAAGTTGGTCTTTTCACACGGGTCAGCTTTTTATTCCCGCCCGCACCCCCCCCCACCAGCAATGTTACTGCTAGAGAACTGTAATACTGCATGAAGGAGTCTGAGGGTGAAATTTAAAGGCATCACCAGTGGATCCATAGTTCTAATGAAGCTGGGAAATTAAATCAACTTTTTTTTTTTTTTTTTTTTTTTAAATAGACTTATTTTGTGGTAACTAGTTGTAAGAGACTTCTTAGTAAATTCACCGTGCTAGTTTTTGAGGTCATGGGAGAGAATGAAAGAAAGGCTGTTTTTTGAGACCAATGGAATGCCAAATTTGGAACAAAGTTTTAATATATGAATTCTTGTATTTGCCAGAAAGCCCTATACCTCTCTTGGGTCAAGATTTGTTAAGTAAATTGTAAGCTCAAATAACGTTTTCTGAGAATTCTGTTTAGTTGCATGGCCTACAAGAAGCTGCTGGGATGGTGCAGATCTGCTTGCTTCAAGTGAGAAATCTCTAAGGAAATTTCAAATGCTGTATTTCCACTAGTATTGACAGCCAATGTTTTGATAAAGTAAACACTACACTGGTAGAACTGAAACAGGACTTCGATCCTGTAAGGGAAAACAATATCCAATAAATATGACAACCAAAATGGACTTGGAGACTTTGATGAATAAATTTATAACAACCTTACAGGCTGACTGCATTCGATTGGACTTGCAGATTTGTCTATTTATAGCTACAACATAGAAACAACCTGTGGCTCTTGTGGGACAGTATGATGAGATTGCTAACAGACTGATATACCGATTGTTACTCTGATCAAGAAATGCAGGGAATTAATTTAAGTCTCAATAGGCCATGATCCTTTTGTCATATATGTACCATTTGTGAAATTTAATTTTGATTTTTGTATTTGCAATCTATGTCTTTGTAAATCGCACTAGCTGATTTTCTTAATAGCACAGCTTTTGGCATGCCTAAATGTAAATTGCTGCAGAACCTGCAAATCTTTAACATCAGGTCACAGACCATACTTGTATCTGATCTGATCCTACATACTTTTGTTGGTGGTTCTGGGAAGTCTCTTAAAGCTGTAGTGGTCTGGCGTGAAGATAACAATTGGCATCATTCTGTAAAAATTATTGAAGGTTCAACCCAATTAGCAGAACTTGGCGCAGCTTTACATTACTTAGAGCTTTTTAAGGAGGAACCTCCAAATTTTATTTGTGATTTTGAGTACGTACTCAAGGTCCAACGCACGTATCTGATTCTGAACTGGTTTTTTGGTTTTGTTTTTTTAAACAAAAAGGAGGGAGAAGTAAGGTAAACACCACAGCCCAAATTTTCCCTGTGATGAAACAATGGAAAAGGCCACATCAATTGATAACCTGGGGGAGAGTCTATGCTTGTGTCTTTACAGATCAAGGGCTACAATGGTTGCTGGCACGAAATGTGAAACCTGTGTTATCTTCCTGACAATGATTGCTGCAGCTGCTGCGTTTTGGATGCCTGCACAGACAAAGACTAACATGTGGATTACTTTAGCCAACATGACCGGCCACGACTCCATATGCCTAGCTATTTCATCTCCGGAAAACCCATTCCACACATGCTTGGTTGGCATCCCCCTTGATGACTACAGCAGCATCACACAACTGTTTAAAAAAAAGTGGTCGGTGCAAAGGCATTGCAACAAACTGTAATAATACCAACATGGTACTTTGGATTAACTGTCTCCTGGAAATAGACATTGAACCACAGGAACTGGAATTGCTGGAATCTGTGCCCATGGATGCTTGTATCCAGCTGATTTGTGAAAAGTGTCAGGACAATATGCTAAAGCATGAATGGATAAAACTGCAAAATGTTAATGCTGCCCTTGATGACTACAGAAATGAAACTCCTTGGTGCAATGCCTCGCAGAAGAATCCAAGGAGTGTCATTGATAATGTGGGAGAGCGACCCCAAAACCTCCTGTATGGTGTATTCTTGATCTGTGGAGACAGCCTGGCCAGGAATTCCTTCTAATGCTGTTGGAGGACCATTTAGTTTGGGATGATTAACTCAATGCCCAATGTATCCATGATAGTAGATCACAGAAAAGCAACACAGGAAAAACGGTTTTTGCATGCATATAAGTCAAAATGTGATGATAGAGTAGATTTTTGGGAATCAGGATTAAGGGTTTTAGGATCTCTTGTACCTGGTGTTGGCACAGGTAAAGCTTTAAATACTATAGAAAAATTAGGATGTTGGCTAGCTAAGGAAACTAACAGAACTTCTAAGGCTTTAAGTGGCCTTTTGTTAGATGTAGATTCTCTAAGACACACTACACTGCAGAATAAAACTGCAATAGACTTTTCATTATTAGCTCAAGGACATGGGTGTGAAGATTTTGATGGGATTCATTAAATAAATTGCTTAGTCGTTGAGGGTTTTTAGGATGGTTGTTATCAGTAGCGAAAACAGGACTGATTGTTTTGATTATTGTTATGGTTGTGTTACTAATATTGCCATGCATGATTTCTCTGCTGCAAAGGGCCCTGCAGCGGACAATGAAGGCAATTTTTTTTAGCACAAAAACAAAAAGGGGAATTGTGGAGGACTACGGTGGGTCCGTGGATTCCCTGATGGAGGGCGTGGGAACAGAAATTAGCCTTGAAGATATGAAGATCTACCTGTGAGAAAGATGGGAGTAAAGGAGTATCCGGAGATGTTAAGGATGTACCCATGAGAGAGAAGGGAGTAGAAGAGTAACATTGATGATAGCATAATTAGCCAATGAGATGTTACTGCTGTAACTTGTAACCAATAGTGAAGAGACACATGAATTGGTAAAACTGTATAAAAATGCACTTGTGGCAATAAATGGCATCTACTACTTTCATCCTGGAAGAACTTGGTCCATGTCATTTGTCCGTCTCAACCGCAACACCAGAACTAGGATTTTTTTTCTCTTTTTCAAAAATTTATTTCTGGCTTCTTTTGTATTTACAAACAAATGGTTTTTTTCCCTTAAATAATTTTTACCTTTAAAGGCTCAAAATAGCAGTTCTGGTGTTTTGACAGTGCTTCTAGAATATATGATGAATCACTGCTGTTTCTGTAGCCAAATTCTTGCTGATACCAAAGCTGCCAACTCCTGGTATGCGTTGCCTTGCAGTATTTGACAAATGTCTACAACATGCATTGTTGTTTCTGGGTGGTTACCAGCTACATGGGTGAGTTTAAAAAAAAATAAATATCCAAACAAAACCCAAATTGCAAATCAGAAGTTTTTTACTGAAATGGTGTATTCTGGTTATAAAATAAAAGATGTTCTGTATTGTTATAGTTTGAGAAAGATGTGACCTAAACAGAGATAGCAATAAGCTGTTGCACCAAATAATTCATTTTCTGTTTATATTTCTGTATGTGAATATAAGGCATGTATCTTTAGCATTTGTATTTAGGATTATTTTATGATAAGATGAT